>NC_092710.1:188677484-188999663 GCF_047496885.1 Scyliorhinus torazame
CAGGCTGAGCCTGGCACACGAGAACGAGGAATTTACCCTACCTAGGGCATCAGCCCATAGCCCCTCCTCAATCTCTTCCCCCAGCTCTTCTTCCCATTTTCCCTTCAGCTCCTCTATCATCGCCTCCCCCTCGTCCCTCATCTCCCGGTATATTTCGGACACTTTGCCCTCTCTGACCCATACCCCAGAAATCACTCTATCTTGCATCCCCTGCGTTGGGAGCTGCGGAAATTCCCTCACCTGTTGCCTCGCAAATGCCCTCACTTGCATATACCAGAAGGCGTTCCCCGGGGGCAACTTATATTTTTCTTCTAGCGCTCCCAGACTTGCAAACGTCCCATCTATAAACAGGTCCCTCAGCTTCCTAATTCCTGCTCGTTGCCAACACTGGAACCTCCCATCCATCCTCCCTGGGACAAACCTGTGGTTATTCCTTATCGGGGACCACACCGAGGCACCCGTCACTCCCCTGTGTCGCCTCCACTGCCCCCAGATCCTCAAGGTTGCCACCACCACTGGGTTTGTGGTTTATCTTTTCGGGGAGAATGGCAGCGGTGCCGTCACCAGCGCTTTTAGGCTCGTTCCCTTACAGGACGCCATCTCCAGCTTCTTCCACGCTGCTCCCTCTTCCTCCCTCATCCACTTACAGACCATCGACACATTGGCGGCCCAGTAGTAGTCGCTCAAACTCGGCAGCGCCAGTCCCCCTCTGTCCCTACTATGCTGCAGGAACCCCCTCTTTACTCTCGGGGTCTTTCCTGCCCACACAAAGCTCGTAATGCTCCTGTCTATTTTTAAAAAAAAGGCCTTTGTGATCAGAATAGGGAGACACTGAAACACGAAACGAAACCTCTGGAGGACCACCATTTTAACTGCCTGCACTCCGCCTGCCAGCGATAGCGGCACCATATCCCACCTCATAAAGTCCTCCTCCATCTGCTCCACCAGTCGTGTCAGGTTAAGTCTATGCAGGGTTCCCCAGTTCCTGGCCACCTGGATCCCCAAGCATCGGAAGTTCCTTTCCACTCTCCTCAGCGGCAGAGCATCTATCCCCCTTCCCTGTTCCCCGGGGTGCATTACAAAAAGCTCGCTCTTCCCCATATTTAGTTTGTATCCCGAGAACTCTCCAAACTCCTTAAGTATCTGCATTACTTCTGGCATCCCCTCTACCGGGTCCGCAACGTATAGCAGTAGATCATCTGCGTAGAGCGACACTCGGTGCTCCTCTCCCCCTCTAAGCACCCCCCTCCACTTCTTAGAATCCCTCAGCGCTATGGCCAGTGGTTCAATTGCCAACACGAACAGTAACGGGGACAGGGGACACCCTTGTCTTGTACCCCTATGTAGCCGAAAATACCCCGATCTTTGGTGGTTTGTGACTACGCTTGCCACCGGGGCCCCATATAAGAGTCTGACCCATCTAATAAACCCCTCCCCGAACCCAAACCTCTTCAGCACCTCCCACAGATAGTCCCACTCCACCCTATCGAATGCCTTCTCTGCATCCATCGCCACCACTATCTCTGCCTCCCCCTCCGGTGGGGGCGTCATCATCACCCCCAGCAACCTTCGTACATTAACATTCAGTTATCTGCCCTTTACAAACCCTGTCTGGTCGTCATGCACCACCCCTGGGACGCAATCCTCTATCCTTGTCGCCATCACTTTTGCCAGCAGTTTGGCATCTACATTTAGGAGTGAGATAGGCCTGTATGACCCGCATTGCAGCGGGTCTTTATCTCGTTTCAGGATTAGCGATTATCGTCACCTCCGACATTGTCGGGGGTAGCATCTCCCTTTCCTGAGCCTCATTAAAGGTTCTCGCCAAGAGCGGGGCCAACAGATCCATATACTTCCTGTAGAATTCCACCGGAAACCCGTCTGGTCCCGGGGCCTTCCCTGCCTGCATGTTCCCCAGTCCTTTAATCACCTCATCCACCTCGATTGGCGCCCCCAGACCTGCCACCTCCTGCCCCTTCACCTTCGGGAACCTTAGCTGGTCCAGAAAGTGTAACATTCCTTCTTTTCCCCCCAGGGGTTGGGACTTATATAGCCTCTCATAAAAGGTCTTGAACACCTCGTTCACTTTCCCTACTCTCTGCTCCATATTTCCCGTTTCGTCCCTAACTCCTCTGATCTCTCTCGCCGCCATCCTCTTCCGAAGTTGGTGGGCCAACTGCCGGCTCGCCTTTTCCCCATACTCATATTGCATCCCCTGTGCCTTCCTCCACTGTGCCTCTGCCTTTCCCGTGGTCAGCAGGTCAAACTCCGTCTGTAGTCTTCGTCTTTATCTGTATATCCCTTCGTCTGGGGCCTCCGCATATTTTTTATCCACCCTCAAAATTTCCCCCACTAATCTCTCTCTTTCTTTGCCCTCTTGTTTCCCCTTGTGGGCTGATGGAGATCAGCTCTCCTCTAACCACCGCCTTCAGCGCTTCCCATACTACCCCCACCTGAACCTCCCCATCGTCGTTGACCTCCAGGTATCGCTCAATACACCCCCTCACCCTTCCGCAGACCTCCTCGTCCGCCAGTAGTCCCATATCTAGTCGCCAGAGTGGGCGCTGCTCCCTTTCCTCTCCTAGTTCCAAATCCACCCAATGCGGGGCGTGGTCTGAAACGGCTATGGCCGAGTACTCCGTTCCTGCCACTTTCGGGGTCAGTGCCCTTCCCAAAACGAAAAAGTCTATCCTGAAGTATACCTTATGGACATGGGAGAAGAAAGAGAACTCTTTAGCCATCGGCCTGGCGAATCTCCACGGATCCACTCCCCCCATTTGTTCCATAATCCCTTAAGCACCTTGGTTGCTGCCGGCCTTCTCCCGGTCCTGGATCTGGACCGGTCTAGCCCTGGATCCAGCACTGTGTTAAAATCCCCCCCAATTACCAAGCTTCCCACCTCCAGGTCCGGGATACGTCCCAGCATTCGCTTCATGAATCCCACGTCATCCCAGTTCGGGGCATATACATTCACCAGCACAACCGCCTCTCCCTGCAGTCTGCCACTCGCCATCACATATCTGCCCCCACTGTCCACCACTATATTCTTAGCCTCGAATGATACACGTTTCCCCACCAATATTGCCACCCCTCTGTTTGTTGCGTCCAACCCTGAGTGGAATACCTGTCCCACCCATCCTTTTCTTAATTTAACCTGATCCGCCACCTTCAGGTGCGTTTCCTGAAGCATGACTACATCCGCCTTCAGTCTCTTTAAGTGCGCAAACACCCATGCCCTCTTAATCGGCCCATTTAATCCTCTCACATTCCACGTGATCAGCCGGATTGGGGGGCCATTCAGCCCCCCCCTCCCTCGTCGACTAGCCATCCCCTTTTTTAGGACATCTCCCCATCCAGGTCCCGCGCACCCGTCCGTCCCCCAGGCAGCGCCTTCCCGCCCCGGTCCCTCATCTCTTACCAGCTCCCCTTTCACTCAGCAGCAGCAACCCAGTTAATCACCCCCCCCCCCCCCCCCCCCACTAGATCCCCCTCTAGCTTGGTTACTCCCCCCATATTACTTCCGGAAGTCAGCTAACTCTGGCTGACCTCAGCTTCCCCCGTTCACTCTTTGACCTCCCTGCGTGTGGGACTCCCTTCCTTCCTGCGCCCGTTTTCCCGCTATAATTTCCATAGCGCGGAAAATACCCGCGCTATCTCTCAGCCCCGCCCCCTCTGGCGCAGTTCCCTCATTCCCCTTCCCTGTCCCTTTTTCCACCAGCGCACATATTTCTTCATGTCCCCCCCCCCCCCCCCCCCCCCCATCGGGGGTGGAGAAATTCCCCGTCTATTTCTTCATGTCCCTCCCCCCCCCATCGGGGGTGGAGAAATTCCCCGTCTAACATTGCTGTACAATAGTCCTCCCCTTTCCCCACTTTACATTCCTGTATCACCACCTCGCTGCTTCTCTCCAAACATCAAACTCTCAAATCTAGTCCAGTTTCTCTTCTTGGATGAATGTCCATGCCTCATCCGCCATCTCGAAGTAGTGGTGCTTGCCCTGATGCGTGACCCACAATCGCGCCGGCTGCAGCATCCCAAATTTTATTTTCTTCCTATGGAGTACCGCCTTGGCCCGGTTAAAACTCGCCCTCCTTCTCGCCACCTCCGCACTCCAGTCCTGATACACCCCTATCACCGCATTCTCCCATTTGCTACTCCGTGCCTTCTTGGCCCAGCTCAGGACCATCTCTCTGTCCCTGTAGCGATGGAACTTCACCACTATTGCTCTTGGTGTTTCACCTGCCTTTGGTCTTCTCACGAGGACCCGGTACGCTCCCTCCACTTCCAGGGGGCCCGTTGGGGCCTCAACTCCCATTAGCGTGTGGAGCATCATGCTCACATAAGCCCCAACATCAGCTCCCTCTGCTCCTTCGGGGAGACCTAGAATCCGTAGGTTTTTCCTCCTTGAGCTGTTCTCCAGGGCTTCCAGCCTTCCAATGCACCTCTTGTGTAGTGCCGCGTGTGTCTCCGTTTTTACCACCAGGCCCTGTATCTCATCTTCATTCTCGGCTGCCTTTGCCTTCACTCCACGGAGCTCCATCGCCTGGACCTTTTGTGTTTCCTTCAGCCCCTCGATTGCCAGTAGCATCGGCGCCAACACCTCTTTCTTAAGCTCCGCCACACATCGTCGGAGAAACTCCTGCTGGTCCGGGCCCCATACCATCTGGGTTCCATCCGCCGCCATCTTGCTTCTCCCTTCTCTTCTCTGCCGCTGCTCCAAAGGATCCTTTGCAATCTGGCCACTACTGCCGCTCCTTTCCATACACACCCGGGGGGACTGGGTTAGGTCGAAAAAAAATTCCGTTGGGGCTCCCGATAAGAGCCCAAAGGTCCGTTAGAACGGGAGCTGCCGAAACGTGCGGCTTAGCAGTGCATCACCGCAACCGGAAGTGAATAATTAGGTTCTTGATGGTCGGCATGAATGCATTGGGCCAAAGGGCCTCTTTCCACGCTGTAAAACTCTGACTCCAGGCTATATAATTGTGTGTATGCGATCATTTTCAATTGAAATTGATTGAAAATAATTTTGTGCTTTTCTTGCAATCAATATCAGCAGAAAATATTATCCATCATTTACATTAGATTGGATTCAATATCAGAGGTAAAAAGGTGATGTTATAACCACTCCTCCCATATCCACATGGCAGCCAATGCTTGAAAGTCATTTTCCATTCGATTGGATTCCACATCAGAGGTAAAAAGGTAATATTCTAACCACTTCCCCCATACCGTTATGGCAGCCACTGCTCGACAGTCACTGGTTAAAATAGGTTATCGGCTTTAATTGATGGTACTATTAAACATAGTGTTAAACATATATATAATGCAACGTGTGATGTTCGCTAACTTTTGTTTGTTTTACAGAAAACTGTGTATGGAGCAAATGTTGTGATCTTTGAAGGAATTCTTGCATTTGCCAACAAGGAACTCCTAAAGGTGCACAGCTATTTTTCATTACAATATTGAAACAAAAACTGTTTAAGTACCAGACTAATTGTGCCCGGTACTGAGTAGTAGCGTATTGAAATTAGTAATACTTTTCTGGAACGTAATGCCTTAAATTTCTTACATTGAAATGTAGTATTGTTTGATTCCACATGAAGACCTAAGAATTGATGACAGTGGAAATTCTGTATTCTTGTCATATGTTATAGTTTCCGCTGAGCTGCTTTTCATTCCACTTTTGTGAAGTTCTCCTCAGAAGTTTAAAATCTTTCTTTTTTAATTCCAATGTGGTCACTGTATCATAGCATATAGTCTTTTAAATTCATAACAAGAGCTGAATTTTCAAAAAATACATTTTAGTCTATTTTCTTTGTCACAGAATTGAAACTTTGTTCTACCTTCATGACTTAATGGTGGCATATAATCTAATGTGCTCCAAAAACATGAATCATGGTCTTTGTCTTCACCTGAGAATTTCTTTTGATGGTAATGGAAGGATTAATGAAGGTCATCACCAATTGCTGTGAAGTAGTAATAAGGAACATTGAACCTTTTTCAAATCATATACAATGTTTTTAATAAGTGAAATAATATAGTAAATCATAAAAATACAGAAACACGCTTAATACTTGGTGTGTATACTTCATTAACATAATTAGCTTTAGATGAAATGTACGGTTGCTTTACTTGCACAGCAGCTGACAAGGATTTTAAAGGTTACTAGCCTTTAATTATGAGATTGAATGCTTGGAAGGTGGTGAAGATGCTAGAAGAGCAAGGGGTGAGACAAATTTGGTGCTCAGCATTACACCACCATCATGGGTAGGGCATGTTGAGCAAAATATAGTCAGATGGAAAGACATCAGTAAGGGGCAACGTGTCAGCGCTGATTAATCAATAGTTTTGCGATCACACTGTTTATTTTGCTTAATGTTAAGATGAGCAATTCTTACTGCTATTCTAGAACCACAGAAAAGTCCAACACAGAAGGTCATTTGGATTATCAGGTCTGTGCCAGCACTTTCAAAGAGCAAGCCAGTTAGTCCCTCAAGGTTCCTCCAATTCATTTGTTGTGTTGGGCCTAATAATTTCCCTACATTTTAACATCCTCCGCCAGACTGGTCAGGTTCCACTTGTGGATTTGTGTCCAGTCATGGGCAATCTGGATCCCCAGGTAGTGGAATTTGTCTTGGGCTACTTTAAATGGTAGTCCCTCCAGCTCTGCCCCTTCCCCTCTCTGGTTCACAGGGAATATTTAACTCTTGCTCAGGTTGAGTTTGTAGCCCGAGAAGGCTCCAAACTCTCGTAAAGCTTCATGATTCCTTCCATGCCGCTTTGCATGTCCGAGATGTAGATGAGCAGGTCATCCGCATAGAGCGCGACTTTGTGCTTTCTGTCTCCTCTGTCTCCCTTCCAGCCTCGCTGCTCTTGAGGGCGATTGCCAGGGCGAATAGGAGTGGGGACAGCCCTGGGGGCATCTCTGCCTGGAAGTATTCAAAGCTGGTAGCGTTGGTCCATACGCTCTCCTTGGGGCGTTGAACAGGAGTTTCACCTATGAGGTGGATCCTGTCCCTAGCCCAAACTGCTCTAGTACCTCATTTAGGTACTTTCACTCGACTCTGTCGAAGTCCTTTTCTGCACCAAGGAAGACGATCACCTCTGGTGTTCTCTCCCCGGATGCGGTCATTATCATGTTCAACAGTCGTCTAATGTTCGCTGTTAGCTGTCTAGCCTTAACAAAGCAGGTCTGACCTTCTGAGACCGCCTCTGGTATGATTTCTCCAGCCGCTTGGTCGGACCTTTGCGAGTAGTTTTGCGTCTGCATTAAGCAGCAAGATGGGTATCTATGTTCCGCACTCCGTTGAGTCTTTGTCCTTTTTGGGTATCAGTGACATGGTGGCTTATGTTAGCGTTGGAGGCAGCTAGTCTTGTCTCCGTGTTCGTAGAAGGTCCCCCGTGTCTGGCGGAGTTGATGCACTGCTTTCCTGTGGATTAAATTCCATTTGTCGCTTTTTCCTCTCTGCCAGAAACTCTATGCTAGGGGCCTCAGAGTATCTTCTGTCGATCCCCAGAATGGAGTCGATAAGTTGTTGCCTAGCTGCCCTCTCTTCCCTGTCCCTGCCTGCCTTGTCGTCGATAATTTTTCTCTCATCACAGCATCCACTACCACCCAGAACATGGACGGTGAGACTTTCCTGTTCCAGTTGTTAGTAACATACTTGCCTATGGCCTGTATTCTTTTCTGGCAGAAGACCTTGTCGGCCAAGAGGGTCGGCCAAGACATCAGTAAGGGGCAACGTGTCAGCGCTGATTAATCAATAGTTTTGCGATCATACTGTTTATTTTGCTTAATGTTAAGATGAGCAATTCTTACTGCTATTCTAGAACCACAGAAAAGTCCAACACAGAAGGTCATTTGGATTATCAAGTCTGTGCCAGCACTTTCAAAGAGCAAACCAGTTAGTCCCTCAAGGTTCCTCCAATTCATTTGTTGTGTTGGGCCTAATAATTTCCCTACATTTTAACATCCTCCGCCAGACTGGTCAGGTTCCACTTGTGGATTTGTGTCCAGTCATGGGCAATCTGGATCCCCAGGTAGTGGAATTTGTTTTGGGCTACTTTAAATGGTAGTCCCTCCAGCTCTGCCCCTTCCCCTCTCTGGTTCACAGGGAATATTTAACTCTTGCTCTGGTTGAGTTTGTAGCCCGAGAAGGCTCCAAACTCTCGTAAAGCTTCATGATTCCTTCCATGCCGCTTTGCATGTCCGAGATGTAGATGAGCAGGTCATCCGCATAGAGCGCGACTTTGTGCTTTCTGTCTCCTCTGTCTCCCTTCCAGCCTCGCTGCTCTTGAGGGCGATTGCCAGGGCGAATAGGAGTGGGGACAGCCCTGGGGGCATCCCAGCCTGGAAGTATTCAGAGCTGGTAGCGTTGGTCCATACGCTCGCCTTGGGGCGTTGAACAGGAGTTTCACCTATGAGGTGGATCCTGTCCCTAGCCCAAACTGCTCTAGTACCTCATTTAGGTAGTTTCACTCGACTCTGTCGAAGTCCTTTTCTGCACCAGGGAAGACGATCACCTCTGGTGTTCTCTCCCCGGATGCGGTCATTATCATGTTCAGCAGTCGTCTAATGTTCGCTGTTAGCTGTCTAGCCTTAACAAAGCAGGTCTGGCCTTCTGAGACCGCCTCTGGTATGATTTCTCCAGCCGCTTGGTCGGACCTTTGCGAGTAGTTTTGCATCTGCATTAAGCAGCAAGATGGGTATCTATGTTCCGCACTCCATTGGGTCTTTGTCCTTTTTGGGTATCAGCGACATGGTGGCTTATGTTAGCGTTGGAGGCAGCTAGTCTTTTCTCCGTGTTCGTAGAAGGTCCCCCGTGTCTGGCGGAGTTGATGCACTGCTTTCCTGTGGATTAAATTCCATTTGTCGCTTTTTCCTCTCTGCCAGAAACTCTATGCTATGCCTCGGAGTATCTTCTGTCGATCCCCAGAATGGAGTCGATAAGTTGTTGCCTAGCTGCCCTCTCTTCCCTGTCCCTGCCTGCCTTGTCGGCGATAGTTTTTCTCTCATCACAGCATCCACTACCACCCAGAACATGGAAGGTGAGACTTTCCTGTTCCAGTTGTTTGTAACATACTCGCCTATGGCCTGTATTCTTTTCTGGCAGAAGACCTTGTCGGCCAAGAGAGTCGTGTCCAACCTTCATGGGGGCGTTGGGCATGGCCCTTCTCCAACCTCATATCCATGTAATGGAGTATTCCGCTCTGACGATCTGGAAGCATCAATTTCCCCACTACAAAGAAGTCGACGTGGGTGTACATCACGTACTGGTGAGAAGAACGAGAATTTCTTCTCACCTGGGTGTCCCACCCTGCCCTTCCTTCCCTGCAGTTGGTCCTTCTCCCTTGGGTGAGTCTCTTAGAGGAAAACTATGTCAGCTTTCATACTTTTCAGATGGGCGAAGACTCTGGATCTTTTCACCGGGCTGTTAAGTCTCCAGATGTTCCATGTGACTATTCTGATGGGGGGTACAGCAGCCCGAATGTGATTTTGTTTTTAAATAGGACCAACTTTTCCTGATTAATTTCTGCCATGTGCTTTGCCAGTTCCACCCCAATGTCCTGGTAGACTCTGATTTTATGTCCCTCCCGGTGCATGTCTTCATCTGTCTGGCCCAGCGAAGGATCTTTTCCCAGTCCTGGTACTTGTGTAGCTTGACTATTATTGCTCTCGGCTGTTCCCCCGCCTTGGGTTTTGGTCAGAGCGACCTGTGAGCCCTGGTGATATCCGGTGGCTTGGGAAGCTGTCCCTCCCCACTATGTTGCCCAGCATTTGGGCCACTTCATCGGTCGGGTCCCTGCCCTCGATACCCTCTAGCAGGCCCGCTATTCTGATGTTCTGCTCCCTCGACCGGTTTTCTTGGTCCTCGACTTTTCCTTTCAGGCTACCCTGGGTCGCCAACAACCTCTTGATTTTGGCCTCCAGAGCAACGATTTCCATGCCGCCGCCTTGACCGCTGCCTTTATTTTGGTCTTGATGTTGTCCTTCATTGCCTTCAGTTCCCCGGTGAGGGATGTCTTCCATCCAATGTCTGTCACCGAGGGGAGGGGAGCTCGCTTTTGGGGTCGCCGTTCTCCCTCTCTTGGGGGTGGCTGGGCACCCCTCGCCTTGTGCGTCTGCAGACCTGCTTGCTCGCCATTCCTGTCCCTTGCTGCACTTCTTGTCATCCTTGCTGCACTTCTTGTAATCCTTGCCACCTCTTGAGCAGCTGCTTCCTGGCATTTTCGTTGTACATCTTGTTGTTGAGGGAGAGGGGATGATTTGCAGCTAAATTCGGTCAAAAGTGCCTGTTTTGCAGTCTCATGGAGGAGAGCCACCTGATGTGCGACTACTCAGCACATTCCCATCACCGAAGTCCATATCCATGGTATCTTAAGGAATGCTATTGCATTGGAGGTGGTTCAGAGAAGGTTCACTAGAATATTCCACAGTATGGAAGGATTGTCTTATCAACAAAGGTTAAGTATGTTGGGACTCTACTTATTGGAATTTACAAGAGTGAAAAGTGATCCCATTGAAACATATAAGATTCTTAAGGTGCTTGACGGGGTAAATGCTGAGAAGTTGTTTCCCCTCATGGGAGAGTCTAGAACCAGAGGGCACTGCCCCCCCCCCGGAACGTGAGGAATGTCTCATCAGCCATGACCTTATGATGTCAGGGCAAGCTCAAGGAGCCAAACAGCCTCCTGCTGTTCCTATTTCTTATGGTTTTAAAGGGAACAACTTTGTGGTAACCTTTTGGTTGTTGTGTGATCAGACCTGCACCACAGCTTGGAGGGAATTTTGATCATGTTCCCTTGGTCTTGACGTAGATCCTGGAAAGCATTTATCCTTCAATTATTTATCCACTTCCCTTTTGAAGTCTGCTATTTAATCTGCTGCCCCAACATATATAGGATGCACTTGTGCAAAAACAAAAGTTTTGCTCATGTCACTATTGGGTGTTTTGCCAAATACTTAAATCTGTGCCTTTTATTATTAAAAACCTCCTGAAGAAATTTCCTCTTGGTCTTCTCTGCTCTTAAGGAGAACAACCCCAACTTCTCCAATCTATCTGTGTAACTGTAATTTCTCATCCCTGGAAGCATTTTACTAAATCTCATCTGTACCCTCCGCAAAGGTTTCACACCCTCTAAAGTATGGTCAGAGTTGATTGGAAAAGGAGAGTAGCAGGGAAGACAGTGGAACAGCAATGGCAGAGGTTTTGGGGGTTATTCGGGAGGCACAGCAGAAATTCGTCCCAAGGAGGAGGAAACATGTTAAGGGCAGGAGAGGCATCCATGGTTGACGAGGGAAGTCAATGATAGTATAAAAGCAAAAGAAAAAGCATACAAAGTGGCAAGGATTAGTGAGAAGCCAGAGGATTGGCAATCCTTTAAAAGCGAGCAGAGGACAACTAAAAAAGCAATAAGGGGAGAGAAGATGAAATATGAGTGCAAGCTAGCAAGTAATATAAAAGAAGATGGAGTTTCTTTCAATATATAAAAGGAAAGAGAGAGGCAAAAATAGATATTGGACCACTGGAAAACGTGGCTGGCGAAGTAATAACAGGAAACAGAAATGGTAGACGAACTGAATAGTTACTTTGCATCAGTCTTCACGGTGCAAGACACCAGTGGGATGCCTGAGCTCCAGGAGAATCAGGGGGCAGAGGTGAGAGCAGAGGCCATTACTAAGGAGAAGGTTCTGGGGAAACTGAAAGGTCTGAAGGTGGATAAGTCACCTGGACCGGATGGACTACACCCCAGGGTCCTAAAAGAGATAGCTGAGGAGATTGTGGAGGCATTGGTGGTGATCTTTCAGGAATCACTGGAGGCAGGTGGGGTCCCAGAGGACTGGAAAGTGGCTAATGTAACACCACTGTTTAAGAAGGGAGGGAGGCAGAAGACGGGAAATTATAGGCCGGTTAGCCTGACTTCAGGCATCGGTAAGATTTTAGAGTCCGTTATTAAAGATGAGATTGCGGAGTACTTGGAAGTGCATGGTAAAATAGGAGTGAGTCAGCACGGCTTTGTCAAAGGGAGGTCATCTGACAAATCTGTTGAGTTCTTTGAGGAGGTAACAAGGAAGTTAGACAAAGGAGAACCAGTGGATGTCATTTATTTAGATTTCCAGAAGGCCTTTGACAAGGTGCCACATAAGACACTATTATACAAGTTAAGAGTCCATGGTGTTAAGTGTTGTTAAGTGTAAGATCCTGGCATGGCTAGAGGATTGGCTGACTGGCAGAAGGCAGAGAGTGGGGATAAAGGGGTCTTTTTCAAGATGGCAGCCGGGGACTAGCGTTGTGCCTCAGGGGTCTGTGCTGGGCCCACAACTTTTCACAATATACATTAATTATCTGGAAGAAGGAACTGAAGGCACTATTGCTAGGTTTGCAGATGATACAAAGATCTGTAGAGGGACAGGTAGTATTGAGGAAGCAAGGAGAGTGCAGAAGGATTTGGACAGGCTAGGAGAGTGGGCAATGAAGTGGCAAATGAAATACAATGTGGAAAAGTGTGAGGTTATGCACTTTGGAAGGAGGAATTTAGGCAGAGACTATTTTCTAAATGGGGAAATGCTGAGGAAATCAGAAGCACAAAGGGACTTGGGAGTCCTTGTTCACGATTCTCTTAAGGTTAATGTGCAGGTTCAGTCGGCAGTAAAGAAGGCAAATGCAATGTTAGCATTCCTGTCAAGAGGGCTAGAATACAAGACCAGGGATGAACTTCTGAGACTGTGTAAGGGTCTTGTCAGACCCCATTTGAAGTATGAGCAGTTTTGGGCCCCGTATCTAAGGAAAGATGTGGTGGCCTTGGAAAGGGTCCAGAGGAGATTCACAAGAATGATCCCTGGCATGAACAGCTTGTCGTATGAGGAATGAAGGACTCTGGGTCTGTACTCGTAGAGTTTAGAAGGATGAGGGGGAATCTCATTGAAACTTACAGGATACTGCGAGGCCCGGATAGTGTGGACGTGGAGAGGATGTTTTCACTTGTGCGAAAAACTAGAAGCAGAGGACATCATTTCAGACTAAAGGGACGATACTTTAAAACAGAGATGAGGAGGAATTTCTTCAGCCAGAGGGTGTTGAATCTGTGGAACTCTTTGCCAGAAGGCTGTGGAGGCCAAATCACTGAGTGTCTTTAAGACAGAGATAGTTAGGTTCTTGATTTGTAAGGAGATCATGGGTTATGAGGGGAAGGCACGAGAATAGGGATGAGAAAAATATCAGCCATGATTGAATGGCGGAGCAGGCTCGATGGGCCGAGTGGCCTAATTCTGCTCCTATATCTTATGGGCAGCACGGTAGCACAGTGGTTAGCACTGGCTTCACAGCTCCAGGGTCCCAGGTTCGATTCCCTGCTGGGTCACTATCTGTGTGGAGTCTGCACGTTCTCCCCATGTCTGCGTGGGTTCCCCTGGGTGGTCCAGTTTCCTCCCGCAGTCCAAAAACGTGCAGGTTAAGTGGATTGGCCATGATAAATTGCCCTTATTGTCCAAAAGAGTTAGGAGGGGTTATTGGGTCAGTGGGATAGGGTGGAAATGAGGGCTTAAGTGGGTCGGTGCTGACCTTATGGGCCGAATGGCCTCCTTTCACACTATGTTCTATGGTCTTTTGGTGCCCAGAATTTGACACAATACACCAGCTGGTGCTTTTAATCCTCTAGTCTCAGGATCCCACTTGCTTTATTAACTGCTTTGTTAACCTTCCCTGCTCCGTTAAGTTATCCATCTTCCTTTTATTTACTATACTTTGTGTCATCTGTGACTTTGTGTTCTGAATATGTTAAAAACAGCAGTAGTCCTCGTACTGAATTTCGGAAACTTCTATAATAATAATAATGAATAATCTTTATTAGTGTCACAAGTAGGGTTACATTAACACTGCAATGAAGTTACCGTGAAAAGCCCCTAGTCGCCACACTTCGGCGCCTGTTCGGGTACATAGCGGGAGAATTCAGAATGTCCAATTCGCCTAACAGTACGTCTTTCGGGACTTGTGGGAGGAAACCGGAGCACTCGGAGGAAACCCACGCCGACACGGTGAGAACGTGCAGACTCTGCACAGACAGTGACCCAGCGGGGAATCGAACCTGGGACCCTGGTGCTGTGAAGCAACAGTGCTAACCGCTATGCTACTGTGCCACCCATACCTCCCTCTAGTCCAAAAAACAGAGTTCAACTGTTTTTTTATCATTTGGGATGCATTCTCCGCGGGATTCTCTATTCCACCAGCAACACACCCCGTCTGCGGATTTTGCGGCGGAAGGCCGAGAATTCACCCCTTTGTATCCATGTTGTTAGAATCATAGAATCTATCTACGGCATGGAGATAGGGCCTTCGGCCCAAACTTGTCCACGCCAACCAAAAAGCCCATCTAAGCTAACCCTATTTGCCTACATTTGGCCCATATCCCTCTAAACCTTTCCTATCCATGTATCTGTCCAAATGCCTGTTAAATGTTGTCAATGTCCCTGCTTCAACCACTTCCTCCGGTAGCTCACTCCCTTTGTGTAAAAAAAGTTGCTCCCTGGGTTCCCATTAATTCTTTCCCCTCTTAAATCTATGCCCTCTAGTTCTAGATTCCCCGACCCTGGGCAAAATGACATCCTTGTAAATCTCTTCTGCACTCTCTCCAGTTTAATAACATCTTTCCTATAGTAAGGCAACCAAAACTGAACACAATACACCAGGTGTGGCCTCACCAACATCCTGTACAACTGCAACATATCTTCCCAACTTCTATACTCAATGCCCTGACTAATGAAGGCCAGCATGCCAAAAGCTGCCTTCACTGCCCTATCTACCAGTGACTCCACCTTTAGAAAACCGTGCACCTGAACTCCAAGGTCCCTCTGTTCCATAATACTAAGTTCCTGCCATTCATCGTGAAAGTCCTACCTTGATTTGACTTTCCAAATGCAACACCTCACACTTATCCGTATTGAACTCCATTTGCCATTTCTCGGCCCACTTCCCTAGCCGATCAAGATCCTGCTGCAATTTTTGATTAGCTTCCTCACTGTCTACAATACCACCTATTTTAGTGTCATCTACAAACTGACTGATCATGCCTTGTATATTCTCATCCAAATCGTTGATATAGTTATCAAATTGCAATGGGCCCAACACTGACTCCTGAGGCACACCATTACTCACAGGCCTTCAGTCCGACAAGCATCCTTCCACCATTACTCTCTGCTTCCTACTATCAAGCCAATTGTATATCTAATTTGCTAGCTCTCCCTGGATTCCATGTGATCTAACCTTCCAGAGCAGTATACCATTTGGAACTTTATCAAAGGCCTTACTGAAGTCCATAGAGACTATGTCTATTGCCCTGCCCTCATCAACCTTCCTGGTCACTTCATCAAAGAACTAACACATTTCTAATGCATGATCTCTCATGCACAAAGCCGTGCTGACTACTCCTATCATACCTTGTCTTTCCAAATGCCTCTGTAACTTATCACTCAGAATTCTCTCTAGTAAATTACCCACCACAGATGTTAGGCTTACCAGTCTATAATTCTCCTTTGCAGCCCTTCTTAAATAAGGGCACAACATTTGCTACCCTCCAGTCTTCTCGTACCTCACCCGTGGCTAACGATGATGCAAATATCTCAGCCAGGGCTCCCGCAATTTGTTCTCTAGCCTCACGCAATGTTCTTGGATATATCTGTTCAGGGCCAGGAGATTTATCCACCTTCACAAATTTTAATAAGTCGATCACCACCTCTACTCTAATGCGAACTGTACCCAATATATCGCTACTAACCTTCACATGTTCCCAATTCTTCATTTCTTTCTCCACGGTAAACACAGAGGAGAAATATTCATTGAGAACCTCGCTCATCTCCTTGCGGTTCCACACGTATGTGTCCACTTTAGTCTTTGAGGAGTCCTATTCTCTCTAGTTATTCTTTTTCCTTTAATATACTTAAAGAATCCCTTTGGATTCACCTTAATCCTCTTGGCCTCTCAGCCAAAGCTACCTAATGGTTAGCATGGTAGCACAGTGGTTAGCACAGTTGCTTCACAGCTCCAGGGTCCCAGGTTCGATTCTTGGCTTGGGTCACTGTCTGTGTGGAGTCTGCATGTTATCCCCGTGTCTTCGTGGGTTTCCTCCCTGGTGCTCCGGTTTCCTCCCACAGTCCAAAGATGTACCGTTTAGGTGGATTGGCCATTCTAAATTGCCCTTAGTGTCCAAAAAGATTAGGTGGGGTTACTGGGTTACGGGGATAAAGAGGATAGGGAGGAGTTGTGGGGCTTAAGTGGGGTGCTCTTTCCAAGGGCCGGTGCAGACTCAATGGGCCAAATAGCCTTCTTCTGCACTGTAAATGCTACAACCCCTTTTTGCCCTCCTAATTTCCTTCTTGAGTATACTCCTGTATCCCCTGGGATTCCCTTGATTCCATCTGCTTGTACCTGAGCCATACCTCTTTTTTTCTTGGCCAAAACTTCAATGTGTGTTCCTGACTCTTTTATCCCAAAGGCTGCCATATTATCAACGAGCTTATGGGGCACTTTATCAAAGGCTTTTTGAAGGTCCATATATACATCATATCAACTGCACTACCCTCATCCATCTTCGCTGTTACCTATTCAAAAAAGTTCAGCCAAGTTAATACGATTTATCCTCAAAAATTCATGCTGCCTCTTTATTAGTCCATGCTTGGCCAGGTGCCTTGTTATTGAAAGTAAAAGCATTAAATAAAAAGGCTTTTACAAAGGAGATACACATTGTGTATACATTAGTGTTAAAGTGTGTATTTCAATCAATAGAATAGTTTAGGTAGTTCTTTCCCTTTACGTTAGAGATTTTAGGAACAAAAAGTTCAGCCGTAGCTGCTTGTACTAAATATAAATATAAATCAAATATCATGGCAAAGATAATAAGAGGGAGATTTATACTGCAAGCTTAACATTACCCCATGAATCCATGAGTGATTGTTTTTCTCAATATAGGTTGGAATAATATTTATTCCTGTATATAAATTAAAGTGACTTTATAAATTACTGCCCACGAAAAGTCAGAATTGCTAGGAAAAATAGCATATTTGATAATTTTGCTTTGAAGGCTTTGACTTAGATGACTATGTGCACATTGCATGTGTTAAAGTTAATGTTGGTTCATTACATCTGCAAAAAAGATTTAGATTGGAATAAAAACTTGGTATGTGAATGTCAAGTGACCTGGTTTAAAGATTCACCAATGGATAGATCATATGTACATGTATGTTAGTTGTGCAATGCAAGATAACTTTAAAAAGAAACAAAATCGATTCTAGTTCGGGATTGTAGTGATCAATACTTGATACAAGGTATTGGGGGGAAAAGTTGAAGAATGGGGTGCTATTTATATCGCAGTGTGCAAAGACAGAGGTTATATTTTTTGGTTTTTCCTTAGATGTTAAATAAAGACAATTCAAAAATGGCGCAATTTTATCCAATACTTAATGGGATTGCAAGGATTAATCGTGTGCTATATACTTATAATTTAACACTGGAAGCTGTCATCTCTGTTCCTGGTTAGGGAGAGAGAAAAAATATACTCTAAATTCCTGGTTGCTGCTATCCTTACTGAAATTTCTACAAGGTTATCTTTATGGGAGAGGAAGATTGAAAAAACAGTATTTTTATGCAAATTTGCTACGTTTTCATGAATAATTCAAAACCCACCTGCATTCTTTGCAGGGTACAATAATTAATGGTAACGATGCATATTATGTTAGGCCAAATAGCCTCCTGTATAATTCTATGATTTGGTTTGTTTTCTGCTAGCTAGTTAACCTGTGAACTTTGCCTCTATAAATATCTATACACAGGCATATCTTTGTATTGATGGGTTTCATGGTGTCAGTAGAATAAATGTAGTGACAATGTAAGTTAAAAGGGCAAACTTTTCACTCATTAAAAATGGTGGAATTTCTTTAGAATTATAATAACTTTTGTCTTTGTCTTCAGCTTTTGGATATGAAAGTTTTTGTGGATACTGACTCTGACATACGACTTGTCCGACGCTTAAAAAGAGACATATCCGAGAGGGGTCGGGATATAGTTGGTGTCATCAAACTGTACAACAAGTTTGTCAAGCCTGCCTTTGAGCAGTACATAGAGCCAACAGTACAGCTGTCAGACATTGTAGTTCCTCGAGGTAAGAATCACCTACACAGTTAACTGGGATTTAGTTAGTTCAACTATTGAACTGACAAATATAAGAATTTGAAAAATGTACCTGGCTTCTTTTGTGCAAGTGTTTATCTTTTTTTTAAAGTAAGTGTTCTACATATATAAGTTATACTTGAGGTTCAAGGAAAGGAATTTTAACCTTGGGACTTTTGAATTCTGGGTCATAAAATTTATATCTGCTGACTTCTTGTAAATTGACCATCTTCTCCAGAGGCAATGCCACATCTGCATGGAGTCCTACTGCTAGATTATTTTCTCTGTGACAACTAGCTTGCTTCTACTTATTAGCGGTGCTACTGATAACTGATCTGTCCATGATACCTACTTCTTCAGTGATGCATTGGAAAAAATTGTATAACATAACCTCCAAAGTACTAGTTTGAAAACCCCAGAATTTTGTGTAATAAAAATGGAATTTGACTTTATTCACTAAACTAATGATCCTAAAATTTCGGACCTTGTTTAGAATTTCTAAGTTGTCCAGAAGAGAAAAGAGAAATTGAAGTATTTATAAGTAGCATGTATTTACCCTTTGACCTCCCCTCTGTCACAATATGTGCATATTGTAAAACACAAAAAAAAGGTAGCCATGATGTGGAGATGCCGGCGTTGGACTGGGGTGAGCACAGTACGAAGTCTTACAACACCAGGTTAAAGTCCAACAGGTTTGTTTCGATGTCACTAGCTTTCGGAGCGCTGCTCCTTCCTCAGGTGAATGAAGAGGTATGTTCCAGAAACACATATATAGACAAATTCAAAGATGCCAAACAATGCTTGGAATGCGACCATTAGCAGGTGATTAAATCTTTACAGATCCAGAGATGGGGTAACCCCAGGTTAAAGAGGTGTGAATTGCATCAAGCCAGGACAGTTGGTAGGATTTCGCAGGCCAGATGGTGGGGGATGAATGTAATGTGACATGAATCCCAGGTCCCGGTTGAGGCCGCACTCGTGTGCGGAACTCAACCGGGACCTGGGATTCATGTCACATTACATTCATCCCCCACCATCTGGCCTGCGAAATCCTACCAACTGTCCTGGCTTGATGCAATTCACACCTCTTTAACCTGGGGTTACCCCATCTCTGGATCTGTAAAGATTTAATCACCTGCTAATGGTCGCATTCCAAGCATTGTTTGGCATCTTTGAATTTGTCTATATATGTGTTTCTGGAACATACCTCTTCATTCACCTGAGGAAGGAGCAGCGCTCCGAAAGCTAGTGACATCGAAACAAACCTGTTGGGCTTTAACCTGGTGTTTGTTGTAAGACTTCGTACAAAAAAAAGGGTTAATGTAATGTTGCTTCTCTAGTCACTAGATGGTGTTATAGAGCAACCATATAAATATCATCGACTGGATTCTCCGCCCTGCCGCGCCACATTCCCGATTCTTCACCCCGCTGGTGGGATGCTCTGTTATGCTGGCCGGCCAATGGGGTTTCCAATTGTGGGGCAGCCCCACGCCGTCGGGAAACCCCCGGGCTGCCGGCAAAATGGAGCATCCTGCCGGCGGAGAATCCAGCCGCACATGCCTCCTTGACTTCTGGGAGATAGATGGAGAGAGTGGAAGAGAGCAAGACAGAGTAGTTGTGAAATAGTTGAACTAATGGTACAGTTAATAGTATATGTGTAGTGTAGTCTTTACTTTACTAATTCCTTCGTAATATGTTTGAATCTAATTCAGTGTAGTGTCATAAATTAGCTTTGTTTCTTAAACTATCCTGAAAGAACTAAAAACAAAGAACACACATGGTACTAGGAGTGATTGCTAAAGGTTGCGGAGTGATGAAGATTGTCAGAGAAAGCAGGATATAGATGGGCTGCAAAATTGGGCGCAGAAATGGCAGATGGAATTTAACTCTGACAAATGCGAGGTGATGCATTTTGGTAGATCCAATTCAGGTAGGAGCTATAAAATAAATGGCAGAACCATCCGGAGCATAGACACACAAGAGATCTGGGCGTGCAGGTCCACCGATCCTTAAAAATAGCAGCACAGGTGGAAATGGTGGTAAAGAAAGCATATGGCATGCTTGCCTTCATAGGACGGGGTATCGAGTAATAAAGCTCGCAAATTATGTTACAATTATACAGAATGTTGGTTAGGCCACATTTGGAATACTGTGTCCAATTCTGGTCACCACACTACCAGAAGGATGTGGAGGCTTTGGAGAGAATACATGAAAGGTTTACCAGGATGTTGCCTGGTAAGGAGGTTATTAGCTGTGAGGAGAGATTGAATAACCTGGGATTGTTCTCCCTCGGAAGATGGAGGCGGAGGGGCAACCTGATGGAAGTTTATAAAATTATAGGTGTATAGATAGGGTGAACAGTTGGAAGCTTTTTTCCCAGGGCGGAAATGAAAATTACAGGGGCACAGTTTCATGGTGAGGGGGATAAGTTCAGTGGAGATGTGTGGGGTAAGTTTTTTTACATAGGGTGGTGGTGGCCTGGAATGCACTGCTAAGTGAGGTGGTTAAGGCAGATACGTTAGCAACCTTTAAGACTTATCTGGATAGAGACATGAACAGACGGGGTACAGAATAATACAGGCGGTTGGTCTAGATAGGACACATGATCGGCACAGGCTTGGAGGGCCGAAGGCCCTGTTCCAGTGCTGTATTGTTTGTTCCTTATTTTTAGTTAGATTAGCAAGAAGATCGTCAAAACAAAAATTATTCAAGAGAAGAAAATCTTCAAAAAAATCTAGAAGCACAGAGTGAAACAAGAAGAGATGGAAGGTCTGCAGACTCCCAAACACTTCAAAACCTCTGGTAAACTAGAAATAAATTGGAGAATTATAGCAACAGTTTCAGTTGTATCTCTCGGCTTCAGCTCTAGAGTCAGCCAGTGACCAGCGGAAAATTGTACTGTTTCTCACTGTGGCTGGATCACAATCCATAGAACTGTTTAATTTGTTTCGCTTTGAAGATAGTGGCAACAAGAAAAACTTTAATGCAGTAATGGAAAGGTTGATCTGCATTGTAAGGCTCAAATTAATGAAACATATGAAAGATATATGTTTAAAAAATAGGTACAAAAAGGCGAATCGGTAGATTCATTCTTCACAAATCTCTGTTTAAGAGCGCAGACTTGCACCTTTTCTATGCTGACAGATTCTCTCTTCCGTGACCAAATCGTGTTTGACATTAAAAATGAAAAACCTCGTGAGCGTTTCCTTAGGCAGCACAATTTATTGTTAGAAGATCCAATAAGTTTTTGTCGAGCAAGTGCGCTTGCCAGTCAGTATGCAGAAATGCAATCCCGGGAAAAAGGCACAAAAGAAGACAACGTGGTTGACGTTATGGCCACGTCCACAAGAGAAAAAAAGATCCAGCCATCAGGAAAGTATGCGCGAACTGTGGCAAACGTAATCATTACGCTTCACAGTGCTGTTCAAGTAAAAAAAAAAAGCCTCCGATTAAAACAAAAAGCTCTTTTAACAATGCCATGAAGATTCAAAGTATGCAACACGGATCAAATGAAGAAAAAATGTCTCCATCCGATGTTGATGCACAACAATACGATTAAGAAGTCACATTCTTTGTTGATGCAGTCAACAAGAATGATAATGCTGAAACACAACATTTGAAGCAGATATCATCTGTTCATATGAAGAAAGATTGGAATGTATCATTAAGAGTAAATGGGTCCAAATTTTTTTTTTAGCTCATGCTAAGTTGATCACTGAATTAGCCCTCTCTAAAGTACAGTTTCCTCCTCGATTTAAAGCTACTGAATGCCAATTGAGGGACTACAATGGTAACATCATTTGCACAAGAGGATCGTGTTGTCGAACAGTAAGTAATAATGATATCCACCTGCCAGTGCAATTTGAAATAGTTGATGCCAATAAATCGTCTCTACTAGGTGTTGATGCTTGTTTAATGCTGAATCTTGTGAAAAGAATTCACAGTGCCAATCGATGTGTTGGTTCACAGCAAGATAATAGAGGACATCCTTGCTAGATTTCCAAATGTGTTTATTGGTATGGGAATGTTACCGTTTATCTATAAAATATCCTTAAAGAAAATGCAACACCAGTAATACATCTTCCAAGAAGAGTACCAGCCCCTCTCAAAGAACGTCTCAAGCAGAAACTTGATTGTATGCAGCAACTGAACATCATATCCAAAGTAACTGAACCAACGGTTTGGGTTAGTTCCTAACGAAAGCCTAATAGTGATCTCTGAATATAGACCCAAAGGATCTGAACAAGAATAGCAGGAGAGGGCACTAGCCAATTCCTAAATGCTAAGAAATTACAAGAGAGATGGCGCATGCAAAAATTTTCTCAAAAGTAGATGACTCAAAAGGATTTTGGCAGCTACAACTTGATAAGTCCAGCAGAAAGCTCTGTACTTTTAATACGGCGTATGGGTATTTTTTTAATCGTATGCCCTTTGGAATCATCTCTGCCTCAGACATTTTCCATTATAGTGATGGAAAACTTAACAGAAGGTATTAATATGATACAGGTGTACATTGATATTATCACCTGGTCTGCAACACCAGAAGAGCACAATTCCAGACTACTACAAGTGCTAAAACGCATTGATTCATCTGGATTGAAGCTCAACAATGTGTCAATTTGGGATTTCCAAACTGAAGTTTTTGGGAGATTATCATAGATTATCATAGAATTTACAGTGCAGAAGGAGGCCATTCGGCCCATCGAGTCTGCACTGGCTCTTGGAAAGAGCACCCTACCCAAGGTCAACACCACCACCCTATCCCTATAGCCCAGTAACCCCACCCAACACTAAGGGCAATTTTGGACACTAAGGGCAATTTATCATGGCCAATCCACCTAACCTGCACATCTTTGGACTGTGGGAGGAAACCGGAGCACCCGGAGGAAACCCACGCACACACGGGGAGGACGTGCAGACTCCGCACAGACAGTGACCCAAGCTGGAATCGAACCTGGGACCCTGGAGCTGTGAAGCAATTGTGCTATCCACAAGGCTACCGTGCTGCCCGATCTTGTATCTAAGGATGGTGTACAACTGGACAGTGATAAAGTTAAAGCTATACGCAAAATGCCTGTTCTGAAAGACAAAAGCAGTCTTGAGAATACTTGGAGTTGTCAACTTTCTTGGCAAATTTATTCTGAATCTTTCCTCCAGGACGACAGCTCTCCGACAATTGATCAAGAAAAATGTTTCTTTTTCTTAGACTTCACAACATGATAATGAGTGGTCCGACCTAATCCGTACTGACCACAGCCCCAGTTCTCTCATTTTTTGATCCTACAAAGGAGACAAAGATCTCGACGGACGCAAGTCGAGGTGGGATAGGAGCTGTTCTGCAGAAGATTCAAATGACCTGTGGAGACTGGTAGCATATGCTTCTCGAGCCATGATGTCCACAGAACAACGCTACGTAGAGATTGAGAAAGAATGTCTTGGTCTGCTGACGGGTGTTGAAAAATTTCGCTATTATGTTTATGGTCTACCTATATTTGTGCTTGAGACTGATCATGGGCTGCTTGTGCATATAATTCACAAGAGTCTAAATGACATGTCACCCAGATTGCAACGAATGCTAATGAGACTAAGAAGATATGATTTTAGTCTAGTATATACTCCAGGAAAAGATCTGATCCTTGCCGACACCTTATCACATGAAGATAAGATTCCAGATATTGTGCAGGTGATAGAAGCTCAAGCTGACATGCTGGCTGACACACTACCTGTTTCTGATGTCAAATTAAGACTGAATGAACTGCAAAGGATGATGTTTCAGAAGTGTTAAAGATGACCTCTGTGGTAAATTGATTTTTACTCAAACTGGATAGAATAGTCAGTCAATAGTTGAGAGGACAGATTCTCACCCAGATCCATGAAAGACACCAGGGTATTGCAAAATGTAAGTGACACGCAAGGCAATCCGTGTATTGGCCTGGCATCAATTTGAACATTGAAAATTATGTTTCCGAATGTGACATTTATCAAAGAAATAAGTCTGTTCAACAGAAAGAGAAATTCACAATGATGGATATTGTTACAATTCCATGGTCTAAAGTAGGAATGAATGTTTTCTACTTTCAAGGCAAAGACTACCTTGTCATTGCAGGAAAATCTCAGCAGGTCTGGCAGCATCCATAGGGAGAGAAAAGAACTAATGTTTCAAGTCTAGATGACCCTTTGTCAAAGCTTTGATTTAACTTGTGTGTAACTTTTAATGATCGTTATTGTACGATTTCCATACAGTACCTGTGTATATATATTTGAATACAAGTTCAAATTTTTCAAAGGAAGGGGGATGTCACAATATGTGGATATGTTAAAGTGCATAAATGGTTAATGTAATGTTACTACTCTAGTCACTAGATGGTGCTATAGGGCAACCAGATAAATATCACATACCTCCTTGACTTGGGGCAGCACGGTAGCATTGTGGATAGCACAATCGCTTCACAGCTCCAGGGTCCCAGGTTCGATTCCGGCTTGGGTCACTATCTGTGCGGAGTCTGTACATCCTCCCCGTGTGTGCGTGGGTTTCCTCCGGGTGCTCCGGTTTCCTCCCACAGTCCAAAGATATGCAGGTTAGGTGGATTGGCCATGATAAATTGCCCTTAGTGTCCAAAATTGCCCTTAGTGTTGGGTGGGGTTACTGGGTTATGGGGATAGGGTGGGAGGTGTTGACCTTGGGTAGGGTGCTCTTTCCAAGAGCCGGTGCAGACTCGATGGGCCGAATGGCCTCCTGCAGTGTAAATTTTATGATAATCTATGACTTCTGGGAGATAGATGGAGAAAGTGGAAAAGAGCAAGAACGAGTAGTTGTGAGATAGTTGAACTAATAGTATAGTGTAGATGTGTAGTGTAATCTTTACTTAACTAATTCCAACAACAGCTACATTCCAGTTCTTTGTTAAGTGCTTATTGATACTAGAACAGGGCGCAATGTCCTGTGAGTTTGGAGAATTGTAGAAATTAGGCCATAATTTCAGTCTGAATCTCTGTGCTACTATGTCGACATTGATTATTTTTTCTGGAAAAGTAGACTAGAAAAATAACGAGTAGTTTCTTCATTAATGTAAATACTTTTAAAAATAAATTTAGTGTACCAATTTTTCCAATTAAGGGGCAATTTAGCGTGGCCAATCCACTTACCCTGCACATCTTTGGGTTGTGGGGGCTAAACCCACGCAAACACAGGGAGAATGTGCAAACTCCACACGGACAATGACCCAGAGCCGGGATCGAACCTGTGACCTCAGCGCTGTGAGCTGCAGTGCTACCACTGCGCCACCGTGCTGCCCCAATTAATGTAAATACTTGCCCATATTTATTTAATAAATCTATAAATGTTTCACTATCGACTACTTTCTGCACCTTTCATATGCTGGTGGAGTAATAAAGAGTTTGATTGATTCTAGATAAAGCATACTTTGACCAAGCTCAGAAAGTGGTCTTGCCACAGATAGTCTTGCATGTAGTTTCATATATTGTATAAAGCCGTTGGACCCAAACTACTGTGCTAGTTAATTTTTACTCCCACCCTTTAATCTTCTCTATGACTGAAAATGCAAGCTTTGTCTGTAGATCCATTCTTCATAATATTTTATTTTTTTTAGCCAGGTATCATTCTGGTGAATATGCTCAACACTCCTCACCTAACAATATACCTTTCCTGAGGTGTGTTGCCCAAAACTGTGCCCAATTGATGCATGTTTAAATGTGTGAACTGCACTAACCTCTCCATGCAATACTTCCTTGGCATATGGAAACCAGTCTTGATGGTGTCCAAAGGCTACATAGTGACAATTATCTTTCCTCCAGTATAATCAAAAGATTTTTCCTGAGGGATATTGGATGACTTTACATACTGTAATATTAAAAAATGTACTTCAAAACAAGTCTTGTATTCCAAGCATGCTGTTACAGCGGTGAATAATCCACATCTAGATGCAATGTATGACCCTCTCTATTCTGACTTAATTTCCTATAACATGCCCTCTGATAACAGAATTAATTGATAAATTTGCATTGACGATATACTGGTAAACTACGGATATAACTAAACCCCAAGGAATTTCATCACGTTCTGTCTGTTGAGGATGGGAAAAGCAAGTGGCTGGTGCCATTTCATCCAGCTGTATTTTGCAAATGGTTGAAACTTTTGCTACAGGTGGGATGAAACCACACAAATCACATGCAAGCAAGACGTTGAAATGAAAAAAACCCAGTTTAGATGGAAAAGAAGCTGAACATTCTCATGTGTGAAGCTAACATACTGGTTGAGATGTTCTTTTTTTAAAAACATTTTTATTCAAATTTTTACATATTTCCCCCCCTTACAGAACTAAGACAAAACAAAGAACGCATAAATAAACATCTTATGTCATGTATTCCCCCAATATACAAGCCCCACATTAAACGATAATAAACACAGTAGTAGACACAAAGTACCCCCCCACCCCCCACCCCCGGTTGCTGCTGCTGCTGCTGTCCACTTCCTAACGCTCCGCTAGAAAGTCTAGGAACGGTTGACACCGTCTGAAGAACCCTTGCACAGATCAGCCATGTCGCTGATCCAGGCTTCCACGCTTGGGGGCCTCGCATCCTTCCACTGTAGCAGAATCCTCCGCCGGGCTACCAGGGATGCAAAGGCCAGAATACCGGCCTCTTTCGCCTCCTGCACTCCCGGCTCGTCCGATACCCCAAATAGTGCGAGCCCCCAACTCGGCTTAACCCGGGTGATTACCACCTTAGATACTATCCTCGCAACGCCCCTCCAGAACCCATCCAGAGCTGGGCACGCCCAGAACATGTGGCTGTGATTTGCTGGGCTCCCCGAACACCTCACACACCTGTCCTCTACTCCAAAAAACCAACTCAGCCTTGCCCCAGTCATGTGCGCCCTGTGCAGAACCATAAATTGTATCAGGCTAAGCCTGGCGCAAGAGGAGGAAGAATTTACCCTACCCAGGGCGTCCGCCCATGTACCCTCGTCTATCTCCTCCCCCAGCTCCTCCTCCCATTTACCTTTCAGCTCCTCCACCGAGGCCTCCTCCTTCTCCTGGTAGATCACCGAGACCTTGCCTTCTCCAACCCACAGCCCCGAGAGCACCCTATCCTGGACCCTACATGCTGGCAGCAGCGGGAATTCCCTCACGTGCCGTCTTACAAACGTCGTTACCTGCATGTACCTGAAGGCATTTCCAGGGGGGAGCCCAAATTTTTCCTCCAAGGCTCGCAAACGTCCCATCTATAAACAGGTCCCCCATCCTTCTAATACCTGCCCTGTGCCAGCTCAGGAACCCCCCACCCATTCTCCCCGGGACAAACCGATGGTTCTCTCGGATCGGGGACCACACCGAAGCCTCTGCCTCCCCCCTGTGGCGTCTCCGCTGCCCCAAATTTTGAGGATCGCCGCCACCACTGGACTCGTGGGTGTACCTTGTCGGCGGGACCGGCAGCAGTGCCGTCACCAGCGCTCTCAGGCTCGTGCCCACACAGGACGCCATCTCCAGCCTCTTCCACGCCGCCCCCTCCCCCTCCATTACCCACTTGCCTATCATCGCCACATTGGCAGCCCAGTAGTACCCACACAGATTAGGCAACGCTGGCCCTCCTCTGTCGCTGCTCCGTTCCAGAAACACCCTTCTCACCCTTGGGGTCTTTTTCGCCCATACAAACCCCATGATGCTCCTGCTGACCCGCTTAAAAAAGGCCTTGGGGATCAGGATGGGGAGGCACAGGAATATAAAAAGGAACCTCGGGAGCACCGTCTTCTTCACCGACTGAACCCTACCCGCCAGGGAGAGTGGCAGCCTATCCCACCTTTTAAACTCCTCCTCCATCTGCTCCACCAGCCTCGTCAAGTTGAGCTTGTCTAGGGCCCCCCAGCTCCTGGCCACCTGGATCCCTAGGTACCGAAAACTCCTTTCCGCCCTCTTCAGTGGAAGCTCGTCTATCCCCCTTCCCTGGTCCCTGGGTGTATCATGAATAGCTCACTCTTCCCCATGTTGAGCTTGTACCCGGAAAAGTCTCCAAACTCCCTGAGGATCCGCATCACCTCCGGCATCCCAATCCCCCCCTCCCTCAGCCCACTCCAGTTCCTGGACTCCCTCAGAGCCATCACCCAAGGCTCAATTGCCAATGCAAATAGCAGTGGGGATAGGGGGCACCCCTGCCTCGTCCCCCGGTACAACCGAAAGTATTCCAACCTCCTCCGATTTGTGGCCACACTCGCCACCGGGGCTTCGTACAGTAACTTAACCCAACTAACGAACCCCTCCCCGAACCTCCTCAACACTTCCCACAGGTACCCCCACTCCACCCTATCGAAGGCCTTCTCCGCATCCATAGCCGCCACTATCTCCGCTTCCCCCTCCACTGCAGGCATCATGATTACATTTAGGAGCCTCTGCACATTGGTGTTTAGCTGCCTTCCCTTCAAGAAACCCGTCTGGTCCTCGTGGATCACCCCCGGGGGCACAGTCCTCAATTCTGGTAGCCAACACCTTCGCTAACAGCTTTGCATCCACGTTGAGGAGTGAGATTGGCCTATACGACCCACACTGGTCGCCTCATTGAAAGTCCTTACTAGTAGTGGGCCCAACAGGTCCATATACTTCCTGTAAAATTCCACCGGGAACCCACCTGGCCCCGGTGCCTTCCCCGCCTGCATACTCCCCAGCCCTTTAGTCAGCTCCTCCAGCCCTGCCGGTGCCCCAAGCCCAACCACCTGCCCCTCCTCTGCCCTCGGGAACCTCAGCCGGTCCAGAAAACACACATCCCCGCCCCCCCTCCTCCGTTGGGGGCTCAGACCTATACAGCCCCTCATAGAAGTCTCTAAATACCCCATTTATTCCCACCGCACTCCGCACCGTGTTCCCCCCTTTATCCCTAACTCCCCCAATCTCCCTCGCTGCCTCCCGCTTCCGAAGCTTGTGTGCCAGTATCCGGCTAGCCTTCTCCCCGTATTCATACATTGCCCCTTGCGCCGTCCTCCACTGCACCTCCGCCTTCTTGGTAGTCAATAGGTCGAACTCGGCCTGGTTGCTTCGTCGCTCCTTGAGTAGTCCCTCCCCGGGGACCTCTGCATACCTCCTATCTACCCTTAAAATCTCCCCCACCAACCTCTCCCTCTCTCTCCTCTCCTTCCCCTCCTTGTGGGCCCTAGTGGAGATTAGCTCTCCCCTAATCACTGCCTTCAGCGCCTCCCAGACCACCCCTACCTGCACCTCCCCATTATCGTTAACCTCGAGGTATCTTTCAATGCACCTCCTGATCCGCCCGCTCACCACCTCATCCGCCAGCAAACCCACCTCTAGGCGCCACAGCGGGCGCTGGTCCCTCTCCTCCCCTAGCTCGAGCTCCACCCAGTGCGGGGCATGGTCTGAGATGGCTATGGCCGAATACTCCGTGTCCACCACCCTCGGGATCAGCGCCCTGCTCAAAACAAAGAAGTCAACCCCCCCTCCCCATTATCAAGCTCCCTGCCTCCAGGTCCGGAATCCGGCCCAACATGCGCCGCATAAATCCAGCATCGTCCCAATTCGGGGCATACACATTCACCAAGACCACCCGCACCCCCGGCAGCTTACCACTCACCATCGCGTACCTACCTCCATTGTCTGCCACGATGATCAGCGCCTCAAACGAGACCCGCTTCCCCAACAAAATCGTCACCCCTCCATTATTTGCGTCCAACCCCGAGTGGAAAACCTGCCCTACCCACCCCTTTCTCAGCCTAACCTGATCTGCCACCCTCAAACGCGTCTCCTGGACCATTATCACATCTGCCTTCAGTCCCTTCAGGTGCACGAACACACGGGCCCTCTTGACCGGCCCGTTCAGGCCTCTCACATTCCAAGTTATCAGCCGGATCAGGGGGCTGCCCCCCACCCCCATCCCCCACCCCCCCGGCCGATTACCCATCTCCCTTTCTAGGCCAGCCACGTGCTCGCGCCTCCCGCACTCTCCGTTCTCCCCAGCGGCAGACCCCCGACTCTCTCTCAAGGCTCCAGCTCCCCTTTGGTCAATGCAGCAGCAACTCAGTCTCTCTCTTTCCCCCCCCCCCCCCCCCTCCTCCAGCTAGGTCCCCCCTCTAGCTGCGTTGCTCCCCCCATAGCACTCCCGCAAGTCAGCTGACTTCTTGCTGACCCCGGCCGCTCCCGCCACTCCCATCGACCCCCCCAGTGTGAGAATCTCCCCTCCCCCTCCTGTCCATCAGCGGGCGCTCCTATCCAGCACCACCCCGACCACCGACCCCGCCCCTTCCTTCCCTAGCGCAGGAAAAAGCCCGCACTTTCCACCAAGCCGGCCCCGCCCCCTCTGGCGCAGATCCCTTTCGCGGCCTGATTCCAGCTCCCCCACCTCGGGCCTCCCCACTCCCCTCCCCCCCCCCCCCCAATGGGGCCCCCTCTTCCAACCACCGACGCCCACACTCTCACCAAACCCCCACTACGAACCATTTCACCCTGCCCCACCCAGCACCCAAAACAAACCCAGTACCAAACAGAACAGAACATCCTCCAAAACACAACACTCACATCAATGCCCTCCCAACAGCCCCTCGCAAAACCGACCCTCAATCCGAGTCCAACTTTTCGGCCTGGATAAAGGTCCACGCCTCCTCCGGCATCTCAAAGTAGTGGTGGCGGTCCTTGAAAGTGACCCACAGTCGCGCCAGCTGCAACATTCCAAATTTCACCTCCTTCCGATGCAGAGCCGCCTTAGTTCGATTGTACCCGGCCCTCTTCTTGGCCATCTCCGCGCTCCAGTCCTGGTTTCTCCAGACCTCTGCATTCTCCCACCTGCTGCTCCGCTCCTTCTTTGCCCACCTTAGGACACACTCCCTGTCCACAAAGTGGTGGAACCCCACCAGCACCGCCCGCGGCGGCTCGTTGGGCTTGGGCCTCCTCGCCAGGGCTCGGTGGACCCCCTTCAGCTCCAGGGGCCTCGGGAAGGCCCCCCCGCCCATCAACATGTTCAGCATCGTGGCCACCTACGCTCCAACATCCGACCCCTCCACTCCCTCCGGGAGACCCAGAATCTGCAGGTTCTTCCTCCTCGACCGATTCTCCATGTCCTCGAACTTCTGCCATTTCTTATGCATCGCCTCATGCGCCTCTACCTTCACCGCCGGGCCCAGGCTCTCGTCCTCGTTCTCCGAGGCCTTTTGCCGCACCTCCCGGATCGCTGCCCCTTGGGCCTTCTGGGCCTCGAGCAGCTTGTCTATCGAAGCCTTCATCGGCTCCAGCAGCTCTGCTTTCAATTCCGTGAAGCAGCGCCGGAGAAACTCCTGCTGTTCCTGCGACCACTGCGCCCATGCTGCCTGGTCTCCACCCGCCGCCATCTTGATTTTCCTCCCTCGCACTTTTCGCTGCTCCAAAACTACTTTTTTCACCGCTCCACTCCTGGTTCAATCCATATAGTGCCGGGGAAATGTTACTGTCACCTTCCCACACTGGGAACCGTCGAACAAATGCCGCTGGGGGCCCTAAAAAGAGCCCAAAAGTTAGTTTCTGGCGGGAGCTGCTGAACGTGCGACGTAGCTCCGCATAGCCGCAACCGGAAGTCCCTGGTTGAGATTTTCAATAGTTGGCTGAAGGTGTAATTGCTTGTGGTTCATTAAAGTTTCAATATCCCTGCTCTACAAACCACTCCATCTCCATGGAAAGAATGATGAACTTTAGAGAATGCAAACTCCGTTTTCAAGAGCTGCATTAGGACTTCAAATATCCTAATTTGTGAGCAGTACTAAAATTGCATGGAATAGCTGTGCTGGGAGTTTGCTGCTGGTACTGTCAGCCAGTTAGTCATATTGTATTAACACCTAAAGTTAAAATCAGTTGATCTAAGTGACTTGGCAGAGGCTTGACTTAAGCCCACCTTAAAACATCCAATCTTCCTCAATAGCTTATCCCATGATGCTGTAAGAAATGAGGATGCAATTTGTGAAACTTTGACAACCATTATGAGTGGGCACTTGATAGCGGGACAAGTAGCAGCAAATTGGAAATTGCCCCATATGGACAATGTTGTAGTCAGAAGCAAAGACTCCACGAGGGGCCAGGCTGACTGGGTACAACTTTCTTTATTCCACACTAGTACAATATTCACTCCACTCCCCGCAGGGTCTCCTTCCCAGAACTGCTTCCAGGTCGGGGTTTATATTCTGTGGGGAGCTCCTCCACTTAGGAGGGAGCTCCGCCTCCTAGTCACCTGAGTAGCTCAGTCTTGGGTGTGCAGAAGGGGAAGTGGTTGTTATACAGCTCTGTCCCTCTTGGGGGTCATAATAGACACCATAATCAGAAAGGGTGAAACAACAGATGTAGGCAGCTATAGACCTGTCGGTGTCACTTTCATTCCATTTAAAATAAATGAATTAATTAAAATCAATATTATCCTGCCTGGCCATGAGGAAATAGCATTCAAAAAATAGATTTTCCCACTAACTAAACAGTATGGCACAGCTGCCCAGTATAACTGCACTGGTGCTTTTCAAACAATAGTCATTGACTGCCATATGATCAGCCCGAAGGCGCTCTTCAAATGATTTTGACATAAACACAGTCACTTATACACGGATGTGTGAAACACTTGTGGTAATATTTTCAATTACAAGTTCTAATTTAAATGTATAGTGTGCACTAAATGCAGTGGAAGTTCTGTATGATCGTGTGAAGCATGTACATGAGCGAGTAATAATTGGAACAGGTTTGTTAACAGCATTTTGTGGCATATAATCCTGGGCTGTTTACCTGGTGAAAGTTTCTTGGATCTTAGAGGTTTTATACATGGTGCACTGCTGCTCTGTCAGGAGGATGCCCTGGAGAGCCAAACAGGGCTCCCACTCTTGTTAAATAGAATACCTACTGTGCAGAGGGTCTGCACCAACCCTCTGAAAGCGCACCCTACCTAGGCCCACTCCTCTACTCTAACCCCCTAATCTGCACATCCTTGGACACTAAGGTATAATTTTGCATTGCCAATCCACCTAACCTGCATAGCTTTGGACTGTGAGAGGAAACTGGAGCACCTGGAAGAAACCCAAGCAGACACTGGGAGTATGTGCAAACTCGACACAGACAGTCACCCATTGGAACTGAGCCGGGTCCTGGTGCTGTGAGGCAGCAGTGCAAACCACCGTATCTACCTCTTACAGTAGCATATCCGTTTTGTCAGTCATCGGAGTAAGTTTGAATAGTGCTTTTGACCATGTGCCACCAGGCTCAGTCTTGTGTTTATCTTCTCTGGCATTTCTTTCCCCTTTTCTCCACACAGCCTTTCAAAAGTGTGCTTAAAAAAAACTAGCATGTTTAAAAGACTATTTTCAGTATTTCTGAAGTCGAAGAACTGTCACTAAGGTTATTTGTTTTAATTATCTTTAAATTACCTCAGCAATCCTTATTGCAGGCCAGACTTTGGTTGCACTCGCTACATCTGGGTCAATATGTGCAGAAGGTATACTCTTAACATTTTAATTGATGTTGCAAAGTCACCATGTTACTTGTGTTTGAAGCCCAGGCTGTTGTGTTGCCAGTGTGATGGAACCACATAATCAGCCCTCACATATGGTATTATCTGACTGGAATGTCACTGTTCTATTTTCCAAGTAGTCAGCACTTCAGCTGCTTGATACTTTTCAAGATAAACTATACTTTTGTATGAATGCAAGGTGAGCCATATAATCAAATTTTGCTGGAATCTTTTCATTATACCTGATCTGTCTTTTGGAAGACCAGAGGCTTCTGGATATCTGTTAACTATCATATTGCCACATATTTGTTCGTCATATTCAGTTTCAAAAAATGTCGATTAGTTGCAGCTTGTAATTTAAAAATAAGACCAATCTTCCAATCTATACTGAATTATTGGCCTGGACTTTGCGATGCAATGATAGCAAAATTGTAAATATTCATCATTGTTATTCTGTAAAACTGAACCTCTGGTGTCTGCACACATGTCATTAAACATGAATGAATCCAGTAGTTGCTATCGGTGATTCACCGTCCCGCCAAAGGATATGCGGTTGAAGTGCTCACTGATGGAAATCAAGCAAACATCGCTGAATTTGAGAGTTTTCATATTGAATGGTATATTTGTTTTGTGAAAACCAATGAAAGTATTGAATCTTGGTGAATGATGTATACATGGGTTTTTAATGGTGTACTAAGTCAAAATTATTATTATTTCTTTTAACTTTTCCAATTAAGGGGCAATTTACGTGGCCAATTCACCTACTCTGCACATTTTTGAGTTGTGAGGGTGAGACCCACGCAGACACGGGGAGAATGTATAAACTCCACACGGACAGTGACCCGGGGTCTGAATCGAACTCAAGTCCTCGGCACCATGAGGCAGCAGTGTCACCGTGCTGTCCTAAATCCGAATTATTGATTAACATTCTCTCTGTCCCTGAAAAGCTAATTCTATATTTGTGGAATGTCAATTTTCTTCATTCCATGCTAAAAATTCCATAGATTTTGATCAGAAATAGTCTTAAAAGTTTACAATATTTCAATTTCCATTTTAATCCCATGTGCACTTCCCAATCTTAATTTTGTTTTTTGTTAAATTATAATCACCTTTGATTGGCATCAGAAAAGGTGATTATTTCACACACACCTTGTTGGTTCTTTATGGGCATCTTTTGTTAAGATCAGCAGCAAGCACCATCACTTAACTGCTGACCCTAAAATCTGGGCCCATATGTTTGTAAAATTTCACATTTCTTTCATCAGGTGGAGAAAACTTTGTTGCTCTTGACCTTATTGTCCAGCATGTCCACAGTCAGCTTGAAAAGGTAGGTATGGCTCATGACTATTTATCTGTCTTTTTTTCCTTTACTTAATGTGCATATCCTTAATAAAACCGTTTTCTTGCATGTTTATCTTTTATTTTGAAAATCACAGTAACACTTTTCATTATTACATGCCCACAATTAAATTGTTACATTGACTAAGATATTTGCCATGAATGTATGCTCTTCTCTCCATAACGGTACATGCCAAGGCCAATACGACAAAATAAACCTGGAATTAAAAGTCTAGTGAATAACATGAAACCATTGCTGATTGTCATAAAAACCCATCAGGTTAATTACTGTCCTTCAGGAAAGGAAATCTGCTGCCCTTACCTGGTCTGGCCTACATGTGACTCCAGACTCAGCAATGTGGTTGACTCTTAAGTGCCCCCTGAAATCGCCGAGCAAGCCACTTAGAACATAGAACATACAGTGCAGAAGGAGGCCATGCGGCCCATCGAATCTGCACCGACCCACTTAATCAAGGGCAATTGGTGATGGGCAATAAATGTTGGCCCAACCAGCGATGTCAACATCCCATGAAAGAATAAAATAAAGCTAATGTTACAAAATATTTGCATTCCAATTATCCTAAAATCTGAGATTCGTAAGGAGATCAATTCCTATGAAATGAAATGAAAATCGCTTATTGTCACAAGTAGGCTCCAAATGAAGTTACTGTGAAAAGCCCCTAGTCGGCACATTCCGGCGCCTGTCCGGGGAGGCTGGTACGGGAACCCGCGCTGCTGGCCTGCCTTGGTCTGCTTTCAAAGCCAGCGATTTAGCCCTGTGCTAAACCATGAGTACACGTGATGTTAATTAATCAAAAGATACAAGAATAGATTATTTGCTCTTGTGCTTCTGACATGAAGCTTCACAGGCTGGAAATTAGCCAGGATAAGACTGGAACAAATTGAATTCTCAAATAAAGCAAAGCTTGGAAAACTGGTGAGCAGCATTGCCATAATTTCTGTTACTACAGTTGTTACAATTGTTTTCATTCAGCATCCTAAACACATTGCCAAAGTGGGATGGCAGGTAACCAGATTTTCTTAGGATTAAAATTACATAAAGACGGCCTCCATTCAGATGTTTTAAAATTCAAGTAAAATTTAACACCAACGACACAAAATGGATGTAGTGTTTCTGATATTCCCGATACACCTCACCCAGCTTTCCTTTCCACTGAGTGATGATGGTTTCAGCTCTCGTCTTGACTAACCCTGATCGAAGATTATTATGCTGCTTCCTTCTCTTCTGTTTTACTCCCCACGCCCCTGGTCTGGCTTGTTTTGAGACTTGTCTCCTATTTCCTCCACCGAACGCCTGGCAACACAGCGACTGACATCATTAGTAGCTCCCCTTTTCCACTGTCTAAAACTGACATCATTCTACTCCATAGATAGTCTACCCCTCATCTTCTGCCCATCTTTAAGCTCTGTTATTTTAAAAAGATTTTCAAACATGCCATTATCATCAAGTTCCACGCCCACCTTTCTTGTTGATGCCTGTTTAAATCCCTTTAATCAGGTTTATAACCTACTGTGACAGTCTTGGTCAAAGCTTCCAATCATGTCGTTTATGACTAAAACTGTGATTTACTTCTCATCATTTGGCTATGCTAAATTGCCCTTGGTGTCCAAAAAAGGTTAGGTGGGGATAGGGTGGAAGTGTGGGGATAGGGTGGAGGTATGGGCTTAGGTAGAGTGCTCTTTTCAAGGGCTGATGCAGACTCGATGGGCCGAATGGGCTCCTACTGCACGGTAAATTCTATGATTTGACACAATTGAGCATTCCATCCTCTCCACCACCTCTTTCTCATGTCACAACTCTGTGGCATAACATCTTGCTTGGTCCCACTCTGAACCTTCTTGGTAAAGTAGCTGATTGCTTAAACCATGGTTTATCACTGCTTTGCTTTGTGACCGTGGGATTCCCAAAGACTTTTCCATTGGCCCACTTATTCCATTCATACGCTCCTTTTAAATGTAGTTAAAGATCTCTTATTACTTGATATAAGCAAATGTAGGTAGAGTTTAAGCGCGATTGAGCTAGTGTCTACCTGCTGACTCTTGATGATATCAATTGTATACACGGTATTGTTCTTACCAGATACCCAACATATTCCCTGCTTTCATGTGACTTGTAGATACGTCAGAATGCTTTCCAGGAAACATCAACTTCTTCAAAAATTCAGACTGTAGCTCCTGTATTTGTCTCCGTTCACGACAGCAAGTTGTAGTTTAACCTGTGTATAATGTTAACAGTTCTGCTTGATCCCAAATTCTCCTGTACTTTCTATCCCCAAAGTGCTTATTTCCACCTCCGAACAATATTAAAATCTAATTTTGCCCATTTCCCCCATTGCTGCTGAAAGACGCATTCTCAATGTAGAGAATGTTTTCTCTACACTGAAAACATTGCTGATTTCCCCATCCTTCATCTCCAAACCACAAAATTCAAAATCCTCCGTTGTTTTTCCATTTCACTTTTAGTTCCAAAGCATTCAAATGTCTTTGCATATATTCTCAAATATAATACTGTTTCCCATTTTTAAAGGAATCTTTTAAAACTAAATTCTTGACCTTCAAAACCCTCTGCCATTTTTCTCTTCCATTTGCTTTTACACTCCCTTCTATAAAGCGATGTGACACATTTTATCACCTAAAAGAGCCATTGAAATGTAAGTGGTTATCGAGGCTTCCTTTTGAAGTACTCCTCCATCTTTTAAGTACTACTTGAGTCTGTCTCAATGTGGAGAATACCGGATTATGGATAATCTAGTTTGGAGAATAGTCTTCATTTACAAGATAAACATTCTTGAACTGCACTACCATCCTATCATCCTCCCAAGTTTTGTATGGAGGGTGTTTTGTTAGTTATTTTTTCCACCCTGCGTATGACTTTTGCAAATAAGAACTGGCATACCTGTTGGCTATCTTTTTATACTACATACAGCCTGCTTCTAGTGTCATCAATCAAAAACATCTTAAAGGAAGGCTTTCCCTTTTCTGATTTTAATCTTGCATAAATTTGACCACTCTTCATTTTGTTATCTACATTCTATTCTTCTAAGAATAAATAAGCCAGATAGGTAATCTTAACTAACTTTGAATGTACTATCACTGTTTAGGTACAGCTGTTTCTTTTAAATTCCCAAAGCAACATTTTACGTGACATTTTTTGTTAATTTTGTTTGTTTTTATACAGCATCTTCTTGATTAACATGACATTTAGAATTTTTGTTTCAAACCTTTTGATCACTGAATGTAGTATGTATTTTTTTTAACCTTCTCTACCATGCAAAATATTAGTAAAAATCTATAATACTGAATATTATAAAATAGAATTGAAAACAATGGCCACAGATTATATTACATTAAACATTTTGACATAAGAAATAAATTATTTGCAATATGGAAATTCAGCTACTGAAAAATCAACATGAGGTAATATATAATGGAATATTTTAGGAAGAATATCCTCCTTCATAATATCAATCAAAAAGAAAGTGAAGATGGGCTTTATTCATGGCAAAATGCATACAGATTGTTTTTTTGTACTTGAACAGTTGCAGCTTGATATTGAATGATCCCGCAAATGAGAATGACTTTCATTTTTATTTCTTTCCTCCCATGTGTGGTAATGAAATACTTGATAAATCCTGAACGAATTTACTGTAATCACCACAGCGTGAAATCACTGTAAGGTATGACAAAAAGAGTGATGTTTTCAGTTTGAAAAAAGGGAGAAGGAACATGAGGAAGCCATCGGCATCACTGATGGCCTTTCAAAAAAAAATGTTGTCTGACTAGATCTTCTATGTGCCTCAGTCTGTCTTTGTTTCAAATGCTTCCTCCTTCCTTTTTAATAACATGCCAAGATATTAAAATGCAGAAAGCCAAATACAGATACTGGTTATTTCAATGGTATGTTTCCTGTGTTCAAATTTAATTAATTGCCTACATTGTCTTTTTAAAAAGAAAATGCTGTATTCTGTCCAAACTATCTAAAGCTGATCTTTTGAGTATTGAATCAGTTTTGCTTTCAAATAATTCAATTTTATTTCATATAACTGAACATTTTCCAAATTTATTTATCTGAATATTGTAAACTAGGTTTAAACATTGTATTTGTGCCATAGATTTATACTTCTTTGGTGCAGAAATATCACTATATTCCACTAACATAGATTATAAACAATCTAATTTGCATTTGTGTTCAAGTATATTAAACATAATTTACGTATAGCACCTGTGAAATTGCAAAATACCATCTAAATAACTAGCACTTGGGTTGTGTCCAAAATCATTTAAATAAATGTCATATTGTTTCTTTCTCTAGAATACTAGAAATGGGCAAAAAAATGCAGCCTTGCAGTATCGCCAACACCGGCAACAAATTAAAAAAACTTGATTGTGAAATAATCCCATTTTTGCAATATAACTCCGGCATTTGATGAGGAACTTCATGAAACACTGATTAGCACCTACTATAAAATTGTTGGTTGTAGTTTCCAAGAATTGTGTTTTAGTGAACCAAATATATACAGAAAAAATTACATCTTGAAGGATTTTATGATTGATTTTCCCGAATCTGATTTTTGGGGTAAGGAGAAGAGAGGTGATGTTGCTTCTGATTTCTTTGCAAAATTTAATAGGCTGTGTCAGGAAATCGGCCTCTTTCTCTTTCCAAAAATGTCTTGTTTCAAAAATGAATTTTGGACAGGTCCTGAATGCGTTTTCAGTGGATATGTGCTTTTCTTTGTGCTAGTACCTAATATAGATGTCTTCTCTTTCTGTCCATGACTATTTCTTCAATTGTCTCACGTTGAATAATTCTGAACTGAACAGAGGAAACTTCGCTGGGATATGTGAGGACAACTTGTGTATTTTGAGTTTTGTTATTCAATCCTGAAATGTTAATTTGCAGTTTAATTTTATTTTTTCTTGCTGTTTGGCTTCTTTGCGTCTTAAGTTGTTTCTTGTCTTGACGTTCCTCATAAGTAGTTGTAATAAGTTTGGAAAATTTTGAACATTAAAGAACTGAGTGAAGATAGCAGTTTAGTATTGAGATGCGTATGTGCGCTGAATTTTGAAGGTATTCTATATTTAGCTTGTCTTGTGTTTAAGCCATGTATTTAAACTGAGTTGTGTTTTCTTAATTTTGAACAATGCAATATAACTATGTTTTTGTTTGAATGCTCTCAGCATATAGTAAAGCTGTTCTTGGATGTTTGGTTGTTGAGGAGAAACTAGCCTGGTTTGTCATTTGCAGATTGCATGAAGTTCCTTTGTTTATACTAGCTTAAATGTATTTTAATTAATAAGAAACAAATGGAAGGGGAACTATGCAAAGGCAATCCCACATGCTAGAGAGGTAGTAGAGGGAAATGGTGTCGTTGGGTGTAGTTGGCTCAATGTGGAGAATTTGAGGGAAACTAGGAGGATTTTCGTATCCGTTGCAGTGGACTTTGGAATGAAGTCAACTCATGAAATGAGTTTAAATAGAAACTGCAGGGAGCTGAAATCCAAGGGCTTTGGACATGAGTGAGAGAAATAAACATGGAGCAGGAATTGGAGATGATGGGATTTGTCAGATTGTTCACCTTCACATTAAAAGAAAAGCTAATTTATTCAATTTTAAAACATATTAGGAATATATAGCATGGATGACCTTGGTAGTGGGATGAAGGAAGTCGGTGAAAACTATATTGGGAAATGAAGGGCTTTGAGAAATCTCAGGTGACCTGGGGGGAGCAGGGTACAAGGGTACCAATGATAAGTGAGGGAACTGTTAACCTCTTGAAAACATACAGCTTGGTGGGTGCATTTATTGACTCAAATGTTTTCTTGTAGCTTTTAGTTCCTCTAAGAAACACCTTTTGACACGTGTCCTGTGGTTTAGATTTAATGTTTGACATTAAAATAAATGACGTTGGAATTTAAAAACCTAAATCTATTGAGGCCCACCTTTTACTGCATTTCTCCCTTTAAAATAAGTCATATATTTCCAAAATAGGATTCCATTTAATGTTACTTTTCTTGTACTTGAGGAATTGAAATTGGAGTATGAAGTAGTTCTTTTCATATATTACTTTCGAAACTCATTTTGGGGAACCATCCCATCTCAATTTGTCTCGAATGGAAAAGCAAATTAAAATAAAAAATATCCACATCACTGAGAGGCAAATCCATATGTAGTTTTTGTTGTTAGTGCAATAAAGCAATTAGCTCTAACTGACTAACTTATCCACCTTGCATACCAAAGCAACAATTGATGCTTGTTTAAATTATTTACAAAAGAAGCAGGCTAGAAATTCTATTTTACAAAAGAAAATTCTGCATTTTGTTGTCATGTATACTCTACATATTAGACAACTACATAGCAACAACTTCCATTTATGACACACCTTTAATATAGAAAAAGATCACAAGGCATTTCAAAAATACAATCGGAAAAATTGGGCACCCAACCAAAGGTATTGGGAATGACCAAATGCTTGATCAAAGATGTAGAGTTTGAGGAGGATCTTAAAAATAAAGAGAACACGGATAAGGTAATTTAAACTGTGGAGCCCAGGTAGCTAAAATCTGGCTGCTAATGGTGGGTGGAAAGAAAAAGGATTGTTTTTTACATTTTGAGGTATTGGGGCCAAAGTCAATGTAAATCAAAAAGGATGGTGAGGGATTATGGTTGTTAATCCTGGCGGGAGCTCCTTCGGCACTGTTGACAGTAGCCTGAGAGAATGCTGTCCTTTTAAACCGCCTACCACTGCAGCAGCCCTACTGACCCCAACCAGGTGTCACCTGGCTTCATTGGCTGTCATCACAAAGACTTCTCCAATTTAGTGATGTTAACTACCAACACTCCCCACCACCCCTTTGGTACAGAAGATGGTGACGAGAAACGGGATTGGCTGGTATTCAGGGTGGCTAGAGAGAGAGAGACAGGCAGTGGGGAAAAATGTGGAGCGAAGGTGCACAGAGGCTAAGGATCAATAATGGGATTGTGGAATGGGCATCGATGAGGGGGTGGTATGAATGGGAGAGAATGAGCACTGGGAAGAGAGGAGTCTTGTAGGTCCTTGGTATTTCTTGTAGATTGGGGAGCAACATACATGGCACTGAGGGGAGCAGCCATTGAATAGAAACCTGTGGACTTTACTGTGTGTCTTGCATTTGGAACTGTCATGTATTGAAAGGAAAGAAAAACAGGACATTGTTGTAAATCAGAAATGAATAAAGATTGGGTGGTAATGCTTTGTCAGATTGTTCACCTTCACATTAAAAGAAAAGCTAATTTATTCAATTTTTAAACATATTAGGAATATATAGCATTAGAAAGGAAATTACTTACTTAAAAATGGGAAGAGTATCTGCAATTCGACATAAAAGTAGATACAGTCGACGTGAAAAGCATAGTGACCACTACTGAGTACAGGCATGTGGTGCCCTCTGCTGACAACTAAGGTTATGTCCATTTTTGTGACATGACAAAACTGCAAATTTTGGAAGAATAATAATTTTGTTTATCATATATATGCAGTTGATACATTTTCAACCTTTGTTTTTATTATTTTCTATCATGCCCTTTCCTGAAGGCATTGACTCCTTGCTGGTATGCAGTTCCACATGCACCAAGCACCCACTGATCCATCAACCTCAACAGTGGAGATGATTGGATAGTGGGAATGCTGTGCCAGAGCCTAATAGAATTTTCACTTGATATCTGCTTACAGACCTTTCCAGAAGATGTGACTAGAACATAGGGGGTGGGTGGGGGAGTGGTTTGCAATGTTGGCCAATCCTGCTGCTCCTTACCTGTGATGAGACCAATTCTAGCAACACCTGCACTGGTTGGGATCCGTTGTTAACTCTGATCTGGGATGGAGTTTAGTAGCTTCTCGGTCTGTAACACTTGTTATAACAGGGACTTCCATTGACTATTATATTAATCAAGTTTATAAAATGTAACTTTTGATTTGAAAGTCTAATTGGTATAATATTATTTGAATGTAAATTCTTGTTGAAAGTCTTTACTGACAAATTTATGGAAACATTTAATTTGGATGATCCTATCAAAGGTAAAAAGTCTGAGTGCCAACAAAGGAATAGTTTCTTAAAAGCTCAGGACCACAGTTTTGCTGGTTGTCAAATTAGATTTACATAGTTTGTGACAAATGAGAAAATGGTCTTGCAGTATTCTCTAACAGTACTACTAACTGAAAGAAGATTTCATTCTGCACTTATTAAAGTTTACGGTAAAGATTTTCATGGTGCTAACTTTTTAAAATTTCCACAGAGCAGCCCTAGCCTCTGCCCACCAAGGACAACCTCTGCCAGATAAGCTAAGTGTCCTTGAAAGCACTCCGCAAGTTAGAGGATTGCACACAATTATTAGGTAACTTTAGACATACTTTAGCATATTTTAAAAATGTGTAATTTATATGTTATAGCTGAGTACCATAACAAGAGGGGAAGAGAACTGCTGATATCTCATTCATGCCGCTGATGGTACGCTTAATGAAGGACTAGTTTTGACACTACGCAACAGCCATTGTTGAGTCTGGGGCCCAGTTGCCTATTGATTGAGTGCATGAAGGGTCCAAACAATCAAGGAGTTGGCCAGTGTAGGTCCTCCCACTTTCCTGAAAGAAGTTGCCTGTCATGTTTTTGTTGAAGAAAAGCTAAGACTTTGGCTGTTAACTACTGGAAAATGTAATTTTTGAGGTCAGGTATAAAGGGCTGGATTCTGCGCCGGCGTGATTCTCCTTTTTGCCGGCGCCCGGGGGTTTCCCGACAGAGTGGGGCTGCCCCACAATGGGAAAACCCATTGACCGGCCGGCGTAATGGGGCAGAAATGTAGCGCGGCGGAGATTCCTCATATATCCGGGTCTTGGTATTTGAACTGTGATTCGGTTGAAGAGAGACAAACTATCTGAAGCTCTCTACCTCCTTTCAGTGGATCATAGTGTGTGTTCATGCCTTGATTAGGAGGATGGCCGCAATGAGTTATGCTACTTGTCATGTCAGTGGTGAGGAGATCTTTGTTTCTTTTGTTCATGAATCAGGCTCATTAGTTTTCTTGTAACGTCTGGAATGAGGGGGCTTCAAGATAACATGCCCGGTACAAACAACTTAACCTCCTGTGGTGCGCTCGGTTATCCTATAAGTTAACTAGCTGGATCAAAACTAGTCCAGGGTACTGTGAATGATTCACCAGTCAATCTGCTCATGAAAGCAACCTGGAGGAAATAGGCATATCAGCAGGTGGTGGGAGTGGGGTGATGCCAAAATTCTTCCCACTAGAATCTAGATAACCCTGAAAATCAATGCCCTAATAGGTACAGTGAGATATTAACTGGGAAAGCAATGAAATCTTACTTGTGGTTCATTATGTTGAACTGACAGATCTACCTGTTTATATTCCAGCGGTGCCCCTACATACACTTGAAAATTTGTGAGTCTAGATTCTGCCAACTTGCACTTGATTGAGTTTTATGGAATTAGATATGTGGGCTGTGTCCTTACAAGGAGATTGTTTACATTTTATTGAGTAAATAGAAACTCTACAAGTGGTTGTCGGTTGTTCAGTTATATTTGGAGACTCTTAAATGTACTGAACGTTTTTGCTTTTGTCAGATACCCAACTAATCTAAAATAAATGGTGCAAATTATAAATCAGAATTTTTATATTAGCGTTCGCATTCTCAGGATGCCTGAAGTAATTCACAATCAATTAAGGTGCTTTTGAAATTTGGACACTTGTAGTGAGGGTCAACATGACAGCCAATTTGCACGCACCAACACTCTGTGGGGGTTGAACCAATGTGATTCGGGTTACAGTGATACTGCAGAACAAAGCTTTTTCTCTTGAAGTTTACACTTTAGCTTTCAATTAGTTTCTATATTCCATTGTTCTTTATATAACTAAATTTGATTTAGTTTTGCTTTAATTGGATGAGTAATTTAATGTACGCAGTTTTCAATTAATATTTTCAAAAATGTCCTATAAATGCCAACCTCTAATTAATCTTTTGTTTAAAGTTGACATACTGCAATTGGTGTTTCAGAAATGTTATCGGATGAATAATTTTTTGATTCTTCATTGGCTGTTGAACAGAAATAAAGACACAAGTCGAGATGAGTTTATCTTCTATTCAAAGAGATTGATGAGGTTGCTGATTGAACATGCCCTTTCTTTCCTGCCACTCAAGGTAAGATTTTCACCTGTACTTGGCCTGAAATTGTGAGGACATTGGACCTGATGGGCAAGACATACATTGCATTTGGATTTTTACTTAGTCTGATTTAGTTTTACAATCATTACTCATTCTTGGCAAAACTAAAATCATTGATCTGTTTTCATTAGAACAAAGGACATAATGATAAGATGGGTGTTTGAAATTATGAAGGAATGGGACTAAGTACTGAAAACATTGTGTTTCTTGTTGAGGGGCTGATCACATGAGGACATGAGATTAGATATAAAAAGATTATAAAGAGCAAGAAAAATATTTTACACCGGCTTTGGGGGCTGGGAATGCAGTGCCAATGTTAGTGATTTAAACAAAGACCATCTCGACATTTAAGAATGTTAAATTACAGGTGGAGCAATGGTTAGCACTGCCGCCTCACGGCGCTGAGGACCCAGGTTCGATCCCGGCCCCGGGTCACTGTCCCTGTGGAGTTTGCACATTCTCCCCGTGTTTGCATGTGATTCACTCCCACAACCCAAAGATGTGCAAGGTAGATGGATTGGCCGTACTAAATTGTTCCTTAATTGGAAAAAAATAATTGGGTACACTAAATGTATTTTTTTAAAAAGAATAATTTATGTTGCTAGTTGAAAGGAGAGAAAGGAAAGGTGTTTGGTGAACGGAGCAAGCATATGGAATTAGGACTACCGCTGAAGTGGAGGATAAGCATCAACATGGATTGATAACATCCTCTATGTATTTCTTTGTAACATGACGAGAGGAATGAGACAATGGGACAGAATGAGGCTCACATTGTGAGCTGTGTTTTATTCTGGCTCAAGTCCAGCATTTTTGTGCTGGCTTTTGCTGTCGGATAGTAATGAGGAAAAATGCTTCATTTACTGATTATTGATTTTCTTTAATATTTATAGCCTGTTACAGTGGAAACACCTCAAGGAGAACTGTATGAAGGGAAGAGATTTGGTGGAAAGCGGGTGAGCATCTCACTGTTTTCTAGGAGGTCTTTAGAAATATTTTCTGTTTATTTTTTTAAAATTTCTCCAATTAAGGGGCAATTTAACGTGGCCAGTCCACCTACCCTGCACATCTTTGGCTTGTGGGGGTGAGACCCACGCAGACACTGGGAGAATGTGCAAACTTCACACGGACAGTGACCCGGGGCTGGGATCGAACCCAGGTCCTCGGCGTCGTGAGGCAACAGTGCTAACCACTGCTCCACCGTGCCACTCCTGAAATTTTACGTTAATTAATGTGAGTTTGTATTGTTTTACACAAAGCATCCGTCAAATCCTTCATTAGTATTGTATGTTGTTTTCATTAGTTATTTAGAGGAGGAAAAGTTTTGTTCTTGAGAGGATGAGGAACTAAAAAGTGATTAGGATTTATGGAAAAAGGGTGAGAACTCTTTAGGAAAGAGGAGACTATTATGCTGAACTAATTACAAGATTATAAATGATAAACAACAAAACTAAATCCAGAAAATCGTTCATTATGGTAACGGGCTCAAATACGAGGTCATGGGTTTTAAAATTAAAATTGAAAATTCTAAAAGGAAGCTGGGTGGAATTATTTTAACCAGAGTTGTAATTGTGAAATAAGTTTATGAGAGAATGCCATTAATATGGTTCACATAATTAGACAATTAGATGCATTCCTGGCGAGAGTTCAGTGGTTTGCTCTTTGTTCTTTGATATGGTTAGAAACCAGATTTATTTAGTTGATCTTAATAAACCATGTTTTGCATTGTATAGTACCTTTTAAGACCTCCGGTTGACTTGTTGCTCTTTTTAACCTTAGTCTATTGGCTCTGATTACGTCACCTTTGCTCATGAGTCGCCAGGTATCTTTATGATACCGCCACGTGGTTCAAGTTCAGGTTATGATTAATAATACAGCACACCGCTTAGTAAGGATTAAAACAACGGTCATTTATTATATACAACAAGCAATATTAATACCCTAATACTACTTTCTATATAATAAACCTATCACTACTGGCCAATACTTAACTTAGGAAGAGACCACCAGGTCAGGGAAACGAATGGCTTGTCCAATCAGATCTGGCCCGCGGGATTCAAAAGGCTGCTACAGGTCGGTGGCTAGGTGTCTCTACCGGATAGCGATCGCTGGATTCAAACTTACTGTTGCCGGTTGCTGGTCTTGCGAAGGTCTCGAGCAGGCGAAGAGGAGAGAGAGCGAGATCTGAACTTGGCCCCTCACTTTTATTGGGCCCAGGGGCTTCCCGCCTCCTGGGGCGGCTCTTGACCCTGAGTCCCAAATGATTGGATTTGTTCCCAATCCCTGGGGTCGATGTGTCCAATGTTGAGGCGGTTCCTCGATCGGGGGGTGGTCGTTCACCTGTCTTTGTTTCGGCCACTGCAGGCGCCGACAGGTCTGGCCCGGTATTCAATTCAGGGCAGCACGGTAGCCTTGTGGATAGCACAATTGCTTCACAGCTCCAGGGTCCCAGGTTCGATTCCGGCTTGGGTCACTGTCTGTGCGGAGTCTGCACATCCTCCCCGTGTGTGCGTGGGTTTCCTCCGGGTGCTCCGGTTTCCTCCCACAGTCCAAAGATGTGCAGGTTAGGTGGATTGGCCATGATAAATTGCCCTTAGTGTCCAAAATTGCCCTTAGTGTTGGGTGGGGTTACTGGGTTATGGGGATAGGGTGGAGGTGTTGACCTTGGGTATGGTGCTCTTTCCAAGAGCCGGTGCAAACTCGATGGGCCGAATGGCCTCCTTCTGCACTGTAAAATCTATGAAATTCAATTGCTAATATGTTGCAATTGTTTCCGGGGATAGCCGATTTAACTGCAGATGTCTGGATAGATGGGCTGCAAACAGTCCTGAATGTAACTGCAAATACCTGAGTTGATGGGCTGTTGATAGCCCTGAGTATCGATCTGGGCTAACTTCCCCAGAGCCGAATATGCAATACTGTCTGCAGCTGCCTGCTTGTGTCTTGTTAGCTGCTTTTCCCAGCAGTCTTTTGGGTTAGCCATTTTAAACTGGGTTTTGGCCAGATTAATCAGAACGCAGCCATTTTACGTGGCTACAGACTCATAAGTACTTCGTAGCCAATTAAGTATCTCTTAGAAATATAACCAATTAGGACTTCCGGTTGTGGCTATGCCTAGGTAGGTCGCACGGTCGGCAGCTCCTGCCGATAATGGACTTTTGGGCCCTTTAGAAGAGCTCCAGCGGCATTTGGATGACGATTCCCGGTGTGGGAAGGAAACAGTGAGGGTCCTCCAGCACTGGAGTGGACCAGGAATGGGGCAGTCAAAAAGTGGCTTCAGAGAAGAGAGGAGAATGGGCGCGAAAAAACAAGATGACGGCGGGCGGGGATCAGGCAGCGTTGGCCCAGTGGTCCCGGGAGCAGCAGGAGTCTTTAAGAAGCTGCTTTGCTGACTTGAAGGCGGAGATGTTGATCCCTATGAAGGTGTCGATTGAAAGGCTGGTGGAGACCCAGAAGATGCAGGGGACAGCGATCAAGGAGGTGCAGCAGAAGGCCTTTGATAATGAGGACGAGATTCTGGGCCTGGCGGTCAGAGTGGAAGCGCACGAGGCGCTGCACAAAAAATGGCAGGAGAAGCTGGGGGACCTGGAGAATAGGTCGAAGAGGCAGAACCTGCGGATTCTGGGTCTCCCTGAAGGTGTGGAGGGGTCGGATGCTGGGGCAAATGTGACCACGGTGCTGTGTACGCTGATGGGCGCGGGGCCTTCCCAAGGCCCCTGGAGCTGGATTGGGCGCACAGAGTCCTGGCAATGAGGCCGAGGGCGAACGAGCCGCTGAGGGCTATGGTGCTAAGGTTCCACCACGTCACCGACAGGGAGTGTGTCCTGCGATGGGCGAAGAAAGAGCGGAGCAGCAGGTGGGAGAACACCGAGATCCGGATTTATCAGGACTGGAGTGCAGAGCTGGCCAAGAAGCGTGCAGGATTCAATGGGGCCAAGGCGGTCCTCCACGGGAAGGGGGTGAAGTTCGGGCTGCTGCAGCCGGCGAGGCTGTGGGTCACATACCAGGACCGACACCATTATTTTGATAGGCCGGATGAGGCGTGGACTTTCATCAAGAATGAGAAGTTGGACTCGAGTTATGTTATGGGGGTTGTTGGTGAGGGGGATGGGGCGGTGTTTGGGTGGGGTTTCCCCCGCGTTTTCTTGTGTCTTTGTGGCCCCATGGCCCGGGGCCCTTGGGGATTTGGGTAAGGTCGCAGTTGAGGGGAGCTGTGTCACAGGGGGTGGGGTCGGCCCAGGCAGGGAGCGCGTTTTTTCCCGCGAAATGGTGGGGGCGGTACTGTGTTCGATGTCCGCATTGGTTCATACGGGGTGTAGTGGGGGGGCTTTCTCTGACCCACTTAGGTGGGGGGGGGGGGCTGGAGATTTGGATGGGGAATTCACAGGGGGATTGGAGGTAGAGGTGGGAGCGGCCGGGGTCAGCATGAATCGGCTGACTTACGGGAGTGCAATGGGGGAGGCAGGGGGGTTAAGCAGTTGCTTGGCTGGGGGACGGAGGGTTTTAGGGGGGGGAACTGGGTCGCTGCTGTGCTGACTGAGGGGGAATTGATGGTAAGAGGGAGAGTCGGGGCGGGGAGCCTCCGCCTGGGGGGCTGGAGGGTGCGGGAGGCGCGGGCACGTGGCTGGCCTAAAAAAGGAGATGGCTAGTTGGCCGGGGGGGACGGGGACGTAGGAGGCCTGAATGGGCTGGTCAAGAGGGCCCGGGTGTTTCCACACTTAAAGGGGCTAAAGGCAGACATAGCCATGCTACAGGAAAGACACCTGAAGATCGCGGATCAAACCAGGCTGAGGAAGAGATGGGTGGGACAGGTTTTTCACTCGGGATTGGATGCGAAGAACAGGGGGGTCGCAATCTTGGTGAGTAAGCTGGTGGCGTTTGAGGTAGTGGGTATTGTGGCAGATAGGGGGGGTCATTATGTTATGGTGAGTGGCAGGCTGCAGGGGGCCTGGGTGGTGCTAGTGAATGTGTATGCTCCGAACTGGGATGATGTAGGGATCATGAAGCGGATGCTGAGCCGGATTCCGGATCTGGAGTCATGTAGTTTGGTGATGGGGCGGGGGGACTTTAATACGGTCCTGGACCTGACATTGGATCGGTCTAGGTCGAGGTCGGGTAAGAGGCCGGCAGCGGCCAAGGTCCTGATGGGGTTCATGGACCAGATGGGGGGAGTGGATCCGTGGAGATTTGCCAGGCCAAGGGCGAAGGAGTTTTCCTTCTTCTCCCATATGCACAAGGCTTACTCGCGGATAGATTTTTTCGTGGTAAGCAGGGCGCTAATTCCGAGAGTGGAGGGGGCGGAGTACTCGGCCATTGCGATCTCTGACCATGCCCCGCACTGGGTGGAGCTGGGGATGGAAGAGAGAGGCCAACGCCCGCTGTGGCGAATGGACGTGGGATTACTGGCGGATGAGGAGGTCTGTGAGCAGGTCCGGAGGTGCATCCAAAGATATGTGGAGGCCAATGATAATGGGGAGGTTTCGGTGAGTGTGGTCTGGGAGGTGATGAAGGCAGTGGTCAGGGGGGAGCTAATCTCAATCAGGGCCCTTAGGGAGATGAGGGAGAGGATGGAGAGGGAGAGGTTGGTGGGGGAAGATACTGAGGGTGGAGAGGAGGTATGCGGAATCCCCCGAGGAGGGGTTGTTGAAGGAGCGCCGGAGCCTTCAAACGGCGTTTGACTTGCTAACCATGGGGAAGGCTGAGGCCCAGTTGAGTAAGGTACAGGGAGCAGAGTATGAGTATGGGGAGAAGGCAAGTCGGATGCTGGCGCATCAGCTGCGGAAGAGGGAGGCGGCTAGGGAGATTGGGGGAATTAGAGATAGTGGGGGGAGCATGGTGCTGAGCTCAGCTAAGATAAACAAGGTCTTTGAGGACTTTTATGGTAAATTATACGAGTCAGAACCCCCGGAGGGAGGGGAGGAGATGAGGCAGTTCCTGGACCAACTGAGGTTCCCAAAGGTGGAGGAAGGGCGGTAGAGGGATTGGGGGCCCCGATTGAGATGGAGGAATGAAATAAGGGGTTGGGGAGTATGCAGGCGGGCAAGGCCCCAGGGCCGGATGGGTGTCCCGTAGCGTTCTATAGGAAATTCTCGGAGCTGTTGGGCCCGTTGCTGTTGAGAACGTTTAACGAGGCCAAGGAAAAGGGAATCCTTCCCCCGACGATGTCACAGGCTCTGATCTCCCTTATCCTCAAGCGTGATAAGGATCCGCTGCAATGCGGCTACTTTGGGTGATTTCGCTCCTTAATGTGGATGCCAAGCTGTTGGCCAAGATCTTGTGTCCCGGGAGTGATTCATGAGGATCAGATGGGGTTTGTGAAGGGCAGGCAGCTGAATACGAATGTGCGGAGGCTTCTGAATGTGATCATGATGCCCTCAGAGGGTGGGGACGCAGAAGTGGTAGCGGCAATGGACGCGGAGAAAGCCTTTGACCGGGTGGAGTGGGAGTACCTGTGGGAGGTGTTAGGCAGATTTGGGTTTGGGGAGGAATTCATAGGGTGGGTCAAATTATTGTATCAGGCCCCGGTGGCGAGTGTTTCGACGAACCGGCGGCGGTCGGGGTACTTTAGACTATATCGTGGAACAAGGCGGGGTGCCTCTTGTCCCCCCTGCTGTTTGCCCTGGCGATTGAGCCGCTGGCCATGGCGTTGAGGGAGGGGGTTGGTTCGGGGTGGGGGGGGGGGGGGGAGGAGCACTGTGTTTCACTGTATGCAGATGACTTGCTTCTGTACATTGCGGATCCGGTGGCGGGGATGGGGGAGGTCATGCGGGTACTTAGTGATTTTGGAGAATTCACAGGATACAAGCTAAATGTGGGAAAAAGCAAGCTTTTTGTGGTGCATGCGAGGGGCCAGGAAAAGGGATTGGGAGAGCTACCGCTCAAGATGGTGGAGAGGAGCTTTCAGTGCTTGGGCATCCAGGTGGCTAAGAGCTGGGGGGTCTTGCACAAGCTCAATTTAGTGCGGCTGGTGGATCAGATGGAGGAGGACTTTAGGAGGTGGGACATGCTGCCACTCTCCCTGGCGGGCAAGGTGCAGTCGTAAAGATGACGGTCCTCCCTAGGTTCTTGTTCGTCTTCCAGTGCCTGCCCATTCTCATCCCCAAGTCCTTTTTCAAGCGGCTAATGGGAGTATTACGGGATTTGTGTGGGCAAATAAGACGGCGCGGGTTAAGAGACTGTTTTTGGAGCGCAGTCGGGGTGGGGTTTGGCGCTACCGAACTTAGCAGCTATTACTGGGCAGCGAATGTGTCTCTGATTCGGAAATGGGTAATGGAGGGAGAGGGAGCGGCGTGGAAACGGTTGGAAGCGGCGTCCTGTACAGATACTAGCCTGGGGGCACTGGTGACGGCACTGTTGCCGCTTCCGCCGAAACGGTATACCATGAGCCCAGTGGTGGCGGCGACACTAGGGATTTGGGGCAGTGGAGACGGCATAGGGGGGAGGTAGGGGCCTCAGTCTGGGCCCCGATACGGAACAACCACAGGTTCATTCCAGGTAGGATAGACGACGGGTTCCTAAGCTGGCACAGGGCGGGAATCAAAAGGATGGGGGACTTGTTTATCGATGGGACTTTTGCCAGTCTGCGGGCGCTAGAGGAGAAATTTGGGTTGCCCCCGGGGAACACCTTTAGGTACACGCAGGTTCGGGCGTTTGTGAAAAAGCAGGTGGGGGAATTCCCGCTGCTGCCTGCCCGGAGGATACAGGACTGGGTGGTCTCGGGCGTGTGGGTGGGGGATGGCAAAGTATCAGACATATACCAGGAGCTGCAGGAGGCGGAGGAGGCCTCAGTGGAAGAGCTGAAGGGCAAGCGGGAGGAGGAGCTGGGTGAGGAGCTGGATGTGGGCCTGTGGGCTGACGCCCTGGGCAGGGTCAATTCCTCCTCATCTTGCACCAGGCTGAGCCTGATTCAGTTTAAAGTGGAGCACCGGGTGCATGTGACAGGGGCGAGAATGTGTAAGTTCTTTGGGGCAGAGGACAAGTGTGTGAGAAGTTCAAGGAGCCCAGCGAACCATGCCCATATGTTTTGGACATGCCCGGCACTTACGGAATTTTGGAAAGGCTTTGCAAAGGCTATGTCCAAGGTCTTGGACACACGGATAAAACCGAGCTGGGGGATAGCGATATCTGGGGTATCGGATGATCCGGGAGTGCAGGAGTCAAAAGAGGCCGGAGTTCTGGCCTTTGCCTCCTTGGTAGCCCGGAGAAAGCTCTTGTTAATGTGGAGGGACGCGAAGCCCCCAAGCGTAGAGGCTTGGGTCAGTGATATGGTGGGGTTTCTCAGGTTGGAGATGATGAAGTTTGCCTTGCGAGGGTCCTTGCAGGGGTTCTCCAGGCGGTGGCAACCGTTCCTTGACTTTCTCGCGGAATTTCATTTTATTTGTAAGGGGCAAATGCCCCACCTTGTTTGGTTTTGTTTGTTAAATTGTTAATTTGTTAGATGGTTAAGTTGTTTTCGTTGGCATATTGTTTTGTTCTCTTTGCAGTGGTTTGTAAAAATTATTGAAAATTTTGAATAAAAACATTTAAGGAAAAAATAAATATAGCCAATTAAGTAGCCAATTTAGTATCCCTTAGAAATTTACGGCAAGAGTTTCTGTTTGGGACACTATGGGCGCGATTTCCGGCCTCGTCACACTGGCCAGTGAATAGCGGGAGAGACCAAAAACGGGAACCGTGCCAGGCGGCAAACAGTTTGCGATGCAACCGGCCCAGTCCCCTAGGCGAAATCGGAATCTCCTCATTTCCATACAATTAACGAGAGCCACCCCTTATCCAACGGCCTCCCGTCTTTCAGTGGCCTCCCCAGCATGTGGTCACACTGGCGCCGATTAGTACTCCTTTTTAAAAAACGTGAGTCTAACAGAAGGGCTTCTGTGGGGAGCCGAAGCGGTGAGTAGCCATCTTTGCTCATAGGCAAAGAGACTGGGAAATTGGGGACCCTCGACTCAAGATGCGGGATCCTCCATAGGGGTGGGCCGCCATGGGAGGGTGGGGGGTGGGGGCGGGGGGATGCAACAGCTCGCTACACCACCATGCCAACCCCTGGATCGTGTGTACCTGTTCCGGGGCAACCCTTGTCTCTGCCCGTCTGCCCCCGGACCACCCAAAACCCCAACCGACTGCTGAGGCCTCTGGCTGCGCGTCTGAAGGCTACAGCCTCTAGGGAATTGGCAATCGTGGTTAAGTGAGCACTTCATACAACCCAAATGTATTCCCGTGGGTGGGCGGGCCCTGCAGCATGAGAGAGTCATTGCCTAGCATCCCAGCATTCCAATCAGACTGCAATGCCTGGACAGTGTGCCAGAATACTGTGTGAGGCAACACCACGGATGCAGCAGACAACATCTGACCATCCAGGAGATGGGACACCGCACCGGACGACATGTCCATGGCTAGAGGATGGGTGAGTGCCACGGGTGAGGGCCAGCGCCAGGTCCGATTATGTTGTGAGCAGGTGTACAGGGTCTGGGGCAGGGTGAGGAGGGCCTGCTGCGGCCTGGAGTACGTGGGTAGGATGTTCCGGATAGTGGGGAGGATCACTCGGGGAATGAAGGGTTCCCGGGGTGGGAGCCGCCGTTGTTTGTCGGTCCAACACCCTCTCCCAGTGCCTTACAGATGTTGAACACTATGGCAGGGATGTTGGATGCAGAGATTGCCCTAGTGGTGCTGGTGCTATGCGAGGACCCGGCCGATCATCAGGCTCGGGGGGGACCCAGAGGGGAAGTCCCGCGACTGCCCAGGGTGTAGAGGCGTCGCTGGTCGTTTGAACAGATGACGGACAGCATGTGCTGCAGGAAGCTCCACCTCAACAAAGAGACGGTGCAACACCTATGCCATATCCTCACGGAGTTGCCACCAGGTGAGGAGTTGCCACCATGTGGAGGAGGAGGACACGCGCTCCTGGTGGCCGTCATGATCACTGCAGATCTGACTTTTTATGCCAGGGAATCATTCCACGGCTCGAGTGGGGACATGTGTGGTATCTCAAAGCCCATAGGTGCATCCGGCAAGTCATGTATGCCCGGGCGGAAGACTATATCCACTTTGATATGGACCAGGCCTAACACTATGTCCGGGCAGCAGGTTACACCGCCATCACCTGGATGTCCGAGGTCCAGGGAGTCATATATACCATGCATGTTGCCCTGCACTCACCGGGCCATCTGGGGGTGCCCTTTGTTAACTGAAAGGGATTCCATTCCATCAACATACAACACATCTACAACCACCAGATAAAGATAAGGCACGTGGGTGCCCGCTTCCCGGGGAGAGTACATGACAGCTACATCGTGGGGCAGTCGGTCATCCCAGACCTTTTTAAGGAGCACCCCAGGATGGGCGATTGGCTCTTTGGGAATAAGGGATATCCGTCAAGGACCTGGCTAATGACTCCAGTGCGGAAGCCGGAGACCGAAGTGGAGACCCGGTTAAAAGAGGCCCATGCGGTCACCTGGGCTGTGGTTGAGCAGTGCATTGAACTCCTGTAGATGTGGTTCTGATGCCTCAACCGCCCTGGGAGGTGCCTTCCAGTACACTGCCCTATAGGTCACTCGAATTGTTGTGGTTTGCTGTGTCACCCACAACCTCGAACAGCAGTGTGTGTTAAGTAATGGGTTAAGAGACATTGCAATTAGTTGTCTTATTTATGTTAAGTATCCATTAATTGACACTGATATGTAAAGGGGCTTCAGGTGGCCTCTGTCAGGTGATGTATAGTTAGAGTTTTGTGCCTAGGCTGTTGGAATGAAATAAATGTGTGTTTGTGAAAAAGGAACAGAACTTTAGACTCTTCATATCACAGCAACTAAACCGTCTAACAGTGTGGCAACGAGCTGGAGGTTGGTGACGAGGAACATGTGGCCACCTCTGAGGAGGGGGGGGAATAGGATGATGAGGTGCTGGTTAGACGGCATGGTACCAAAGTGGTTAGCACTGTTACTTCATAGCACCAGGGTCCCGGGTTCGATTCCCGCTTGGGTCACTTTTATGGACAGCACGGTAGCACAGTGGTTAGGACTGTTGCTTCACAGCGCCAGGATCCCAGGTTCGATTCCCGGCTTGGGTTACTCTCTGTGCGGAGTCTGCACGTTCACCCCATGTCTGCGTGGGTTTCCTCAGGGTGCTCCGGTTTCCTCCCACATGTCCCGAAAGACGTGCTTGTTAGGTGAATTGGACATTCTGAATTCTCCTTCAGAATTCTCCCAAATAGGCGCTGGAGTGTGGAGAATAGGGGATTTTCACAGTAACTTCATTGCAATGTTAATGTAAGCCTACTTGTGACAATTTATTTTTTTAAATTTAGAGTACCCAATTATTATTTTTTCCAATTAAGGGGCAATTTAGCGTGGCCAATCCACCTGACCTGCAAATCTTTGGGTTGTGGGGGTGAAACCCATGCAGACATGGGGAGAATGTGCAAACTGCACACGGACAGTGACCCAGGGCGGGGATTCGAACCCGGGTCCTCAGCGCCGGTGTCCTAGTGCTAACCACTGCGCTGCATGCCACACCTACTTGTGACAATAATAAAGATTATTATTATAAGCAGGGGCTGGAGGCCGGGGAGGAACCTGATGCCCAGCCGGAGGCTGCAGGACAGGTGCCAGCAGTGAGTGTCCGGCAAGCCCGGAGGGCCAGGGAGGCCTTCATACTCACCGATTCACTTAGCACATGGCCTGTCCATCGCCGCATCCTTACCCACATATCACCCCCATTTCCCACCCACCCAGGCTATGTGCCACGTCACTCCAGGGTGCTGGGACTGTGTCGGCACTGTCCGCAGGTCACTGTCGAGGGCAGGGGAGTGGTGATAACCCGCAGGGAGCTGGGCGCTGGTGCTTCTCAATCTATACCATAGTCTGACCCCTTCATGTCTGCTGAGTGCTCGCTCACACCCATTACCTGCACGCGTTGATGCATCGCGAAAGAAAGTTACCGAGACTTCCTACTGGTTGTGCACTGGGGGGTTTATTGTTCAATATAGGTCCCCACTCTGACGATGGTGCAGCCCCCACCCCTCACCCCCTATCTATCCCCTCCACCCGGAGAACTTCGATGTGCTTTGCCCTCCTAGCTCTACCACTATGTCTAGGTGTCACCCCAGGATGCACATCCAAGGTGGAGACAGCCAGCTGCTTACCTTGTCCCGTGCCCTTCGATGCCTCTGGCAGGTGCCCTCTGGGCCCGGAGGGCCCCGGCTCACTTGTCGGCGGCACATGCATAGCCGTGCTGCCCTGTCTCGTGTGCTGACCCCGAGGTGCGGCCTCATCAGAGAGGTGGAACACGGGAGAACTGGAAGCCACCGACTCCGCGCCATAGGACAGGTCCGGGTTGGCACTCGGCGCCTCCCCTCCACCCTGTCAGTGCACAGAGGGCCCTGGGGTTCACTTTTGGATGGAAGAGCAGCTGGTTCGAGTCCCAGCTGCCCCTGCATCATCTGTTTCTGCCAGCCCTAGCGGTTCCCCGTGGTCCGCACCATGGTGTCGAAACCCTCGGCATTGCTCCTCAGTGACTGGGACAAGTTCCACAGTGCCTCGGCCATTTCCGTCTGAGAGTGGGATATGTCCCACAGAACCTCATCAAGGTCGTTCTGATACTGAGTGATATCACCCAGCGAGGCAGACATACTGCCGAGACCCTCAGCCATAGCCATCACCGACTACGCGAAACCTTGGACACCTTCATTCATAGAGCTGACATTCCACTGCAGTTGCCACCCTAGCAGTGTTGGCCTCGGTGCCATTCATTGCCGGCGCCATCACCTGCGGCCGTAGCCTCTGGGACTCTTCCAATCGGCTATGGATCTGCTGGAGTGACGCTGACATCTCCCTCTGAATGTTCCGGCCGCTCCCTGTCGTCTCCATCAGTTCCGGGTAACCCACCTCCAGAGGCTCCGCATCAGGCTGGGACCCAGTCCTGGGATCTAGCAGACCTCGGACTAATGTCTCACCTGGGGGTTCCTGCCTACATTTGATGTACATCAGCAGCTGTGTGATGCTCACCAGATTGAGCCCCAGAAGACTGCCCACTAACATTTCCCACCGAGGTGTGTGTATCTGCGCTGGTGGAGGATGGGGATGACAGCTATGCTGCGATTTTTAATAGTTTCAGCCTATGAGTTCTCCTTGGGGTCAAGAGAGGGTGCTGCCCGGTTGGGCCGACTCTGTCAGCTGCTCGACCTGCCAGGGAATGGACATGTGGTTTGTTGGAGGAATAGGGCGGTCAGTAAGGCAATCACTACTCAGGTTTGGCAGGTCCTCCGGGTGGGGTCCGGTGGGTCCTCACCTGTGCGGCATCCGCCAGCCTCTGAGTTGGTGACTGCCTTGTCCTCAGCTGCACCAGTCACCTCCAGGGCCCGCTTCTTGAAGGAAGTGAGGATTCTCAAGTCCGGCACCCCACCGCCAGTCTGAGCCTTCTCCCGGTGATTGTGGCAGAGCTTTTCCTGAGGGTTCACAGAGAGGGCATCGTTAGTCACACGAGTGTTTCACAGTGGTGGGGGTGGGTGTGAAGGGAGGGTTGAGGTGGAGAGCGGGTTGAAGGGGTGGGTGGAGGGAGGGCTGAAGGGGGGGAGTGGAGGAAGGGTTGGGGGTTGCCTGGGGGGGATGTTCTCTTGGGGGATGGGGTGGGACATTGGTGTCTACTCACTCATGCTGCCCGGTGTAGGTCGTTGACCTTCTTCCGACACTGGAGGCCAGTTCTCCTGGTCAAACAGCCCGAACTGACTGCTGCCGCTACCTCGTCTCAGGCAGCACTGGCTGCCATGTGGCTCACCCTGCGGGACCCTCGGGGGAATATGACATCCCTCTTGGCCTTCACCGTGTCCAGGAGTCTCCCCAGGTCAGCATCCCCAAATTGTGGGGCTGGCCTCCTCGGCGCCATTGTTGCGAGCTGACTGGGGTTGGCTGAGCAAGTGCAGCTTAAGTGCTGCTTGATCTTATTAAGGTGAGTATGGTTCCGGTGAATCAGCTGGCGAACTGGCATTCGGGGCAGGAAGCCCATGAGTCCTTGTGAAGTGGACCGATTAAAGTTGAATAGTGTTGCCGGCCGAGCGCCGGGAAACACGTGGCAATTCCCACTTGCTAGCACACTTCTAAATTTTTTCGGAGAATTGCGCCCTTTGTTCTTCCACTGGAGCTGAATTGCACCTGAAGCACAAATCAGGAAGCGATTCATAATCCTTAGCCATTTAAATTTTTGCATGGCTAGGTTTGCGAGGGATTCCTCTGGGAATCCCTCTATCGGTCTGCCAATTTGAGTGGACGACCCATTAGCAAGATCCTGCGGCTGGCCACCCCCCCTCTTCCGCCATAACGCAATTCAACCCCCAGATTTTCTGATCTCTTTACCCCACCCCACCAGAACAGGGGTGACCCCTGTCAGGAAGCCCCCCTGAAGAGAGAGACCAGTCAGGACCCCTGACCCACTGAAGAGAGAACACTGTCTGGAAGCTAGAGAGCAGTCCAGAGGCAGTGAAAAAAAAATCACTCTATATATGCAATACACCTGCTGGCTCAAACACAGGAAGGAGCACACAGGGAGGTCTTGGCCTAGTGGCAGGGAATTCCAAGACGAATGGAGATCAGGCTTTGCTGTAGGATACATACTTGGCATCATTCGATCGATCAGTTGCTTGCCTGTCAGTGATGTCATTTTCCCCCTCTCATGCCTTGCACTCTTATCCCGGCTTGCGCTGCTCCTCTCGCCCTGTTGCTGCTCCTCTCACCAGATCAATCAGCTGCTTCCTCTTGCCCAATGTCACTTCCTGAATCCTGATATCATTTCAGGAGCTCCACCTCTGCATCTAAAGTAAAGTCTCCATAGTCCCAGGTGACCATGAGCTGCTTTCTCCTTTGAGATGGAAAGCTGACTGATGGTGATTTAACCTGAGGATCACCACACCTCAGGCGAGGGGCAAGGTTGAGAAGGTGAGGCCTTCGTGAATAACCTCAATCGGTACGGGAATTGAACACGTGCTGTTGGTCTTTTCTGCATCACAAACCAGCTGTCCAGCCAACTGAGCTAAACCGGCCATCAGAACTTGAATAAGTGAGTTTAGAAAATAGCATCATAGTATTGTATTGGAATTCATTTGCAGCTTGTGTGAGCTGTGGTTATGCAAATTGCAGCCAGTAGTTGTAGCTTTGTCCATGTATACATTTGATAGTGCTCCTAAATTCAGGCTCCGTATGCTGGCATTAAAAGACATTTAAACAGAGTTGTAAGTTATCTCTACAAATTATGATGCATTGGACAGTGCAGTGCATTTAATAAAAAATAAATAAATAATCTTTATTGTCACAAGTAGGCTTACATTAACACTACAATGAAGTTACTGTGAAAAGTCTCTAGTCGCCACACTCCGGCACCTGTTCAGGTACACAGAGGGAGGATTCAGAATTCTCAGCTGGTACGGGAATTGAACCTGCGTTGCTGGCCTTGTTCTGCATCACAAACCAGCTGTCTAGCCCATTGAGTTAAACCAGCCCCTGCTATTGATGCCAAGTTCAAAATAAAAGGTTTAAGATATCTGCCTTTCTTCTTAAAAAGATATTGGTGCAGTCATTATTCACAAAATTAATTCCAGTTCTGAACTGAGAATGGTAATATCCTTAAAAAGGGGATGGCTTTGACTGTCGCCTAAACGGGGGAGAAAACAAAGTTGTGATTATTTAAATGGTGCCATTTTTGGTCCTGACTGCTGCCGACGCCTTTGCTCACGATGAGCTAAGAGAGCAACAGACTTGACTGTGCATGTCCAGTGTTCACTGTGATGTTGGCAGCAAGCGCAGTCTTATGAAACATGACCGGAAACCTGTACATAGCATGGTCCCACAAATACCAAATGTAACAATGAGCAGGGAATCTGTTTTTAGTTGTTGATTGAGGGATAGGCTAAGACACTGGGAGAACTTCCTCTGCTATTTGAAATAACGCCATGACAACCTTTTACATGGACCTGAGAGGATAAACAGGACCTCATTTAAACATCACAACTGAACAATTACGCCACAAGCAGTGCAATACTCTTTTACCCTGGGCTGTTGACTTAGATTTTTCGCCCAAGCCCATGGGAGTGTTTGTTAAATGCAAAAAGTAACCTTTCTATTCAAATCATGAAAGTTGGAAAATTGAGAAGATTTATTTTTTAAAACCTGGAAAGCAATTTGAAAAACTGAGGAGAACTGATAATATAGAAATACTGGGCAGGAATTTCCGGTCTCCGATGCTGACATCGCTTTCGGTGATCGGCCGGTGAATCTACATTGGCGACAAAATCAGGGACGGTGGCACTTTTGCGATACTCGCCCCCTCCAAGACGGCGTATTCCTGGGGTACACCTTCGGGAGGCCCTCCCCCTGATGCTCCGCCCCGATGGGCCAAGTTCCCGATGGTGCCGGTCGCAAGTGGTATTTTTTCCTGGGAACTCGCGTGGCAGCTGCGGACTAGGTCCAGCACCACCCGAGATGGGGGGGGGGTGGAGCCGATCCGGTACGGACAGGAGGCTTTGGCGGGGGCCGGGGGCACTGGTGGGGGGTTGTCCAGGGGTGGCAAGCCTAGCCAAAGGGGGTCACTATTTAGCAGGCTGGGTGCATGCAAGGCCGGTGCCATGTTGCACGGCCACGGACCTGGCAATGTTCCGGCCGTATCCGCAGCTAGAGCCGGGGGCTTTACGCTGCGTGGCTGCTAGCCCCCCCCACCGGACAGAGGATTGGTAGCCGTTTTACACCTTTTTTCCAGTCGTAAAACGCCATCATTCAAAAGCTGGCGTCAGCACATAGCCTCAAAATCGGAGAATCCAGCCCATTGTGTGTATTCAGGAGTTACCTACAAACATTTTGCTTTGCTCTGTGTAAAAGTGCAACTTTTTATTCACGAAGTTAGATGACTTTGAAAACAATAGACTCGTTTTAAAGTTTAGAAATGTGAAGTAATTTTTATTACAAATAAAATAATTTAAGCAAGTTAGTTGCATGCTTTTACTATTCATATGTTACCATTGCATCCTTGTTAGTTTATTGACTTGACCCTGTTAATATATTGACTTGTCAATGACCGAGTGGATAAAGGCTAAGTCACAATAAGCCACACAGACCAGAAACTCCCTAGTTTTGAATCCTCAGGAATGGGGAGTTAGTGGATCAGGGTACTAAAAAAATTACCTTCATGCATTTGGGCTAGAGAGGGAAATACAACAAAGGTTCTGAACTTCGAATACCCATGAGGAAGTACCCGAGCAAAATTCAGCCTATTGAGGAGAAATTAATAGAAAAATAAAATAAATTGCTAAATTGTGTCGCATTTTTATCTGTAAATTCAGTATTGCAATTTAATAAATTATTCCCCATTCTTCAGATAACAGGAGTCTCCATTCTTCGTGCTGGTGAAACAATGGAGCAGGCACTAACGGCAGTGTGCAAGGATATCAGATTAGGAAAGATTCTTATTCAGACAAACCATGACACAGGGGAGCCTGAGGTACATAATATACTGTTAATTGATTGCTGGGTTACCTAGTTTAATTAAACTTGTGACAATTGTCTCATGTGTAATAATTTCTTTATAATCTATGTTTCATCTGAAATAATAGCCTGGTTTATCCCTTAAACCAGTCACATGATACACATTATTTTCTTAATTGATCAGCAATCTGTATTAGAGTTACCAGTAAGTCAGTATTTTTGAAAAATAATTGATGTTGAATATTTGTTTTATAATCCAGTTGCTTCTTGCTTTTGTAGAATTGGCAGCACCCTGATGGTTCTATCAATCATTAAGCCTGTAATTGTAAATCTTTTCCAGTTTTTTTTTTTTTGCATTCCTAGACATAGAAATTTTGTACCCTTGGAAAATAGTCTCTTGGCATTATGTGTTGGTGAATTTAATACAATTGGCCTGAACTTTCATGGAGAGGAGAAATAGAAGATGCTTCTCCATAGAGGGATAAACAGCTTGATTTGCTTCAATTTCCTCCCTGCCCTAGTTTTCTTCCTTTCCTGTATGTGTTGGTTCATGCCCGGATATGGTTCCAACAACTTTCTAGTGCTGTGTCCAAATGGTCGTTCCTCAATGAGCCACCATATAGTGTGTTTGCAGCCAGTGGATAATTGTGTGGAACCTACCCAATTCTCCTTGGCTCGCGCATGAAGGCCACTTTTTATGCAGCTCAATGCACAAGAACACTAACTCAGAGCAGGAGTAGGCAATCTGGCCCCTCAAGCCTGCTCTGCCATTCAATGAGATCGAGGCTGATCTGATTGTGGCCTCAACTCCACTTTACTATCTGTTCCTCCGTAACCCTTGGCTTCCTTGTCAATCAAAAATCGATCTAACTAGCTGACCCAGCCGCTGTTGCTCTCTTGGAAAAAATTTCCACAGACTAAGGGCCCTCTGAGAGAAAAGATTTCTATAATTGAATAAATGAACACAGATCAAAAATAAAATCTTGCATCTTGTGGTTCGTATTAGAACCTCAAGAGGCTGAAAATATTTTCAATGGTGACATTGTTGCATTTGAAAATGTCTTCTTTCTTTTGAAATTAAATGCCAAATACTCTATTCAAATGAAAGTGGAAAAATTGTATATATTTATTGAAATATAGCTTTCAAGGTTCAATACCTATAAGCAAATTGCTGATTGATCATTCTTCAAGGGTATCTATGCAGCTGTCCTAGCCTATTTATATAGACTACACTTTATTATGTGTCCATTTTCCAGCATCTATTATGCCGCATGTCACAGTTCTTACGATATTAACCATTTTCATTTTGGTTGGTTAAGTTAGGAAAACAATATTTTGCAGAGAAAGCTGGCATACGTGGGGTGAAAGACAAACTGAAAAATTAAACTTGAAACCTGATGAACTGCTTCCCTGCTGAGAGACATTAAGCATGAAACTCAAAGAATTGGAAAAATATAAGAAACTGAATAGCATTTTCAGTTAGTGTGGAATTATTTTGAATAAAGTTTACTTGTATGAATCAGCAACTATTAGGTGGAGGGTGTGTAGCATGATACTCTCCCAGCTGAGGGGAGGATATACAAACATTTGAATTAGGAGCAGGAGACTGCATGTTCTCCCCGTGTTTGCGTGGGTTTCCTCCGGGTGCTCTGGTTTCCTCCCACAAGTCCCGAAGACGTGCTGTTAGGTGATTTGGACATTCTGAATTCTCACTCTTGTGTACCCGAACAGGCGCTGGAATGTGGCGACTAAGGGCTTTTCCCAGTAACTTCATTGCAGTGTTAATGTAAGCCTACTTGTGACAATAACAGGCCATTCAATAAGATCATGGCTGATCTAATTGTAACCTCACCCCCACATGCCTGCTCCCACCCCTGATAAACTTTCACCCCTTTACTTATCAAAAATCTATTTGTGTTATGTGAATGCAGGAATGGCTGCTTTTTCGCGAACTTTGCTGCTATCCACCTTTTAATCCTTTTTTTAAAATCCTGATGCACATTCCATAATTATTTGTTTTTGGGGTATATGTTTTGCTGTGTCCCTAGAAGATCCTGGCTGGACTTTAGTGATGAGGGCCTGAGTTAAGTCAAAGAATCCGTGTTTGATTGAGGCCGTCAGAGATGGCTGAGGAGAGGCCCATCTTACAGTGGTGGTTTTTCTGGTGAGTGGGCCTGCGTATCGGCGGTGCTGTCAGCATCAAGATGATGGCTGCCATTGAGAATAATTTTGTGGACGATGGTCTTAGCTCCATGCCACAGGTTATTGGTGCTCACTTTCGTGAACTGTAAAATATCGTTGAGAGAAAAGTGGAGAAGAGAATCCTGTTACTCGCTGGACCCATTGATTATCCTGGCTGATTCTGGGAGATGGGTCGGACAGGGAGTGTTCGGGCACCCGGTCTTTTGTGGGGATCGGCGACAAATTCCTGGCTGAATTTGAGAGTTGGCTGCCATGCTTTCGCAATTTTGATTCAAATGCTGAGCATTTCTAGTTTGATGGAGCACATTGTATCCAGTCTTTGAGGCCTGGGGTCAGCTGACCACTGGTCTTACGTTGTCTTGTCATCGATGCTCATCGGGAAGGGTTGGAGGTGGCTGGACGTGCAAGGTTGCCTTGGCTTTTCGCTGACTGGGCTTCGGGACGATAACGTGGTGGGTGTGAAGGTTCTTTGGTGGGACCTTGAAAGCTGCGCGATGATCCTGTCATGGCTTTGGCCTTTTGAAGCTCCATGGATGGTGTTATTATCCTGATGTTATTATCATCATTAAACTTGAACTTTATTCCCTTGTGACTATCCCGCTGATTTTATGTTGTTTTTCTTTTCCTAACAAGGGTGTATGATGTGTGAGCACAGAGGCTGTGGTCGCCTGTTACCCTGTTATGGCGAAAACCAGACTGTTAAATGTGGATGCGAAGCTATTGGCGAATTCACCCACTCCGCCCACACCTTATGCACCCTAATCGAAATACAGCCCCCTCTAACCACTGCCTTCAATGTAGTCTTCGAGGCCTCCTCTGTCTTACTAAACTCCACATCGTTCCGGATAGCCACCCCTATTTTCTCACAGACCTCCTGACTCGACAATAACCCCACATCCAACCTCCACTGTGGCATCTGGGAGCTCACCCCCTCTGCCCGTCCAGCCAGTGGCGCGTGGTCAGACACCACGATCGCCGAATACTCGGCCCCAACACCCCTGCCAGCAGTGCCTTGTCCAGGACAATAAAATCAATCCGAGAGTACCTCCTGTGGACATGCGAACATAGAAAATTCCTTCGCCCTCAGCCTCTCAGACCGCCAGGTATCTGTCGCCTCTATTTGCTCCATAAATTCCAACAATTCCTTCATCATTGCCAAAACCCTCAGATCAGGGGCATGACCTGTCCAGCCTAGGATGCAGCACTGTATTAAAACTCCCCCATACCATGATCAGCCAGTGTGTGTCCAGGCCCGGGATCTTTGCCAGGACTCTCCTCATAAACTCCACATTGTCCCATTTTCAGTAATAAATGTTCACCAGCACCACTGGTATCCCCTCCAACCTCCCGCTCACCATCACAAATCTATCCCCAGGGTCCGTAACTATGCTCCCCACCGCAAAGGACACCCTCTTATTAACCAGTACTGCTACCTTCCTCGTCTTTAGATCCAGTCTAAATAAAACACCTGTCCCACCCATCCCTTTCTCAGCCCTATCTGATCCGCCACCTTCAAAATTTGTGGAGTCTCACGATCACCGCCTGCGGCGGCTCCCAGCTCTTGGCTTCTGCATCAGGGACCTATGCGCTCGGTCCACTTCAGGCGCCTTATCTAGCACCCCTTCTGCCACCAGCCCCGCCAGCATCTTCGAGACGACCTCGTGGCACTCACACCTTCCACTCCTTCAGGCAGGCCCACTATTCGCAGCTTCTGCCTTCTCGAGGCATTCTTCTGCTCCTCCACCTTTGCCCTCAACATTTTACACAGGTCCCCTAGGAGCCCCATCTCCGCCTCCAGAGCCACCAGACTATTGGTGTGGTCTGAGATCACTCCTTCGATCTCCTGAATCTGCGACCTCTGCACCTCCAAACACTTCTCCACCCGTTCCAGAGAACTCTTCAGGGGTGCTACAGCTCCTTCGATGGCCTTTGAGCGATGCTAACGCATTTCCTTCCTCTGCGGCAGAATTCATCTTTAATAAATGCCATCAGCACCTCCATCTGGGGCCTTCCTACTTGCATCAGCCCTTCCCCCGCCTGCATGTTTACAGTGGCTGCTGCAGCAAAGGCTCCATCCAACCTTTCAGCCAAATCTGTCCCTGTTTCCTGCAGGTCTGATAGCCAGCAGACATACCACTCCTGGGGGAAACTACTCCTCCAACATTCACAGAGGGTAGTGGGTGCCAGGAACTCGCTGCCGGAGGAGGTGGTGGAAGCAGGGACGATAGTGACATTTAAGGGGCATCTTGACAAATACATGAATAGGATGGGAATAAAGGGATACTGTGGTATTATCAGGTATTGCAGTACCCGAGAGGCTGAAGACCATTGGTAAAACTAGGAGTTTACCATTGGCTGCTTTGTATGTAACTCCGCCCTGACAGGCGGGGTATAAGAGCCGGTGCCGTCCCAGCAGCCCTCATTCTGTACCGAAGCTGCTGGGGAATAGTTCTAGTCTATTAAAGCCTTCAGTTATGTTACTACCTCGTTTTAATAGTAATTGATCGTGCATCAATTTAATAGACTACTACTTAAGCTGAAAGGATGGATCTCCGAATCAAGCCGGGGTGTCTGCAACTCAGCCCCCACGCGGAGAACTCGGCGGCATTCTTCAAGCACTGGCTGGCGTGCTTTAAAGGCTACCTCGAGACGGCCGGAGGCACACCCTCAGGGGAGCAGAAACTGCATCTCCTGCACTCAAGGGTATGCCCTGGGATCTACACTCTCATTGATGCAGCGCTCGAACTGTTAAAAGGACATTATGTCCGCCCTGTAAATCAGGTCTACGCACGTCACCTGCTTGCAACAAGACGGCAAAGCCCCGGGGAATCGTTGGAGGAGTTCTACCGCACGCTACTGGTGCTGGGCAGAAACTGTGGCTGCCCGCAAGTTTCGGGGAGCGAGCACACGGAACTCCTAATCCGGGCTGCCTTCGTAGCAGGTATGAGCTCCTCAGAGATCCGCCCGCGGCTCTTAGTAAAAGACACCCTGGGACTTAGAGAGGCACGGGCCTAGGCAGGGTCCATGGACGTTGCCTCCATAAACGCGGAATCCTATGTGCCCGACCGCGCAGCGGCCCCCTGGACAGCGTGGAATCCCGCAGTGGCAGCCCCACAGACTTTCCCCGTGTCCCCGCAGGCCTGCGCTGTAAGACGGCCCACTAACTCCGTCGGGTCCCGCTGTTTCTTCTGCGAGCAGGCGAAGCACCCCCGCCAGCGCTGCCCGGCCTGCACCTCCACCTGCAAAGGGTGCGGCAAGAAGGGCCATTTTGTGGGGGTCTGCCAGGCAAGAGCGGTGGCCGCGATCTCCAGCAGCGACTCCGGACCGCCGCAGCAATCTCCTCTACGGGCCCCAGGCGGCCAGCATTCACCGCCACCCCCCTATCCTAGGGCCACGTGCGGCCCACGGATGCGGCCATCTTGTTCCTCGGACACCACGCTGGACGGATGGGCGCCGCCATTTTGTCCATCCCCGACCACCATGTGCGACCCATGGGAGACGCCATCTTGGGATGGGACCCCAGGACCCCAGTATGGCCGACTACACGCTGCCCGATCAAAACCCGCAACTACTTCATCTGGCCTCGGTGACTCTGGACCAAAATCGACCACGGACACTCTCAACAGCAATGACGACGGTCTTCATCAACGGCCACGAGACGCCCTGCCTGATCGACTCTGGGAGCACGGAGAGCTTTATACACCCCGACACGGTAAGGCACTGTTCACTTGTTACCCACCTGTAAACCAAAGAATCTCCCTGGCCTCCAGTTCACACTCAGTGGAGATAAAGGGGTTCTGCCTAGCAAACCTCACGGTCCAAGGCAGGAAATTCAACAATTTCCGCCTTTATGTCCTGCCGCACCTCTGCGCGGCTACACTCCTGGGATTGGATTTCCAATGTAACTTGCAAAGCCTGACCTTCAAATTCGGCGGCCCTATACCGCCCCCCCCCCCCTTACTGTCTGCGGCCTCGCGACCCTTAAGGTTGAACCGCCTTCCCTGTTTGCGAACCTCACCCCGGATTGCAAACCCGTCACCACCAGGAGCAGATGGTACAGTGCCCAGGACCGGACCTTCATCAGGTCAGAGGTTCAAAGGCTACTGAGGGATTGGGTCATTGAAGCTAGCAACAGTCCCTGGTGAGCTCAAGTAGTGGTGGTAAAGACCGGGGAGAAACATAGGATGGTCATTGACTACAGTCAGACCATCAACAGGTTTACGCAGCTGGACGCGTACCCTCTCCCCCGCATATCCAACCTGGTAAACAGGATCGCGCAATATAAGGTCTTCTCCACGGTGGATCTCAGGTCCGCCTACCATCAACTACCCCTCCGTACTAGTGACCGCAAATACACTGCCTTCGAAGCAGATGGGCGGCTCTTATCATTTTTTAAGGGTTCCCTTTGGTGTCACTAACGGGGTCTCGGTCTTCCAACGCGAGATGGACCGAATGGTTGACCGGTAGGGCTTGCGCGCAACGTTTCAGTATCTTTTTTTTAAAGAATATTTTATTGAAAATTTTTGGTCAACCATCACAGTACATTGTGTATCCTTTACACAATAATATAACAGTATAAATAACAATGACCTGTTTTATAAACAAAGAATAAATAATATATAACAAAAACGAAAACTAAAACTACATGGCAACTGCCTTGTCTCAGATAAACACTCTCCAAAAATATGGTTTAACAATCCAATATACAATTATTTATAGCAACGACCTATACATATTATACATATATATTAATAACCCTGAGACTCCCTCTGGTTCCTCCCCCCCCCTCCCCCCTGGGCTGCTGCTGCTGCCTACTTCTTTTCCATTCCCTCTATCTTTCTGTGAGGTATTCGACGAACGGTTGCCACCGCCTGGTGAACCCTTGAGCCGATCCCCTTAGGACGAACTTAATCCGTTCCAGCTTTATAAACCCTGCCATGTCATTTATCCAGGTCTCCACCCCCGGGGGCTTGGCTTCCTTCCACATCAACAGCATCCTGCGCCGGGCTACTAGGGACGCAAAGGCCAAAACATCGGCCTCTCTCGCCTCCTGCACTCCCGGCTCTTGTGCAACCCCAAATATAGCCAACCCCCAGCTTGGTTCGACCTGGACCCCCACTACTTTCGAAAGCACCTTTGTCACCCCCACCCAGAACCCCTGTAGTGCCGGACATGACCAGAACATGTGGGTGTGATTCGCTGGGCTTCTCGAGCATCTCGCACACCTATCCTCTACCCCAAAAAATTTACTGAGCCGTGCTCCAGTCATATGCGCCCTGTGTAACACCTTAAATTGAATCAGGCTTAGCCTGGCACACGAGGACGATGAGTTTACCCTACATAGGGCATCCGCCCACAGCCCCTCCTCAATCTCCTTCCCCAGCTCTTCTTCCCATTTCCCTTTCAGCTCATCTACCATAATCTCCCCCTCGTCCCTCATTTCCCTATATATATCTGACACCTTACCGTCCCCCACCCATGCCTTTGAGATTACTCTGTCCTGCACCTCATGCGTCGGGAGCTGCGGGAATTCCCTCACCTGCTGCCTCGCAAAAGCCCTCAGTTGCATATACCGGAATGCATTCCCTTGGGGCAACCCATATTTCTCGGTCAGCGCTCCCAGACTTGCGAACTTCCCATCCACAAACAGATCTTTCAGTTGCGTTACTCCTGCTCTTTGCCATATTCCAAATCCCCCATCCATTCTCCCCGGGGCAAACCTATGGTTGTTTCTTATCGGGGACCCCACCAAGGCTCCCGTCTTTCCCCTATGCCGTCTCCACTGTCCCCAAATTTTCAAAGTCGCCACCACCACCGGGCTTGTGGTGTATTTCTTCGGTGAGAACGGCAATGGGGCCGTCACCATAGCTTGTAGGCTAGTCCCCCTACAGGACGCCCTCTCCAATCTCTTACATGCCGCTCCCTCCTCTTCCCCCATCTACTTACTCACCATTGAGATATTGGCGGCCCAGTAGTACTCACTTAGGCTCGGTAGTGCCAGCCCCCCCCTATCCCTACTACGCTGTAAGAATCCCTTCCTCACTCTCGGGGTCTTCCCGGCCCACACAAAACTCATGATACTCTTTTCGATCCTTTTGAAAAAAGCCTTCGTGATCACCACCGGGAGGCACTGAAACACAAAGAGGAATCTCGGGAGGACTACCATTTTAACTGCCTGCACCCTCCCTGCCAGTGACAGGGATACCATGTCCCATCTCTTGAAGTCCTCCTCCATTTGTTCCACCAATCGCGTTAAATTTAACCTATGCAATGTACCCCAATTCTTGGCTATCTGGATCCCCAAGTAACGAAAGTCTCTCGTTACCTTCCTCAGCGGAAAGTCCTCTATTTCTCTGCTCTGCTCCCCTGGATGCACCACAAACAACTCACTTTTCCCCATGTTCAGTTTATATCCTGAGAATTCTCCAAACTCCCGAAGTGTCCGCATTATCTCTGGCATCCCCTCCGCCAGGTCCGCTACATCTAACAACAAGTCATCCGCACACAGAGATACCCGGTGTTCTTCTCCTCCTCTAAGTACTCCCCTCCACTTCTTGGCACCCCTCAATGCTATTGCCAGGGGCTCAATCGCCAGTGCAAACAGTAATGGGGACAGAGGGCATCCCTGCCTTGTCCCTCTATGGAGCCGAAAGTATGCAGATCCCCGTCCATTCGTGACCACACTCGCCACTGGGGCCCTATACAACAGCTGCACCCATCCAACATACTCATCTCCAAAACCAAATCTCCTCAGCACCTCCCACAAATAATCCCACTCCACTCTTATCAAATGCTTTCTCGGCATCCATCGCCACCACTATCTCCGCTTCCCCCTCTGGTGGGGGCATCATCATTACCCCGAGCAGCCTCCGTATATTCGTATTCAGCTGTCTCCCCTTCACAAACCCAGTTTGGTCCTCATGGACCACCCTCGGGACACAATCCTCTATCCTCATTGCCATTACCTTGGCCAGAATCTTAGCGTCTACATTAAGGAGGGAAATAGGTCTATAGGACCCGCATTGCAGCGGGTCCTTTTCCTTCTTTAGGAGAAGTGATATCGTTGCCTCAGACAGAGTCGGGTTAGCTGTCCCCTTTCCTTTGCCTCATTAAAGGTCCTCATCAGTAGCGGGGCGAGCAAGTCCACATATTTCCTGTAAAATTCAACTGGGAATCCATCCGGTCCCGGAGCCTTCCCCGCCTGCATGCTCCTAATTCCTTTCACTACTTCCTCTATTTCAATCTGTGCTCCCAGTCCCACCCTTTCCTGCTCCTCCACCTTGGGAAATTCCAGCCGGTCCAGAAAGCCCATCATTCTCTCCCTCCCATCCGGGGGTTGAGCTTCGTATAATTTTTTATAAAATGCCTTGAACACTCCATTCACTCTCTCCGCTCCCCGCTCCATCTCTCCTTCCTCATCCCTCACTCCCCCTATTTCCCTCGCTGCTCCCCTTTTCCTCAATTGGTGGGCCAGCAACCTGCTCGCCTTCTCCCCATATTCGTACTGTACACCCTGTGCCTTCCTCCACTGTGCCTCTGCAGTACCCGTTGTCAGCAAGTCAAATTCTACGTGTAGCCTTTGCCTTTCCCTGTACAGTCCCTCCTCCGGTGCCTCCGCATATTGCCTGTCCACCCTCAGAATTTCTTGCAGCAACCGCTCCCGTTCCCTCCTTTCCTGCTTTCCTTTATGTGCCCTTATTGATATCAGCTCCCCTCTAACCACTGCCTTCAGCGCCTCCCAGACCACTCCCACCTGGACCTCCCCATTGTCATTGAGTTCCAAGTACTTTTCAATGCACCCCCTCACCCTTAGACACACCCCCTCATCTGCCATTAGTCCCATGTCCATTCTCCAGGGTGGGCGCCCTTCTGTTTCCTCCCCTATCTCTAAGTCCACCCAATGTGGAACGTGATCCGAAATGGCTATAGCCGTATACTCCGTTCCCCTCACCTTCGGGATCAACGCCCTTCCCAAAACAAAAAAGTCTATTCGCGAATAGACTTCGTGGACATAGGAGAAAAACGAAAACTCCTTACTCCTAGGTCTGCTAAATCTCCACGGGTCTACTCCTCCCATCTGCTCCATAAAATCTTTAAGCACCTTGGCTGCTGCCGGCCTCCTTCCAGTCCTGGACCTCAACCTGTCCAGCCCTGGTTCCAACACCGTATTGAAATCTCCCCCCATTACCAACTTTCCCACCTCTAGGTCCGGGATGTGTCCTAGCATACGCCTCATAAAATTGGCATCATCCCAGTTCGGTGCATCTACGTTTACCAAAACCACCGTCTCCCCCTGTAGTTTGCCACTCACCATCTCGTATCTGCCCCCGCTATCCGCCACTATAGTCTTTGCCTCAAACATTACCCGCTTCCCCACTAATATAGCCACCCCCCTGTTTTTTTGCATCTAGCCCCGAATGGAACACCTGCCCCACCCAACCTTTGCGTAGTCTCACCTGGTCTATCAGTTTCAAATGCGTTTCCTGTAACATAACCACGTCTGCCTTAAGTTTCTTAAGGTGTGCGAGTACCCGTGCCCTCTTTATCGGCCCGTTCAGCCCTCTCACGTTCCACGTGATCAGCCGGGTTGGGGGGATTTTTACCCCCCCCCCCCCTTGTCGATTAGCCATCCCCTTTTTCCAGCTCCTCACCCGGTTCCCACGCAGCTGTGTCCCCCCCAGGCGGTGCCCCCCCCCGCCCATCCCACCCCATACCAGCTCCCCCCTCTCCCCAGCAGCAGCCCAATAATTCCCCCCCCGCTAGATCCCCCACTAGCGTAGTTACACCCCCCATGTTGCTCCCAGAAGTCAGCAAACTCTGGCCGACCTCGGCTTCCCCCCGTGACCTCGGCTCGCACCGTGCGATGCCCCCTCCTTCCTGCTTCCCTATTCCCGCCATGATTATCATAGCGCGGGAACCGAGCCTGCGCTTCCCCCTTGGCCCCGCCCCCAATGGCAAACGCCCCATCTCTTCCACCTCCTTTCCTCCCCCCACCACCTCCTGTGGAAGAGAGAAAAGTTACCACATCGCAGGATTAATAACATAAAACTCCTCTTTCCCCCCTTCTTCGCCCCCCATACTCGCCCCACCACTTTGTTTCAAACGTTCTTTTTTTTAATAACCCGCTCATTCCAATTTTTCTTCCACGATAAAAGTCCACGCCTCATCCGCCGTCTCAAAGTAGTGGTGCCTCCCTTGATATGTGACCCACAGTCTTGCCGGTTGCAGCATTCCGAATTTTATCTTCTTTTTGTAAAGCACCGCCTTGGCCCGATTAAAGCTCACCCTCCTTCTCGCCACCTCCGCACTCCAGTCTTGGTATACGCGGATCACCGCGTTCTCCCACTTACTGCTCCGAGTTTTCTTTGCCCATCTAAGGACCATCTCTCTGTCCTTAAAACGGAGGAATCTCACCACTATGGCTCTAGGAATTTCTCCTGCTCTCGGTCCTCGCGCCATCACTCTGTATGCTCCCTCCAGCGGACCCGCCGGGGCCTCCGCTCCCATTAACGAGTGCAGCATCGTGCTCACATATCCCCCGACGTCCGCTCCCTCCGCACCTTCAGGAAGGCCAAGAATCCTTAGGTTGTTCCTCCTCGCGTTGTTCTCCAGCGCCTCCAGCCTTTCCACACATCGTTTATGGTGTGCCTCGTGCATCTCCGTCTTCACCACCAGGCCCTGTATGTCGTCCTCATTCTCGGCAGCCTTTGCCTTCACGACCCGAAGCTTCCGCTCCTGGGTCTTTTGCTCCTCCTTTAGCCCTTCGATCGCCTGTAATATCGGGGCCAACAGCTCCTTCTTCATTTCCTTTTTGAGTTCTTCCACGCAGCGTTTCAAAAACTCGTGTTGTTCAGGGCCCCATATTAAACTGCCACCTTCCGACGCCATCTTGGTTTTTGCTTGCCTTCCTTGCCGCTGCTCTAAAGGATCCACCGCAATCCGGTCACCTTCCTCTCCTTTTTCCATCCGTATCAAGGGGGGATTCCCTTCTGGTTCACCGCACAGTACTTTTAGCCGTTAAAATTGCCGTTGGGGCTCTTATTAAGAACCCAAAAGTCCGTTACACCGGGAGCTGCCGAAACGTGCGACTCAGCTAGTCATCGCCGCACCCGGAAGTCAACGTTTCAGTATCTTGATAATGTCACCATCTGCGGCCATGACCAGCAGGACCACGGCACTAACCTCCGGAAATTTCTCCAGACCGCTAAAATCCTTAACTTAACGTATAAGAAGGATAAATGCGTATTTAGCACCGACCGTCTAACCATTTTCGGCTACGTACTGCGAAATGGAGTTATAGGCCCCAACCCTGAACGCATGCGCCCCCTCATGGAGTTCCCCCTCCCTGACGGCCCCAAGGCCCTGAAGCACTGCCTCGGGTTTTTCAGTTATTACGCCCAGTGGGTCCCGAACTACGCAGACAAAGCCCGACCCCTAATCCAGTCCACAACCTTTCCCCTGTCGATGGAGGCCCACCAGGCCTTCAGCCGCATCAAAGCAGACATTGCAAAGGCCACGATGCGCGCCATCAACGAGTCCCTCCCCTTCCAGGTCGAGAGCGACGCGTCCGACGTAACTCTGGCCGCCACCCTCAACCAAGCGGGCAGACCCGTGGCCTTCTTCTCCCGTACCCTCCATGCTTCCGAAATTCGCCATTCCTCGGTCGAAAAAGAGGCACAAGCCATAGTAGAAGCTGTGCGACATTGGAGGCATTACCTGGCTGGCAGGAGATTCACTCTCCTCACTGACCAACGGTCGGTGGCGTTCATGTTTGATAATGCACAGCGGGGCAAGATAAAAAACGACAAGATCTTGCGGTGGAGGATAGAACTCTCCACCTACAACTACGAGATCTTGTATCGTCCCGGGTAGCTAAACGAGCCTCCTGATGCCCTGTCCCGCGGCACATGTGCCACCGCACAAGTGGACCGCTTCCGAGCCCTCCACGAGGACCTCTGCCAACCGGGGGTCACTCACTTTTTCCATTTTATTAAGACCCACAACCTGCCCTACTCCATCGAGGAAGTCAGGACGGCCACCAGGGACTGCCAAATCTGCACGGAGTGCAAACTGCACTTCTACCGGCCAGAGAGGGCGCACCTGATAAAGGCTTCCCGTCCCTTTTGAACGCCTCAGCATGGACTTCAAAGGCCCCCTCCCCTCCACTGATCGCAACACGTACTTCCTGAACGTGATTGACGAGTACTCCCGGTTCCCATTCGCCATCCCCTGCCCAGACATGACCGCAACCACCATCATCAAGGCCCTCCAGGGTATCTTTACACTGTTCGGTATCCCCGCGTACATACACAGTGATAGGGGGTCCTCCTTTATGAGCGACGAACTGCATTAATTCCTACTCAACAGGGGCATCGCCTCAAGCTGGACGACCAGTTACAACCCCCGGGGAAATGGGTAGGTAGAGAGGGAGAACGGAACGGTCTGGTAGGCTGGCCCTATGGTCGAGGGCCCTCCCAGTCTCCCGCTGGCGAGAAGTCCTCCCAGAGGCCCACCACGCCATCCGGTCACTGTTCTGTACAACTACCAATCAGACACCTCATGACGTCTCCTTGTTTTCCCCAGGAAGTCCTCCTCCCGGAACCCGCTCCCGACTTGGCTAGCAACACCCGGACCCATCCTGCTCCAAAAACACATACGGGCGCACAAGCCGGACCCGTTGGTCGAGAGGTTAGTTGCTGCACACTAACCCCCAGTACGCCTACGTGGCATTCCCTGACAGCCGGCAAGATACGGTCTCCCTACGGGACCTGGCGCCCGCCGGAATCCCACTCGCAGCCAAACCCCCCCCCCTCTCCGCAGCACCTCACAGGAGGCTCAGTCCTCCCGCCGCCCTTGCCTAGGCCCTCCCACCCACCGACGCCCCCGACAGGCGCTCGCCTCTCTTGTCAACCGTTAGCCCCACCAGCGCTGTCAAGGGGTGACGAAGCTGCCATGGAGGCCAAAGCCACGCTCCCGGAGTCGCAGCCGCCCGGGCCCCCACCGGAATCACCACCGAGGCTCAGACGATCCAGGAAGACGACCAGGCCACCCGACCGACTGATTGCTTCAGTATAACCGATCTGTAACTGTAAATAAACACAATGTATATATCTTCCATGATTGTAAATATTCTCTCCAACCCTGTAAGGAGGTATCACGGTACCTCCATATCTGATCATACCATGTTAAATGCAATTGTAACCACTGGCCACCACCCCCGCCGGACTCTTTTTTTTTTTTAACGGGGTGAATGTTGTATTATCAGGTATTGCAGTACCCGAGAGGCTGAAGACCATTGGTTAAACCTAGGAGTTTACCATTGGCTGTTTTGTATGTAGCTCCGCCCTGACAAGCGGGGTATAAGAACCGGTACCGTCTCAGCAGCCCGCATTCTGTACCGAAGCTGCTGGGGAACAGTTCTAGTCTATTAAAGCCTTCAGTTATGTTACTACCTCGTTTTACTAGTGATTGATCGTGCATCAGATACGGACCCAGAAAGTGTAGAAGATTTTAGTTTAGACGGGCAGCATGTTCCTGTGCTGTACTTTACTTTGTTCTTTGTTCTTCACCTACATCTTTTCACCAAAATTCCACCCAACATTGGGTAAAAAAGAACTCTTTTCTGTGCCTTCAGGCAGGAGTGTGTGTGACCACTCGACCTGTGTGTGACGACTCAACTCCATGGTCACAACCGGAAACCCTCAATGTGGTTGACTCTTAACTGCCCTCGGGGATCGGAAATAAATGCTGACCCAGCCAGCAACGCGCCACATCCCATGAACGAATAAAAAATAAAATAAAAAAATGATGTTCTCTTCACAGCTTGTTTTCCTACCCATTTTTGTGTCATCAGCAAATTTATCAACTGTACTTGGGTCCCTTCAACCAACTCATTTATATTAATTGTAAAATATTGAGGCCCAGTACTGATCCCGTGGCACACCCATCATTGCATCCTGCCAACCAGAAAAATACCCATTTATGCCAACTCTGTTTCCTGTTATCCTCAATGACTTTTCATAATTGATTTCTGGCTTAGCTAGCTATTTCTAACAGGTGTATAGATTAGTACTCCCCACCTATAGATCATCTCACTCAATGATCTCCCTTATATAGGGAGCGAGAAGGTACTGGAGGTTTTGGCAGGCTTAAAATAGGACAAATTCCCAGGTCCAGAGGAGTTGTGGCCCAGGCTGCTGTGGGAGGCAAGGGAGAAAATTACAGGGGCTCTGTCTCAAATTTTTTATCCCTCTCTAGCCACAGGGGAAGGTACCAGAGGACTGGAAGATGGCTATTATGCTTTTCAAGAAGGGTGGTAGAGATAAACCTGGGAATTACAGACCAGTGAGTCTCGCATCAGTGGTAGGGAAACTATTGGAGAAGATTCTGAAGGACAGAATCAATCGTTTGATCAACAATAGTCAACATGGCTTTAGGGAGGTCATGCCGAACAAATTTAATTGAATTTTTGTTGAGTCTTGGGGTGCTTGTCCATAGATCCCTGAGCTGCAGCACAGGTTAATAGGGTAGTTAAGTAGGCAGTTGGGACACTTGCTTTTATCAGTCATGGCATAGATTATAAGATCAGGGAGGTTATATTGGAGCTGTACAGGACTTTGGTTTGGCCACAGCTGGAGTACTGTGTGCAGTTCTGGTCGCCTCACCGTAGGAAGGATGTGATTCCACTGGAGAGAGGGTGCCGAGGAGATTTACCAGGATGTTGCCTGTGTTGGAGAATTTTAGCAATGAAGAGAGGCTTGGGTTGTTTTCTTTGGAACAGAGAAAGCTGATAGGGGACCTGATTGATTGATTATGAGGGGCCTGGACCGGGTTGATTGAATGCAGTTGTTCCTCTTAGTTTAAAGATCAGTAACAAAGGCATAATTTTAATGTGAAAGGCAGGAGATTTAGAAGGGATTGGAGGAAAATAATTTTCACCTAGAAGGCAGTGTGGCTCTGGAATGCACAGCCTGGGAGGGTAGTTGAGGCAGGAAATCTCAGAATCTTTAAAAAGTACTTGGATGAGCACTTGAGATGCCATAACATTCAAGGCTATGGGCCAAGTGGTGGGAAGTGGGATTAGTGTAGATTATTTTTTATTTCTTGACGGTGCAAGTTTGATGGGCCGAATGCCCTCTTTGTACTGTATAATTCTATGATTCTATTTTTTTTGCAGGAATGCTGCTAATTCCGAGTTATTACCATGTAACACAATGAAAGTGACAAATTAAGCATGGACTTGAATGATTCTCCGATTCACCTGTGTCCACCTTCTGGAGAATTCTCAAGTAGTAACTAAAATTTCCCATAATTGCCCTTACAAAAATGTTATCTTTTACTTTCATTTTACTCATTTTGACCACGACCTGTCTTGATTGTTTTAAAGTCAGTTTTTCTCAATGTGGTATGTGTCGGTTGCTTGATGATTTTAAAATGTTGCCTCATACTACCGACCACATGAACCATTCATGTCATGCCGTTTGTCAAGTAGTTACACATGTCTGTAAATCATTCTTCAGTGTAAAATTGCAATGCATTTCCGCATGTTAATTGCTCCACGTAACAAATCACATGTGCACACGCATATCCACACATTCTTGACTTTCAGATGATATTGTCAAAAGAACAAAGGGGACCTGTTTTGATATCTTTGTTTCTCTTCCCCTGCATGGCCCCTCTGTTTTTTGGGAGCGGCAGACCATCAAATTCAGTTCCCTTAGATTCATAAATAAGGACACACACATCTCCAAGCTAAAAACTCTATTCAAATTAAAGCAAAATATTTCAAACAGTTCATTTGGATTTGTGCCAAACATTTTAAAGGCTGGAGCTCATCTCTTACAAAACAAAATGTTCCTTTTCCACAGTTGCAAAAATCAATTTTAAACAAGAATGACACACCAACAACCAACTTTACTTTGAAATATAATTCCAATTTTATTTAAGGGAAATGAATAGTCAGAGGCTTTTCCCTGGGGTAGAGGGGTAAATTACTAGGGGGCATAGGTTTAAGATGAGAGGGGCAAGGTTTAGAGTAGATGTACGAGGCAAGTTTTTTACGCAGAGGGTAGTGGGTGCCTGGAACACGCTACCGGAGGAGGTGGTGGAAGCAGGGACGATAGTGACATTTAAGGGGCATCTTGACAAATACATGAATAGGATGGGAATAGAGGCATACGGAACCAGGAAGTGTAGAAGATTGTAGTTTAGTCGGGCAGCATGGTCGGCATGGGCTTGGAGGGCCAAAGGGCCTGTTCCTGTGCTGTATAATTCTTTGTTCTTTGTTCTTTGAACAGACTATCATTGATATTTTTCATACAACATTAAAATGTTGACATTCATAAACCTTTACAGGAACCATGTGGCAAAACTCTCTTTCGTTCTAATTTTCTAACCCAAAGAGCTAGGTGTCAATAAGTTTACAACGTAAAACATGACTCAAATTTCACCAAAAATCTATACCTGTACAGATAGAACAAGTACAAACTTATACTTCCAACATCAAAGACCAGATAACAAAGTGATAACGACCTTTAGCTCTGCCGAAAAGAGCACAAGTGATATGATCAGACTTTTGTACACAAAACACACTGGAAAAACTCGTTACGTTACCTTAAAACAGGAATAACACTTATCCTCACATGATGTGGAGATGCCGGCGTTGGACTGGGGTGAGCACAGTAAGAAGTCTTACAACACCAGGTTAAAGTCCAACAGGTTTGTTTCAAACACTAGCTTTCGGAGCACTGCTCCTTCCTCAGCTCCTTATCCTCACAGCAGTTCTAACTATTGCTGTGGGCTTTAAACTTATTTCTTTTCCTTATTACCATTTTTCCTGCTGCACAATCTTAATTTCAGCCCAAGTGATGCTTTCAACTTTTTTTCTCCCCCTTTTTGAACTGTCCTCTCAACAGCTTGTTTTGGTTTCCCAACTCTGTCAAACATTCACCCTCCTCTTGATGTTTCAGCTGGTTTCTAGCTTCTTGAGTTTCAATCACAGCTGGACTAACATTCAGGTTAGAGACCTGTTGCTCGGTTGTACATTTCTTGCACAGTTCTAAATCTCAAACCCACTGGTTAAGGCGCTCTATTTCCTGATCTTTCGAGTTAATAATCTGGTGAACGCAAGATGGTCTCACCATCTCACTTTTTTTAACTTTGTCCGTCTTATCCTATCTTGGATAAACTACATTTTCTGCTTGAAGACCTGTTTGACATTTTTGGATGATGTAACTTTCATTTATTGTATTGTAATTGCCTTCAACCACTGATTGGTTTGTCAGGGTCCCCTCATGCCCCAAAGTTTTCTCTCCGAAGAAGAGTGCTGACTGAACGTGTAATCTCGAGATTCTGACTGTCTCCCAAAATGTTCACAACCTAGCCAGTCCCATCTAGGGTGCCACTGTTGGTGTTATGTCTTTCAGTCCCTAATCATTTTGGGGCTACTTTTAGTGAGATAAAGAATAAGTTTATTAAGTTTTCAGGTAAGCTATAAGCAATAAACTTGGACAATAATTTACAGTCTAACACAGGCTCTATATTGTTTGTATTATGACTGGATGAGGAGTGTAAGTGACTTCCTTTCTTGCAGCCTTTGGTCTTGGGGACCAACCTCTTCATTTGTTTCTCTCTCCCTCTCCTTTGCCTCTTGTTTTGATTGTTCTTATCTTGTTTTCTAAATTTCTCCACTGTGTGAATCTGATCAGGTGGTCCTTTTATATCCTGGCTCTTATCCAGTTAAACCGTCCCTCTCTTCAGTCATCTTCACCAAAAGGTTGAGCATGCCCTGAGAATGTTTGCCTTAACCAACCAGGAATAGTACGTGTTGCTAACCTTACATAGTTGCGTATGCCCTTTTAAGGCATTTACATCATATGCCACCTTATAGAGAGGGACACTTGTATTCCATTTTTGCACGAGCAGTTTCTCACAGACAGGCTTCAAGATGTAATATTTTTGCTGCAGTAAACTGCAAAGCTTGATGTAAACTCCAGAATCCATCTACCTCAGCATCTTTTCGATACTGTGCTGGACTTTAAGTTTTTTCACTTTACTACATTACCAAGATCAGTGCCTAAATCAAGTTGTATGTTAGTTTCTAGTAATAAATTTAGATTTTAACAATTTGTATTCTGAAAAAAGAGACGTGCTGTCGAAGCTTTTCGTCTTGCACTTAGGACAGACTGAAGAACACCAAGATTTAAAGGGAGCAACAATTTGTACTGTTAAGCTTCCTGGTGCATTCTCAATGGCAAAGCCTTGACCAATAAGAGGTGTTTGCCAATCAGTATTCCTTTCAGTGCAAGTTATTGCTCCCTTTGAATTTTGGCATTCTAATGTCCACCCTGATGAGTGTAAGACTACACATGTCTGCTGAAAAAGTACAAATTGTTACTCTATACCCGAAAAGGCGCCGGAGTGTGGCGACAAGGAGATTTTCACAGTAACTTCATTGCAGTGTTAATGTAAGCCTACTTTTGACACTAATAAAGATGATGATGGTAATGTACTACCAAGCAACAATTCATATTCTGGTTAGTAATCTGATAATCTTACATCTGCTATGCAATTTAAAAATTAACTTGCAAGTTTCAAAATATAAAAGATGAAATGGTCTTTTTTGATCGATTGGGTTGATTAATTTTTCTATCTTTTGCACAGCTACATTACCTTCGTTTACCTAAGGATATTAGTGATGATTATGTCATTCTGATGGACAGTACAGTGTCAACAGGAGCTGCTGCAATGATGGCCGTTCGAGTTCTTCTGGTAAGTAATAAGTTAGTTATTTAAAAAGGAGTACAGTTTGTCTTTTACTCCACTGAATCTTTGCCAAGCTTGAATTACAATTTTTTTGTTGGTAAGTGGTGTATAGGAGAAAGAACTGTAAGGGAGGTGTGGGTGCCATCATGCTTTAGTTTAAAGCATAAGATTTGTGTCCTGTGTCTTTAAATGATTGTAGTGCAGTCGTTTTTGAATTTCGTTTGGAAATTTGTGGAGAGGTTAGAACACAAAAATCCTCAAGTGATATTACAGGGTTATGGGGATAGGGTGGGGAGTGGGTCTAGTAGGGTGCTCTTTCAGAGGGTTGGGGTAGACTTGATGGGCCAAATGGCCTCCTTGTGGACTGTAGTGATTGGATAATTCTGTCTTCAGTGGTGTTATTTATCGATGTTCATATTTTAGTTGCATTAGAAATCACCTTGTGCTTTGAAATATTGAATGCCTGAGACAAATGCAGTCTCTTTTCAAATACTGATAGTTCACAGAACCGTCTGTTTGAGAATGCACAAGCTAGTGAACCTGAAAGGGAAATAAATCTGGATTTGATATATTGATATATTTTGAATTGTAAATTAAAGCGTAGACATGTAACAGTATAGTCTCTCCCGGCAAGAAAAAGAGCTAATCCTGGCTTTCAGTAGCCAGTAGCTTCATAACTCTATTAGCCCACCTGTTTGGCAGGAGACTCTCTGTGGACTCTGGTACCCACTTAAAGTTCACCAGGGGTTCTACTGAAGGTTATTTGGTAGAATTGCCAAATTTGGACTAATGTTTCAGGAGAATGACCCAGTTAATATCTGAATTGAAATACCATGGTAAAGTGGTAGTTAATCCAATGGCAGGCTATTAAATTTGGATGTAAAAGAGCAAGCTTCAGTACCACATCTGCATGTGATTTTTTAAAAAAATCATTGAATGGGATGTGGGTATTGCTGACAAGTCCAGCATTGTTGCCTATCCCAAATTGCCCTTGATCAGAGTGGTTTGCCACAGCACTTGGGGGTCAACAACATTGCTGTGGGTCTGGAGTCACATGTAGACCAGACTGGGTATGGGTGGGTTTTTAGAACAATCTACGGTAATTTGGTGGTCACCAGCACTGAGACTAGTTTTTGATTTCAGACTGGCTAATTGAACTCGTATTCCACCCGTTGCCATGGTGGGATTTGAATCCATGACCCTAAAGCATTAGACTGGGCCTCTCGATTACTAACCCAGGGATGTTACCACTCTACCTTCACATCGCCCCAATAGTGTTTACCTTTATGCCTTGAACCAGGGTTTAATATGTTAAGAGAGAGCCTACACAGTTATCAGTTATATATACAGTGAATTTTAGGTTTATTTCTTTGGTAAGTTATATTGGAACTATTTATTTTGATTATTAAAGATTAACACGTACAATATGTGATGTTACAGAAAAGTTCTAGCTGATTGTTGGAAAAATGATAATGGTCTAGCATGGCAATGTAAATACTGTCTTGGCTGGCCCTATGTGCTTTGTCCTACTCTAAGCAAAAGACTCTGAACTAAATCACTTTGAGTGGCACATCAGAATATGATATCTGGTGGATCTGTGAGGGGTCTGTGAAACATCGAATAAAATCTTGTGTTTTATAATGGAGCTTATCATCTGCAGCTCCAGTTCCATGAATATTTTGTCAAGGGGCATCGACTGTCATCGACTTCTATGATTCTTCGAGGGACTCCTTGAGGGACTGAGGCCCCACCTCCTCTCTCTCTCCCCCCCCCCCCCCCCCCCCCCCCCCGCGCCCTTATGATGGGGTTGATGGGTTTCTTCTTTGTGCTCCAGTTATTCCTCGCTGATGCAGCCGGGGGCCCTTTTTGCTGCTCCTGTCTCAACAATCCAAAACATTGGGCAGACAGTCTTTGCAATGTCAACATGGATAAATCCGTCAAGTGACAATTGAGGAAGTTACAGGCCATTGTTTACAGTTTAACACCAGATTTAATGTTGCAGCTGATGAAAATTACAATGGTTCTTAAAATTTGTTTGGCTTATTTCAGGATCATGACGTGCAAGAAGATAAAATTTTTCTGCTCTCATTGCTGATGGCTGAAATGGGAGTACACTCGGTGGCTTATGCTTTTCCTAAGGTTAACATCATCACCACTGCTGTAGACAAGAAAGTAAATGATGAATTTCACATTATTCCTGGAATAGGTACGGTTATATATGAACTTTTATTTCTTTTTATTCTCCCACCCTCCATGTACATTAAGTGTTTGACTTAAAGTAAAATATAAGTTCCAGGGTCACCAGGTGTTACAAAGTAATAAACATTCCTCTTGTATTTTTTTGTGAATATGAGGGAGTAGGAAGGCTGGTTATTGGTGTGGAGGTTATTGATAATTGCCATTTCAACAATCATATGAGTGAATTGCTGCTGATGTGCAATCCAAGATAATTTAGAATTTTAAAAGTTCATTTGTGGGATGTGGGCATCGCTAATTAGGCTAGCATTTATTGCTCTTGAGGAGGTGGTAGTGAGTCATCTTGAACCACTGCAGTGCATGTGGTGCAGGGAGAGAGTACCAGAATTTTGACCCAAGACAATAAAGGAACAACAATATATTTCCAATTCATGATAGTATGTGGCTTGGAGGGGAACTTCCAGGTGGTGGTGTTCCCATATATTTTCTTCCCTTGTCCTTCTATATGGTAGTGGCTGAGGGTTTGGAAGCTCCTGTCTAAGGAAGCTAGGTGAGTTCCTGCAGTGCATGTTGTGGGTGGTACACACAGCTGCGGTTGTGCTTTGGCAGTGAAGGGAGTGAATGCTGTGGGGTGCCAATAAAGCAGGCTGCATTGTCCTGAATGGTATCAGGCTTCAAGTGTAGAAGGACTCTTCCAGGTAATTTGAGAGTATTCCACCATGTTCCTGACCTGTACCTTGTAGACGATGGACAGGCTTTGGGGATGAGTTACTTGCCGCAGGATTCCTAGCCCCAGTCATGCTCTTGTAGCCACAATGTTTAAATGGCTAGTCCAGTTCAGTTTCGGGTCAGATATAACATCCAGGATGTTAATAGTAGGAAATTCAGTGATAGTGATGGCTAGATTCTTTTTTTTGTTTGAAATGGTCATTGCCTAGTGATGCACGATCAATAACTCCAGAAGCGAGATTGGAGACAATTGAAGGCTTTAATACGCTAGATGTTTCCCCCAGCAGCGCAGGTACAGAAGAAAGCTGCTGGGGCGGCATGGGCTCTTATACCCCGCCCTGCAGGGCGGAGCTAACATACAAGCTTAACCAATGGGAACAAGTACATTCTCCACCAATGGTATTCCAGCATTACCAGGTACCGTAATCCTTCTAACACAGACTACCCCATTCACCCCCTGTTAAAAAAGAGTCCGGCGGGGGTGGTGGCTTCGTATTACTACGTGCTAAAAGTGTTAGAAGTTACAGTTATGAAGGTACCGTAATACCTCCGTACAGCGTTTTGCCTTATTACATTTTAACTATTTACAACAGTAATGTACATTTCAAAATGAAGCAATTAGTCGATCGGGGGCCCTGGTCGTCCTCTGCGATCGTCGTAGCTTTGGTGATGATGCCGGTGGAGGTTCGGGCATCTCTGACTCCAGGAGCGTGGTTTTGGCTTCTGTGGCAGCTTCATCACCCCTACACTGGGCCAGTGGAAGGACCGACTGACCTGGGAAGGGGGCGTCTGTGGGGTGCGCACACGGTGGGCGGGAGGGTGGGACTGGTGGCGGGGGTGTGTGTGGGGATCCAGCGGGCGACGGGTCCCGTAGGGAGAACGTAGCTTGTCGGCCGTCGGGGTAGGCATACTGAGGGTTAGCGTGGAGGAGATGGACCCTCTCGACCAATGGGTCCGATTTGTGCGCCCGCACGTGTTTTCGGAGCAGGACGGGTCCGGGAGCTGCCAGCCAGGTCGGGAGCGAGGTCCCTGAGGAGGACTTCCTGGGAAAGACAAGGAGACGTTTGTGAGGTGTTTGGTTGGTCGTGGTACAGAGCAGTGACCGGATGGAGACGAGGGCATCTGGGAGGACTTCCTGCCAGCGGGAGACTGGGAGATTCCTGGACCGCAGGGCCAGTAGGACGGTCTTCCAGACCGTTCCATTCTCCCTCTCTACCTGTTCGTTTCCGCGGGGGTTGTAACTGGTCGTCCTGCTCGAGGCAATGCCCTTGCTGAGCAGGAATTGACGCAGTTCGTCACTCATAAATCGCTCATTAAGACCGGGGGGGAGGGAATGGGAAATGCCTCTGGGTCAGCCGCGGGGGGGGGTTCCACGCTGCCCAGGGGGCTGCCGCGCGGTCAGGGACGTAACCGCGGGCGTTTTGGGAGGTCACGTGCTGGGAGCCAGCAAGAGTCCGTGCCTCCTTGAGGCCTAGTGTCCCTTTCTCCAGCAATCGCTGGCGGATTGGGAGGACAGCATACCTGCAACGAAAGCGTCCCGGATCAGAGGTTCTGTATGGTCGCTCGCCAAAACTTGCGGGCAGCTGCAGTTTCTCCCCAACACCAGGAGCGCACGGTAGAATTCTTCCCGTGATCCCCCAGAGATTTGTCGCCTCGTCGGTAGCAGATGTCGGGCGTAGATCTGGTTTACAGGACGAATATAATGTCCTTTTAGCAGCTCCATTGCTGCATTGAAATCGCCCGGGTCCTCGATTTGGGTGTATATTTCTGGGCTCACCCTCGAGTGCAGAACTTGTAGTTTCTGTTCTCCCGTGGGTGTGTTTTCGGCCGTCCCAAGATCTCCGTTGAAGCACGCCAGCCAGTGCTTGAAGGTTGCCGCTGAATTACCGCGTGGGGGCTGAGTTGCAGACACTCCGGCATGATTCGGAGCTCCATTTATTAAAAACTAGCGTATTAAATTGATGCACGATCAATAACTCCAGAAGCGAGATTGGAGACAATTGAAGGCTTTAATACGCTAGATGTTTCCCCCAGCAGCGCAGGTACAGAAGAAAGCTGCTGGGGCGGCACGGGCTCTCATACCTCGCCTAGCAGGGCGGAGCTAACCTACAAACTTAACCAATGGGAACAAGTACATTCTCCACCATTGGTATTCTGGCATTACCAGGTACCGTAATCCTTCTAACACAGACTACCATACCTAGTACTTGGTGTAGCGAGAATGTTACTTACTACTTGTCAGCTCAAGCCTGCGTATTGCCCAGGTCTTGCTACATTGGACATGAACTGCTTCAATATTTTTTAAAAAATATTTTTATTCTCATTTTCCACTTTTTCAGCAAATATACACACAACAAAAGATAACCAACAACAACAAATACAATAGCAATCCCCCCCCCCCCCAACCAGCATCCCCTTCAATATACAAACCCAAACCTCCCCCTACATCCCAAATACAGAACAAGAAAGAATCCATGGTCATCCCGTACATGGTAAACAATACACTCACCAGCCCCCCCCCCCCCCCCCCCCGCCAATGTTTGATGGCATCCAATTCTTGAAAGTGCAAAATAAACAATGCCCATGAATTGTAGAACCCGCCATCCTCCACTCGACTCAAACTTCACCTTCTCGAGGGTCAAAAATTCCAGCAGTTCCCCCCGCCACGCCGAGGCACAGGGTGGAGAAACTGACCTCCACCCCAACAGGACCCGCCTTCAGACAATCAGTGAGGCGGAGGCTAAGACCCCCGCACCCGGCTGCAGCCCAGGTTGATTCAACACCCAGAATATGGCTTCTAGAGGCCCTGGTTCGAACCTCACATGCACCACCCCCGACTTGACCTTAAAAGACCTCCCTCCAATACCCCTCCAATTTTGGATAGCACCAAAATATGTGAACATGGTTTGTGGGGCTCCTCCCACGCACTCACATACATCACCCCCTCAAAGAGTTGGCTCATCCTCGCCCTCGTGAGGTACGCCCTTTAAACCACCTTCAACTGTAACAGCCCCAACCTCGCACACGAGGTTGAGGCATTAACCTTCCGGAGCACCTCAGACCACAGCCCGTCCTCCATACCCTCCCCCATCTCTTCCCCCCATCTCTTCCTCCCACTTTGCTTTAATCCCCTCCAATGTTACCTTGTCTTCCCCCAGAATCTACCCATAATTCGCCAATACCACCCCCCTCTCCATTCCCCATGCTGTCAATACCTCCTCCAACAATGTGCAGACCGGTACTATCTGGAAGCTCTGAACCTCCTTCCTGGCAAAATCCTGGTCCTGCAGATATCTAAATACCTCCCCTGCCCCAGACCATATTTCTCCTCCAACCTCGCAAAATAGCCCCCCAGAAACAAATCTTTTAATTCCTAACTCCCATCTCTAAAATTTCCCATCCCACTTCCCTGTCTCAAACCTACGGTTTCCCCTAATCGGCATCTCTCTTGACCTCACCCACAACTTAAAGTACTGCCTCAACTGCCTCCAGATCTTCAGTGTCACCACCACCAGACTCCCCGATTATCTATCCGGAGCCATCGGGGAACTGCTTCAATATTTGAGGGGTCATGAATGATGCTGAATGTTAAGTAATGGGTTAAGTGACATTGCAATTAGTTGTCTCATTTATGTTAAGTATCCATTAATTGACACTGATATGTAAAGGGGCTTCAGGTGGCCTCTGTCAGGTGGTGTGTTAAGAGTTTTGTGCAGAGGCTGTGGAAGTGAAATAAATGGTGTTTGGTGAAAAGGAACAAGAAGTTTAGACTCTTCATTTCACAGCAAATACAACGTATAACAATGGGAGCAGAGGATGGCTGCTGTGCAAATGTGAAGGTTTGAAAGATACAACTTTTCCTGATCAAACCAAGGAGTGAGTGAGAAGAAAAGAAAAAAAATACATGGCTGAACCCAGGATAAAGATGGCTGGATATGACTATCCTCCCTTATTTTCTGAAAGGGAATCGTACAACCAATGGAGAAGTGCAGTAGTTATGTGGACTAAAGTAACTGCTTTGGGAAAGAGAAAACAAGGTATGGCATTGGCTCTTTCTCTACCATATGGCAGTAAAATCCGAAACAAAGTGCTTTCTGAGCTGGAATTGGAAGAGTTAGACTCAGAAGAAGGTCTGGAGACTTTATTACATTATATGGATAAGATTTATAAGAAAGATGACTTGTTAAGTGTGTATGAAGCATGGTCGGATTTTGATAAGTTCCAGAAAATGGAGGATATCTCCATGGAAGACTATATAATGGAATTTGGCAGACTATATAAAAGGCTGCAGAAACACAATCTGGAATTTCCACAGTCTGTGTTGGCCTTTAAATTACTTGACTGTGCTAGAGTGAGCAACATGGATAGGCTCCTGGTTTTGACAGGAGTTCAGTTTACTGATAAGGATACCTTATTCGAACAGATGACAAAAGCTTTATAAAAGTTTCTGGGGAAACATTCGATTCCGATGGCTCTGATGACCCAAATAGGTCAGCCTGCAATAAGACAGAATATGGAAGATACACTAGTAACAGGATGGCGAAATCGTATGGCTACGAACAGGGCTCAAGACTATAGACGGAGACCGAGACAAGGAAATTATGAAGACAGAAACCCAGTTAGAACTTACAATAGGAAGATGAACCCCAGAAATGCACGGGGCATGATAAATCGATGTTTTCGATGTGACTCTCAATACCATTATGCTTTCAACTGTCCAACTCGTTATGATAGAGTGTTTGAAGCGACACATGACACGGAAGAGTCAGAAGAGGAAAAAGATAGTGACCAGAAAGAAGGCAGTGTCCTATTGACAAGCGGTTTTACGCCGGTAATGAGGGTGTTGGTTGCAGAATCCTTCAACTGTGCTGTATTGGACAGTGGCTGCACATCTACTGTGTGTGGAATTGACTGGTTAAAATGTTACCTGGACTCTTTTAATGCTAAAAATCTTAACAAGGTTAAGGAATTTGAAAGTTCCACAAGTTTCAGGTTTGGGGATGATAATACTCTGAAGTCGCTGAAAAGAGTGGTGATCCCTTGCAATATTGCCGGAGTGAATCATTTCATTAGCACGGATGTTGTATCAAGTGAGATACCTTTGCTTCTGAGCAGACCATCGATGAAGAAAGCACACATGAAACTGGATATGGAAGAGGATAAGGCAACAGTTTTTGGAAAGACGGTGCACTTACAATTTACACAGTCGGGACACTATTGTATTCCATTACTGACAAAGAATTTTTCAAGTAGAGTGGTTAAGGATGTGTTAATGGCAGTTGAAAATGGGACTTTAGCTGATAAAAAGCTTGTGGTATTAAAACTGCATAGGCAATTTGCACATCCGTCTCCTCGGAGGCTGAAAAATTTATTGAAGGATGCAGGGGTAAGGGATGACGACTATACTAAACTGATAGAACAGGTTAGTGACCACTGTGAAGTATGTAGGAAGTACAGAAGGACACCAGCACGACCGATAGTAACCCTAGCTTTGGCCAGGGATTTTAACGACATTGTGGCCATGGACCTTAAGATCTGGGATAAAGCAAATAATATATTTATTTTGCATTTTGTAGATTTAGCAACCAGATTTAGTCAATCAACGATTGTACGAAGTAAAGAAAAGAGAGTAATTCTGGATCAAATCGTGGAAACATGGATAGGGACAGGAATGGGTCCACTGGCAAAATTCCTTGCGGACAATGGGGGAGAATTTGCTAATGATGAGTTTAGGGATATGTGTGAAAACATGAATATCAGAGTTATGAATACGGCTGCAGAAAGCCCATTTAGTAATGGTGCCTGTGAAATAAATCATGCTGTCATCGATACCATGCTTCAGAAAATTTTGGCACATCGACCAAATTGCAGGCTAAATTCAGCTTTAGCATTGGCAGAACATGCAAAGAATTCATTGCAGATGGTTGGGGGCCATAGTCCTTATCAATTAGTGTTTGGTAGAAATCCTAAAATTCCGTCCATTTCGGATGACCAGCCTCCAGCTTCGGAGGGGACTACAATTAGCTCTGGTTTTGCTGAACATTTAAATGCATTATATAGCAGTAGAAAAGCTTTTTTGGAAGCAGAAGTCTCTGAAAGAATTCGCAGAGCTTATAGACATAACATACGGCCATCAGATGCCGTTTTTCAGCAAGGAGGCATGGTATACTATAAGAGAGACAATTCTAATGAATGCAAAGGCCCAGGGAAGATCATAGGCATAGATGGCAAAACAATTATTTTGCAACATGGTAATCAAACTGTTAGGGTCCATTCATCAAGGATAATGGGTACAGATTACAAATTTTCAAATTTAGACAGAGCAGACAGACATGACGAGGAACCAGAGTCATCTGGTACGCATGTGTTACAGAACTATGAGGACCAATTAACTGATATAGACAGGGTTTCTGTGGAGGAACACACACTTCTGGTGAATTAAAACAGGCCATTTTTCCGAAAGGGCAACTGCCAAAAGTTGGTACAAAAGTGACATACTTGCCTGAAGGGTCTAGTCAATGGAAGGATGCAACTGTTATTAGTAGAGCAGGGAAGGCCACTGGAAAGTATAAACATTGGTTGAATGTACAGCATTCAGGGGAAGGAGTCAAGACAATGGATTGGGAAAACAAAGTTCAAAAATGGAGGGCACAGAAACGCAGTGCCAGTTCAGATAATACATCGGATAGTGAACAGGTCCGCAGGAAAAGGTCGAGAACTATTGAAAGGACATCCCACAGCAGATGGGAAAGATCAAGCAGTAGCAGTACAGAACGAGATACCAGGCGGGAGAGGGGACGTAGTTTGTCAAGATCTCGGAACATGAGTAAGACTACGAATACTAATAGGAGTAGAAGCCCACATGCACGTGAGATTTTGGTGGTTTCCAATAAATTAGATGAAAAAGTTATCAAAGATGCCAAACAGCAAGAACTGCATAGTTGGAGTAAATTTGGGGTATACACGGAAGTACCAGATAGGGGACAAAGAGCTCTATCCCACAGATGGATTTGCACGGAAAAGGTTCTTCCAGATGGAACTTATAAAGCAAAGGCCAGGCTCGTGGCAAGGGGATTTGAAGAACACTTAGAATATCAGGATTTAAGGGTAGATTCACCTACAGCAGGAAAGATTATTTTTAAAATCTTCTTGGCTCTATTAGCCACAAAGGCATGGGAATGCAAATCTATAGATATAAAAGCTGCCTTTTTGCAGGGGCATCAGCTCCAGAGAGACATTTTTCTCCGTCCTCCTAAAGAAGCAGCTAACACAGAAGGGGTACTCTGGAAGTTGAACAAATGTGTATATGGATTAAATGATGCATCTAGAGTTTGGTATTTTTCGGTGAGGTCAGTTTTGTTAAAGTTAGGCTGTTGCCAGTTGAAAGCAGATCCTGCAATGTTTTACTGGCAGAATAAAGGAAATCTTTCTGGCATTTTTATGATGCATGTCGATGATTTTTTGTGGGGTGGGACTAGTGATTTTGAAGCTTTTGTAATCTCTGGTTTGAGGAAAGAATTCAGGGTTGGAAGTCAGGCTTCCGGTGCATTTAAATATATTGGACTGGAAATTGGACAGACTAAATTAGGGGCAACTTTACGTCAGCAATCTTATTTGGAAAGCATCACCCCAATAGCAATTAGTCGTAGCCGAGTTTCACAAAAAGGCTCAATGGTTTCAAAGATAGAAAAAGAGCAACTATGAAATTTAATTGGGCAACTGAACTGGTTAGGTAGACAGACTAGACCGGAAGTGAGTTTTGATGTCTTAGAGTTGAATACAAAAATGAATGATCCCAAAGTGGAAGACATAATAAGAGCAAATAAAGCGTTGGCCAAACTAAAAATGCAGGAGTGTGTTTTGAAGTTCCCGGTTTTAGGTGACCTTAAGCACTTGAAACTCATAGTTTATAGTGATGCGTCCTACGCAAATTTATGTGATGGGGTTTCAAGCACAGAAGGTTTTATAATTTTCCTTTTGGGGATCAATGGTAAATGTTGCCCACTTGTGTGGGAAACAAAGAATATAAGGAGAGTGGTAAAAAGCACTTTGGCTGCTGAGGCGTTAAGCCTTGTAGAGGCGGTAGATATGGTTTTTGACAGAATGATATTGACAGAAATTTTGGGCTTAGGGGATTTGGGTAATATACCTATTGACTGTCACATTGACAATAAATCCCTGTGGGAAAATGTGCACTCTACAAAAAGTGTCAGTGAGAAGAGGTTACGGATAGACATCGCAGGTTTGAAGCAGATGTTGGACAGAGGGGAAATAACAAAAATTAAATGGATCGACAGGAGCTATCATCTGTCAGACTGTTTTACGAATAGAGGGGCGAGTTCACAGAAACCTTTGGATATTGTTAATGAAGGGCGCTTGTTTCTGTGACTTTTTTTTTTCTTTCTCGTCCAAACAAAAAAAAAGAAAAGGGGGTACATGTGTGTATGTTTTTGAGTTTCTTGAAATTTTGTTTTCACCTAAATATTTTTTTTCTCCAAGGGGGAGACTGTTAAGTAATGGGTTAAGAGACATTGCAATTAGTTGTCTCATTTATGTTAAGTATCCATTAATTGACACTGATATGTAAAGTGGCTTCAGGTGGCCTCTGTGCAGAGGCTGTGGAAGTGAAATAAATGGTGTTTGGTGAAAAAGAACAAGAACTTTAGACTCTTCATTTCACAGCAACTAAAACGTATAACACTGAACATTGTGCAATCATCAGCAAACATCCCCACTTCTGATGTTATACAATCTTTTTTTCATGAACGTTAATAATTTTCCTATCTGAGAGATCCAGAACTGGGGACAAAGGATTGAATTTGGTCTTGCCAAATATCCTCTTAAGCTCCTTAACCATACCAGACCAATAGGATTGAATCTTGACACAGGTCCAAATTCAATCATCCTAGACTACCAGGCACTTTCAGCATATTAGGAATATAGCAGAATCAAACCTCTGTCTCGTGCTTGGCGTGATATGCAAGTGGTGCAGTATTTTGAACCGAGTCTTCTTCATTCTATTTCCACACCAAATTTTAATTGGCACTATCCCATATACTGCTCCATGTCTTCTCAATATTAGTTGCCAAGTCTTTTTCCCAATACTGCAAAGTACCCAATGTATTAACACAGGATCTAGAACATAAGGTATCATAAAGTTTGTTCATTAACTGTTTAGGCTCTGCAGAAGTCAGAATTTTTTCCACCAGGGAAAAGAAGAATCAAGCGCTAAGTTGTCTTATTGAGGATAAAGTCTCTAAGTTGCAGATACTAGAAAGGAGTGTCTTAGAATATCAAATTGTTGGCATACCTGCTCAAAGGATGACCAGGAGGCCCACCAAACATATCTCCAGCCTAAAAATACCTCTATCTCTCCAAATATCAAATCCATGGTCCAGGAGACCTGGTAGGAAGTCCAGACTGCCCTGGATGGGAGAGAACGGAAGTCAGTTTAGATCTCCCTTCTAATTGACGGACCATCCTCCACGTTCCGAGTGTTTTAAAAAATATATTTTTATTCAAGCTAAATTTTCATTATTACAAACACAACAATACATCAAATCCCATCCCCATATCATTCCCTCCCAGCCTCTCCATCTTCCTCCCCACCGCCCCAGGAAGAAAACAAAAACTTAACAGACTAACAAAAAAAGACAACACGCCCCCCCGCCCCCCCAATAACTGACAGTAACCAGTTCCCTGAAAAAGGAGATGACGGGCTGTCTTCACCAAGTACAAAAGGCCCATCAGGTCCCCCAACCAAGCCGAGTCCTTAGATGGCACTGGGGACCTCCGTCCAAGCAGAACTCGCCTCCAGGCTATTAGCGCGGAGAAGGCTAGGACATCTTCCCCCATCCCCATCTGCAGCACAGGTGAGACAGAAACTCCAAAAATGGCCACCAACGGGCATGGCTCCAGCTGAATGCCCAAAATACCTGAAATTGTATCAAAAAAGGAGACCCAGGAACTAATCGGCTTGAGGCAAGACGAAAACATGTGCCGATGATTCACTGGTCCCTTAGTGCACACTCAGACCTACCCTCCCCCTGAAGAAATTGAGTTGTTTCTGTCCAGTCTGGTCTCGATCAAAAGGCTGAGTTCGGATTTAGAAATTCCTTTAGTTTATTTCAAATAGCTTGGAAGCTTCCACTCCCTCTGATGAAGGCAGGAGACCCATGTCTCTTGAAACTCCCAAAGCCAATGAGACAAAGGGAGGCAACACATGTGGTCTCATATACATTCATGCAGTATCAAGTTCCACATACACGAATACAAGATTCCGATAGGCCCTTTCCTTGACCTGGCCATATAATCTAACTGCCACTGATTCTGATAGGCTCATTACACATTCCTTTCCTTCCTCTGTGCCTCTACCTCCCAGCATCCTTTGTGGCATCCTTTGTGCAAAGAACCAGTCCCAATAGCCACCCCTCCCCCTCTCGCCATGCTTTGCCCATCTCTTTGTTCACTCTCTGCAACCCGAATTAATGTCCATAATGCACTATTCTAACTGGTCATCCCAGTCTAATGTTCTTTTCTTTAGTTCAATTCCTCATTCTCTCCTTTTATCATTCTATGATAACTACTATGCCGCCTCCTAACCAACATGCCCTCCCGCTACCCGCCGACAACGGGACACCGGTGGCGTTGTGGCAGGTGCCTTAGCCTGATGTCTGGGTTACAATACATCTCCGATCCGTGCAGGTGGAGAACAGACATGTTATATTTTCTGTCACCTCTGCCACGAGGGTCTCTATCGCTAGAGAAAGGTGTGGGTAGGTATTCCTCCTAATGGTCAAAAAGTGTGCTAACAATTCGCCAGATCAACAATAGTCCTGTTGCTGTCTCGGTCCAAATTTGGAGTTTGGTTAGGTATACAACTCCCAGTGTCCATTATAAACATCCCCGGGTTAATAACCTGCATCAGTGTCTGGTCTGAAAGACCATCCCGCAATTCATTACATTCCGTACATAAACACCTCATCACATTTTTACAGCCACTGGTTCTCCGTCCGGGTTCCTCCTGGTTTGATGGTCGCCAGTAACGGGATGTCATCTTGGTGAATGGTGATGGGCCGAGTCTATCGGCATCATCCGAGCCATAGTCATCTTACAACACATATTAAGGCATCCAATGATTATACAACATACAATTATAATAACAAGTATTATCAATCCATGCATCAGGTAAAACCCCATGACCGAGCTATGAGAGCTGACTCTGAGCTGAATCCTACTGCAGGGTTTATATCACCCTTCTAGTCGTACTGACTAGCAGCTATCCCCGATCCTTATCATGTGTGTGTATACATGTCGTGATTTGTAAACTGTGCACGGAAATCAACTGTAAATTCATCCATCCTGCAGACTAGTGGCAATAGACTCTGTATTGTTCTTGCCTCAAGTCCAATCACCGTGAACCATAGCTGTCACTACTCAGGAATATAACACAATAGCTATATCCGTGTGTTCCACTACCTCCAAGGCATCTGATTACCTTGGGGTAGCAGCACCGTAAAAGCTTCCTCATGTCCCTTAGAAACAGCACACAACTCAGTCCATCAGCGACCAAAAAGGTTTTCATCCCTCACTGGTATTATTTATGATATCATGTACTATCCACTGATTATCTCGCTTTATGAATTGCAGAAGCTTCAATCAATCCTGTTTTTATTCCTGACTCCCTCACACTAACATCTAACATTGTACTGAACCATGCTTCCAGCCCCGGTTTACATGAGACAATACTCAGTTTTCTTCAAATCCCTTTTGTCCGTTATCATTTTCCTTACAGCATGGAGTGTATACTTGCCATTATTTGTTTGTTTGTTTTTCTACTTTGCAATAACACCACTTGCACATTCAATACAGTCAACTTTTGGGGTTACAACCCAATTGAATCCATACATAACAGTCCCTAACAACTTACAGGACATTTCGTCCGTAATAACTATTACACTCTCCAATGCAATATTGTTTGCTGCATTGGTTACAAATTTCCCGCCGTGGCATCAAGCTGCCAAAATTCCTAAATTATTGTCATTTAAAATGCGGGGGTTCCTCGTCAGTCGCTGCCGTCTGCCAAGACCCTGAATAACTCCATCGCATAGTACATACCCCGTGGAGACCACAGATCATTCATCAGCTGACGTGCAGTTCGAGATGTCTGACCGGAGGTTTCACTATTGAGGAATAATTTGATATTTTGATTTGTTTCTAACCCGTAAGGTTTTCCTTCTGGGCTCTGTCGTTTAATTCCCTCAAATATGTAGCCAATTGTATCATTAGTTTCCCCCCCCCCATACTGTCTAAAACATTCTTCTCTGGAGTGTATTTCTCGTTCTTCATCTGTGTTATTTTTGCTTCAGCTGAAAACCAAATGAACCAAAGGCGGAGAGGACCCTATTCCTTAATTTGTATCTTTCTATTCTTGTTTGGATGTTCCAGAAGTGCCCTCTCCAGGATTCCGGATTTCCATTTATTTCCCTTATCATCCTTGACCTACATCATACGATTAAGGCCTGTTAAGCCTCCTTCTCCTATCGTTGCACCCCTGAGTGAGACTCAAAGAATCTCAAACTCCTCTTTTGCTAACTCAGTGATCCAAGCGGGTCGAAACTTTCCCTGTTACATGTCGGATATTGCTACTGCATGTACTTTAATTCCTTTAATTTTGATTACGACCGGATTTTTATGAAAATAATTTCCAATCATGATATTTTCACTTTATCATCTGTCCTAATGATGCTGCTAACAGGTTTCAATTCCCTGGTATCCCGCTCCACTGATTCCATTATACTAGTAAGTGCAGTTATCCCCTGCCACTCACAACCAAACATTTCTTTTTCCTTGGCCGAGCAGTTTGGGGATATGATCTATCCTGTGGCACGGCATCATTGCAGTGATACAGTCTCTAAACACTGTTAGGTTAATTTTACGTCCCCGGGTCATCCCAACATCTCTTAAACTACGTACTCCCTCACTAATTGGTACCACAAGTTTATCACTTCTTCACAATCCTGCACATCCTTTCCCAATCAGTTCGTCGTCAGCTTGGTTTTCTCTGCAGTAATTACAATTATCATTATCACACCATCCCATGTCAAAAGCTATCATGTGGTCACAAACTTCGATCATCAGTGTTGCCTGATGTTTCACAAAACAATTATGACAACTGAATTTCCCTGGGAGCCAAAGCATTTCCCCATTTCTGTTGTTCTAAATGCAATATCAACTCACCTGAATGCTATATCTGCCATTCTCCTAGGTTTCATATGATTACTCCCTGTCCAAACTACTTGGCTACAGAACGTGCCACATCCTTGACACAATGTTTCATTATGTTCACAATGAATCATTTTAACTGGGGTCCATTAATAACAGCCCTTGATCTATCATCCCATATTCTCAATTCCTTACTAATTATGTTTCTTCGTTTGCTGCCGATAGGTTGCCTATGGATTATAATAATCCCTCTTTTATCATTTAATTGTGTCGGATGTTTTAGTTCTGATACAATTCCTTTGCTCCAGATGCCACTGATTCTCTAATTCAACGTCCCCCGTGTTGCTATCAGCTTTGATTAAAAAGTACAAATTACTTTTGCTGCTCCTAGGAAAAAGAGGGCCTGCATACTCTAGTGACCATTCTTCCATCAGTGTCTCAGTTTTTTTCTATGCTACTCCCTGTTTCTTTACTCCCTGTTTCTCCACCATTTTCTTTCCTGAATTTTAAAAAAAAACATGGATGCCCCCCCCCCCCCCGGCTTGTCCCTCGTCCTCCTTAACTTTACTACCATCTGTATATACCACCCAAGCATTTACCAACTCTGTTCTGCTAACTGATTTATCAAGTTTCTGTCCCTTTTTAATGTCATGAATAAACATTAAGGCAGGGTTTAAAAGAATGGTTTCCCATCGAGCTGTATTCGCGCCTTGCTGGCAACCCTGGCTCTTGGTCAACTCTTGTCAATTCTAAAAATTCAACTGTGACATAAATTTTCTTTCCGGCTGATAAATTTTCAATCTCTGCTATCCTTTTTGTTATGGCTGCCAGACATTTTGCAATGTCCGAAAACTTTTGTTCAGCCCTTGACCAATTTCCTGTCAATGTTTGATAGGTGTCTGAGTACTGTGATTAACAAGCACCATACCATATCCATTTGCGTACAGATCAAATTTAATGCTCAAATCGTCCTCTTCATGTCTCTTCTAATGGCCCGGATGTTGCTACAGCTGTTTTTAACTGGTCCAACCTTCTCTTCGGCAGGAGCTAGGGAATGTAGATTGGGAGCAGCTGTTTAAGGGTAAATCCACATTTGAAATGTGGGAGTCTTTTAAGGAAAGGTTGATTAGAGTGCAGGACAGCGGTGTCCCTGAGAAAATCAGGGATAGAAATGGCAAGATTAGTGAACCATGGATGACGGGTGGAATTGTGAGACTAGCTAAGATGAAAAAGGAAGCATACATAAGATCTAGGCGACTTAAAACTGATAAGCTTTGGAGCAATATCGGGAAAGTAGGACAAATCTCAAGAGATTTGGGTGGATAGCAACAAACTTTTTCCAAGAGTGGGGGTGTCAATTACAAGGGGTCACGATTTCAAAGTGAGAGGGGAAAAGTTTAAGGGAGATGTGCGTGGAAAGTTTTTATGCAGAGGGTGGTGGGTGCCTGGAACACTTTGCCAGCGGAGGTGGCAGAGGCGGGCACGATAGCATCATTTAAGATGCATCTAAACAGATATATGAACAGCGGGGAACAGAGGGAACTAGATCCTTGGAAAATAGGTGATAGGTTTACATAAAGGATCTGGATCGACGCAGGCTGGGAGGGCCGAAGGGCCTGTTCCTGTGCTGTAATTTTCTTTGTTCTTCACTGGTTCACCTAAAATCCCCTTTTAAAGTTTAATAAATGGGTCTAGCATAAAGACCAAAGTCTTCCACTACTGGTCTCAAATACCCCCAAATTCCCATGATTTGCTTACCCCCGTTTCGTGAAACGGGCGCTGCGATTCTAGCAGCTTTCTCTCTCATCCCAACATTGGCTTCCCCACCTGCCCTTGACACTGACTACCTAGATAGTCGACTTCGCTCCTGCCAATCTGGCATTTCTTTAGCCCTATCTTAAACCCTGCTTCATTAAGTGTTTTAATAATTTTGGTCACTCTTTCAACATGTGTCCCCCTGATCATCATCTCCAATTAACACATCATCAATATATACTAAAGCCAAATCATCTTTAATCAACTCCCTTACTATTGCCTGAAAGTGGTCTGGGGAATTAACATATCCTTGTGGCAATTTACAGTATACGTAATGTTTAGTGTCAAAGGTAAATGCTGTCTTTTCCCTGCTGTCTGGGTCTAACGGTACACTCCCAAATCCGTTGGCTAAATCTATACTAGTTAAATAAGTTTTGCCTGCCACCTTCTCCAATGTAGTTTGTGGATTTATTAAATACCGTTTATCCTTCTCTTTTTTCTTTTTGTAACCTTATTTAATGCTTTGTAATTCGTTACCATTCTAAATGTACCAGCAGGCTTGCTAACTACCTGAAGTGGGCTATTCGTCGCTGCATATGTGACTTCTTGAATGATTCCGTGCTGTTCTAACTCTTTGATCATTATCTCCAGCTCGCATTTGGCACCTCGGGTCAAGGGCTATTTCTTTTACGGCCTGTATCGTCTCCCTAGATCGTGTGCTGGAATTGTGTGCTGATTAACCCTGTGTCATTCTTTCTATTGCGAGGTTTGCTTTCCTTATTTCCTTTACGTTGCTGCACGGTAGCATTGTGGATAGCACAATTGCTTCACAGCTCCAGGGTCCCAGGTTCGATTCTGGCTTGGGTCACTGTCTGTGCGGAGTCTGCACATCCTCCCCGTGTGTGCGTGGGTTTCCTCCGGGTGCTCCGGTTTCCTCCCACAGTCCAAAGATGTGCAGGTTAGGTGGATTGGCCATGATAAATTGCCCTTAGTGTCCAAAATTGCCCTTAGTGTTGGGTGGGGTTACTGGGTTATAGGGTGGAGGTGTGTGCTTGGGTAGGGTGCTCTTTCCAAGAGCCGGTGCAGACTCGACGGGCCGAATGGCCTCCTTCTGCACTGTAAATTCTATGATAATCTATGAATTGGTTTTAACATCTTAATTTTTATTTTTTATTTCTGCATCTATTTTTATTAATCTTCCCCTGCCATCAGATTCTCATTTCCTGATACTGCAAGTAATACTCCTAATCTAATTAAACTAGTATGGCAGGGGGGTGGGCACAGGAGCAATAGGTCAGAAGGTGAAAGCATTGAACAACAAAGAACAAAGAACAAAGAAATGTACAGCACAGGAACAGGCCCTTCGGCCCTCCAAGCCCGTGCCGACCATACTGCCCGACTAAACTACAATCTTCTACACTTCCTGGGTCCGTATCCTTCTATTCCCATCCTATTCATATATTTGTCAAGATGCCCCTTAAATGTCCCTATCGTCCCTGCCTCCACTACCTCCTCCGGTAGTGAGTTCCAGGCACCCACTACCCTCTGCGTAAAAAACTTGCCTCGTACATCTACTCTAAACTTTGCCCCTCTCACCTTAAACCTATGCCCCCTAGTAATTGACCCCTCTACCCTGGGGAAAAGCCTCTGACTATCCACTCTGTCTATGCCCCTCATAATTTTGTATACCTCTATCAGGTCGCCCCTCAACCTCCTTCGTTCCAGTGAGAACAAACCGAGTTTATTCAATCGCTCCTCATAGCTTATGCCCTCCATACCAGGCAACATTCTGGTAAATCTCTTCTGCACCCTCTCTAAAGCCTCCACATCCTTCTGGTAGTGTGGCGACCAGAATTGAACACTATACTCCAAGTGTGGCCTAACTAAGGTTCTATACAGCTGCAACATGACTTGCCAATTCTTATACTCAATGCCCCGGCCAATGAAGGCAAGCATGCCGTATGCCTTCTTGACTACCTTCTCCACCTGTGTAGCCCCTTTCAGTGATCTGTGGACCTGTACTCCTAGATCTCTTTGACTTTCAATACTCTTGAGGGTTCTACCATTCACCGTATATTCCCTACCTGCATTAGCCCTTCCAAAATGCATTACCTCACATTTGTCCAGGTTAAACTCCATCTGCCATCTCTCCGCCCAAGTCTCCAGACAATCTAAATCCTGCTGTATCCTCAGACAGTCCTCATCGCTATCCGCAATTCCACCAACCTTTGTGTCGTCTGCAAACTTACTAATCAGACCAGTTACATTTTCCTCCAAATCATTTATATATACTACAAAGAGCAAAGGTCCCAGCACTGATCCCTGTGGAACACCACTGGTCACAGCCCTCCAATTAGAAAAGCATCCCTCCATTGCTATCCTCTGCCTTCTATGGCCTAGCCAGTTCTGTATCCACCTTGCCAGTTCACCCCTGATCCCGTGTGACTTCACCTTTTGTACTAGTCTACCATGAGGGACCTTGTCAAAGGCCTTACTGAAGTCCATATAGACAACATCTACTGCCCTACCTGCATCAATCATCTTAGTGACCTCCTCGAAAAACTCTATCAAGTTAGTGAGACACGACCTCCCCTTCACAAAACCGTGCTGCCTCTCACTAATACGTCCATTTGCTTCCAAATGGGAGTAGATCCTGTCTCGAAGAATTCTCTCCAGTAATTTCCCTACCACTGAAGTAAGGCTCACCGGCCTGTAGTTCCCGGGATTATCCCTGCCACCCTTCTTAAACAGAGGAACAACATTGGCTATTCTCCAGTCCTCCGGGACATCCCCTGAAGACAGCGAGGATCCAAAGATTTCTGTCAAGGCCTCAGCAATTTCCTCTCCAGCCTCCTTCAGTATTCTGGGGTAGATCCCATCCGGCCCTGGGGACTTATCTACCTTAATATTTTTTAAGACACCCAACACCTCGTCTTTTTGGATCACAATGTGACCCAGGCTATCTACACCCCCTTCTCCAGACTCAACATCTACCAATTCCTTCTCTTTGGTGAATACTGATGCAAAGTATTCATTTAGTACCTCGCCCATTTCCTCTGGCTCCACACATAGATTCCCTTGCCTATCCTTCAGTGGGCCAACCCTTTCCCTGGCTACCCTCTTGCTTTTTATGTAAGTGTAAAAAGCCTTGAGATTTTCCTTAACCCTATTTGCCAATGACTTTTCATGACCCCTTCTAGCCCTCCTGACTCCTTGCTTAAGTTCCTTCCTACTTTCCTTATATGCCACACAGGCTTCGTCTGTTCCCAGCCTTTTAGCCCTGACAAATGCCTCCTTTTTCTTTTTGACGAGGCCTACAATATCATTCGTCATCCAAGGTTCCCGAAAATTGCCGTATTTATCTTTCTTCCTCACAGGAACATGCCTGTCCTGTATTCCTTTCAACTGACACTTGAAAGCCTCCCACATGTCAGATGTTGATTTGCCCTCAAACATCCGCCCCCAATCTATGTTCTTCAGGTCCCGCCTAATATTGTTATAATTAGCCTTCCCCCAATTTAGCACATTCATCCTCGGACCACTCTTATCCTTGTCCACCAGTACTTTAAAACTTACTGAATTGTGGTCACTGTTACCGAAATGCTCCCCTACTGAAACATCTACCACCTGGCCGGGCTCATTCCCCAATACCAGGTCCAGTACCGCCCCTTCCCTAGTTGGACTGTTTACATATTGTTTTAAGAAGCCCTCCTGGATGCTCCTTACAAACTCTGCCCCGTCTAAGCCCCTGGCACTAAGTGAGTCCCAGTCAATATTGGGGAAGTTGAAGTCTCCCATCACCACAACCCTGTTGTTTTTACTCTTTTCCAAAATCTGTCTACCTATCTGCTCCTCTATCTCCCGCTGGCTGTTGGGAGGCCTGTAGTATACCCCCAACATTGTGACTGCACCCTTCTTGTTCCTGATCTCTACCCATATAGCCTCACTGCCCTCTGAGGTGTCCTCTCGCTGTATAGCTGTGATACTCTCCTGAACAAGTAACGCAACTCCGCCTCCCCTTTTACATCCCCCTCTATCCCGCCTGAAACATCTAAATCCTGGAACGTTTAGCTGCCAATCCTGCCCTTCCCTCAACCAGGTCTCTGTAATGGCAACAACATCATAGTTCCAAGTAGTAATCCAAGCTCTAAGTTCATCTGCCTTACCCGTAATGCTCCTTGCATTAAAACATATGCACTTCAGGCCACCAGCCCCGCTGTGTTCAGCAACTTCTCCCCGTCTGCTCTGCCTCAGAGCCACACTGTCCCTATTCCCTAGTTCTCCCTCAACGCTCTCACCTTCTGACCTATTGCTCCCGTGCCCACCCCCCTGCCATACTAGTTTAAACCCTCCCGTGTGACACTAGCAAATCTCGCGGCCAGGATATTTATGCCTCTCCGGTTTAGATGCAACCCGTCCATCTTATACAGGTCACACCTGCCCCGGAAGAGCTCCCAGTGGTCCAGATAACAGAAACCCTCCCTCCTACACCAGCTGTTTAGCCACGTGTTTGTCTGCTCTATCTTCCTATTTCTAGCCTCACTGGCACGTGGCACAGGGAGTAATCCCGAGATTACAACCCTCGAGGTCCTGTCTTTTAACTTTCTGCCTAGCTCCCTGAACTCCTGCTGCAGGACCTCATGCCCCTTCCTGCCTATGTCGTTAGTACCAATATGTACAACGACCACTGCCTGTTTGCCCGACCCCTTCAGGATTCCCTCTACCCGTTCGGAGACATCCTGGACCCTGGCACCAGGGAGGCAACATACCATCCTGGAGTCTCTTTCACGTCCACAGAAGCGCCTATCTGTGCCCCTGACTATAGAGTCCCCTATAACTATTACTCTTCTGCGCTTTGACCCTCCCTTCTGAACATCAGAGCCAGCCGTGGTGCCACTGCTCTGGCTGCTGCTGTTTTCCCCTGATAGGCTATCCCCCCCGACAGTATCCAAAGGGGTATATCTGTTCGAGAGGGGGACAACCACAGGGGATTCCTGCACTGACTGCCTGCCCTTTCTGGTGGTCACCCATTTCTCTGCCTGCACCTTGGGTGTGACCACACTTACATAACTGCGATCTATGACGCTTTCCGCCACCTGCATGCTCCTAAGTGCATCCAATTGCTGCTCCAACCGAACCATGCGGTCTGTGAGGAGCTGCAGTTGGGTGCACTTTCTGCAGATGAAGCCATCCGGGACGCTGGAAGCCTCCCGGACCTGCCACATCTCACAGTCAGAGCACAGCACCCCTCTAACTGACATTGCGTCAATTAATTAAAATTAAAATTTGTCTTTTTTTTTTTATAAATTTTTTTTTTTTTAATTACAAAGTTACTGTCAACTATCTGTTTCCTAGCACTAGATTTCTAATAGAAATGCGATAGCTAACTATAATATTCTCCGATCTCTGGCTTAGATATCCTCTAAATTATAATTAAGTTATTATGTTTAATTAGTTCCCAAATACTCAAAAAAATTTAGGTTAGAATCCCAACCAGCCACTCAGGTCACAGCTTTTCTGTGATGTCACTTCAGTTTCCCCCCGACACACACAATTTGAAAAAAAGGTATAAAAGTAAAAATCACTTGCTTACCTTCTGAGATGTTCTCAGGTTCTCTCGCTGGCAGAGACTGCTCCTCCACCTCCAATCCTTGACCTGCACAATGCTAATAATATAATAATATAATATGGCACTTACCTTACACCAATGGGTCTTATTATTAGGTTAGAGGAGGAGGGCGGGTGGGAGACATTGAGGGAGAACTAGGGAATAGGGCCAGAATGGCTCTGAGGCAGAGCAGACAGGGAGAGGTTGCTGAACACAGCGGGTCTGGTGGCCTGAAGTGCATATGTTTTAATGCAAGAAGTATTACGGGTAAGGCAGATGAACTTAGAGCTTGGATTAGTACTTGGAACTATGATGTTGTTGCCATTACAGAGACCTGGTTGAGGGAAGGGCAGGATTGGCAGCTAAACGTTGATTTAGATGTTTCAGGCGGTATAGAGGGGGATGTAAAAGGGGTGGCGGAGTTGCGCTACTGGTTAGGGAGAATATCACAGCTGTACTACGGGAGGGCACCTCAGAGTGCAGTGAGGCTATATGGGTAGAGATCAGGAATAGGAAGGGTGCAGTCACAATGTTGGGGGTTTACTACAGGCCTCCCAACAGCCAGCAAGAGATAGAGGAGCAGATAGGTAGACAGATTTTGGAAAAGAGTAAAAACAATACCGTTGTGATGGGAGACTTCAACTTCCCCAATATTGACTAGGACTCTCTTAGTGCCAGGGGCTTAGACGGGGCAGAGTTTGTAAGGAACATCCAGGAGGGCTTCTTAAAACAATATGTAGACAGTCCAGCTAGGGAAGGGGCTGTACTGAACCTGGTATTGGGGAATGAGCCCGGCCAGGTGGTAGATGTTTCAGTTGGGGAGCATTTCGGGAACAGTGACCACAATTCGGTAAGTTTTAAAGTGCTGGTGGGATAAGATAAGTGCTAAAGGATAAGAGTGGTCCTAGGGTGAATGTGCGAAATTGGAGGAAGGCTAATTATAACAATATTAGGCGGGAACTGAAGAACCTAGATTGGGGGCGGATATTTGAAGGTAAATCAACATCTGACATGTGGGAGGCTTTCAAGTGTCAGTTGAAAGGAATTCAGGACCGGCACGTTCCTGTGAGCAAGAAGGATAAGTACGGCAATTTTCGGGAACCTTAGCAAGAGATATTGTAGGCCTTGTGAAAAAGAAAAAGGAGGCATTTGTCAGGGCTAAAAGGCTGGGAACAGACAAAGCCTGTGTGGAATATAAGGAAAGTAGGAAGGAACTTAAGCAAGGAGTCAGGAGGGCTAGAAGGGGTCACGAAAAGTCATTGGCAAATAGGATTAAGGAAAATCCCAAGGCATTTTACACATACATAAAAAGCCAGGGAAAGGGTTGGCCCACTGAAGGATAGGCAAGGGAATCTATGTGTGGAGCCAGAGGAAATGGGCGAGGTACTAAATGAATACTTTGCATCAGTATTCACCAAAGAGAAGGAATTGGTGGATGTCGAGTCTGGAGAAGGGTGTGTAGATAGCCTGGGTCACATTGAGATCTAAAAAGATGAGGTGTTGGGCGTCTTGAAAAATATTAAGGTAGATAAGTCCCCAGGGCCTGATGGGATCTACCCCAGAATACTGGAGGAGGCTAGAGAGGAAATTGCTGAGGCCTTGACAGAAATCTTTGGATCCTCACTGTCTTCAGGTGACGTCCCAGAGGACTGGAGAATAGCCAATGTTGTTCCTCTGTTTAAGAAGGGTAGCAAGGATAATCCAGGGAACTACAGGCCAGTGAGCCTTACGTCAGTGGTAGGGAAATTACTGGAGAGAATTCTTCGAGACAGGATCTACTCCCATTTGGAAGCAAATGGACGTATTAGTGAGAGGCAGCATGGTTTTGTGAAGGGGAGGTTGTGTCTCACTAACTTAATAGAGTTTTTTGAAGAGGTCACAAAGATGATTGATGCAGGTAGGGCAGTGGATGTTGTCTATATGGACTTCAGTAAGGCCTTTGACAAGGTCCCTCATGGTAAACTAGTACAAAAGGTGAAATCACACGGGATCAGGGGTGAGCTGGCAAGGTGGATACAGAACTGGCTGGGTCATAGAAGGCAGAGAGTAGCAATGGGAGGATGCTTTTCTAATTGGAGGGCTATGACTAGTGGTGTTCCGCAGGGATCAGTGCTGCGACCTTTGCTGTTTGTAATATATATAAATAATTTGGAGGAAAATGTAACTGAAAATGAATGAAATGAAAATCATTCATTGTCACAAGTAGGCTTCAAATGAAGTTACTCTGAAAAGCCCCTAGTCGCCACATTCCGGTGCCTGTTCGGGGAGGCTAGTACGGAAATTGAACCGTGCTGCTGGCCTGCCTTGGTCTGCTTTCAAAGCCAGCAACTTAGTCCTGTGCTAAACAGCCCCTACTGGTCTGATTAGTAAGTTTGCAGACGACACAAAGGTTGGTGGAATTGCGGATAGCGATGAGGACTGTCAGAGGATACAGCAGGATTTAGATTGTTTGGAGACTTGGGCGGAGAGATGGCAGATGGAGTTTAATCCGGACAAATGTGAGGTAATGCATTTTGGAAGGTCTAATGCAGGTAGGGAATATACAGTGAATGGTAGAACCCTCAAGAGTATTGAAAGTCAGAGAGATCTAGGTGTACAGGTCCACAGGTCACTGAAAGGGGCAACACAGGTGGAGAAGGTAGTCAAGAAGGCATACGGCATGCTTGCCTTCATTGGCCGGGGCATTGAGTATAAGAATTGGCAAGTCATGTTGCAGCTGTATAGAACCTTAGTTAGGCCACACTTGGAGTATAGTGTTCAATTCTGGTCGCCACACTACCAGAACGATGTGGAGGCTTTAGAGAGGGTGCAGAAGAGATTTACCAGACTGGTGCCTGGTATGGAAGGCATTAGCTATGAGGAGCGGTTGAATAAACTCTGTTTGTTCTCACTGGAACGACGGAGGTTGAGGGGCGACCTGATAGAGGTCTACAAAATTATGAGGGGCATAGACAGAGTGGATAGTCAGAGGCTTTTCCCCAGGGTAGAGGGGTCAATTACTAGGGGGCATAGGTTTAGAGTAGATGTACGAGGCAATTTTTTTACACAGTGTAGTGGGTGCCTGGAACTCGCTGCCGGAGGAGGTGGTGGAAGCAGGGGCGATAGTGACATTTAAGGGGCATCTTGATAAATACATGAATAGGATGGGAATAGAGGGATACGGACCCAGGAAGTGTAGAAGATTGTAGTTTAGTCGGGCAGCATGGTCGGCACGGGCATGGAGGGCCGAAGGGCCTGTTCCTGTGCTGTACTTTTCTTTGTTCAAAGCTCCGGTCCCATATTATTATTCCCTAAAGCTCTGCCTGCAATGTAGTTAACGTTCTAAACTTCATTTCTTCTGCTAGTGACTTTCTTGCAACTAAGCGGGCACTAGGACCCAGTGGAGCTGTGCCGTATCACTTCCTTTCTACTGGGATCTTCCTTTCCCCCTGTGTAATCTTAAAATAAAGTTTTAAAAATCCATAGTCTTTGCTATATGAAAATCCCCAAATCTTAAATTTGATGTGTAGTGAGTTTACAGAGAAAATACTGAAATCTCTACAATTTGGAACTCACCGAACAAAAATTTTTTAAGTGTAGGTACATCATGGCTGCCTCTAATAAAGGAGCACATGGCCTCAATTCACCGAATGCCTAGTCTTCGCATTTCAATTTTAGATTCCTTTGTTCTCTCCTCTTTTTCTTTTTTAACCAACCAAGACTATGCCGAGTTCAACTAATCATTTACAAATCCCAATTTATACATTTTGATTTTGCTTTTTGTTTACTTCCTGAGAATTGTGTTCTAAATAACTTCCACAATGTTAATCATTATTACTGATTTTCTAAAGAACTTTCAAATACTTACCCCATTTTAAATCTCACTGTATACCTCCTAATTGATGTGCAACTTTGTTTTGCAAAACAAAACATTTTAAAAACTAGGAATACCAGAGGAAGTTCACATTCTTATTAAACACACACACTCATTCATCCACCAAGATCTCCACTCAAACGAAAGGAATTCAAAGCATCATACTTTCATTCATCTCAACCAACTGGACAATAAAACTTTGAATTTGCACGTTTTTTCCCTTCTTCAAAACTGTAAAGTAAATTTAAACATTCCTGAAACCTCCTCTTTTCCGATACGGTTCTGAATTATCCAAGTCTCTGGTTCCCCCTAGTGGCCAACTTTTCTCCCACTTCTTCATCTCCCAACTTTTTCACTCATGAGACATATCTCCCCCGAACAAAATCCAACTTTAATCAATTCTAATTGTACAGCATTGAATTGTCTCCAGAACATTCCCTCAGTGGTCTTAACTGAATTGGCTGTAACATTCCCTCAACTCGTTAAAGGCCTTAACCGAATTAAAGTGTAATTCAATACAACCAATTTTAATTTTCAACATGCAAACTGAATTCCGAGGCACATTCCCTCAAGCCCTAGCTGAATTGTCCCCTCAAATTCTCTCAGTTAAATAGCCCTCAATCGTACTTATATCAATTGAAATTAGTTTTCTAATCCGCCAGACTGACCTTTGATTTCGTCGAGACGCCTTACCTGACCATGTGCGAGTGATTAAACTTCATCAGACTACGAGACAGAGGAAAACCGACATGGTCATTTTCCAGCTACTCGCGTCATGGGCCCATTTCCTCTCTCTCTGTCCGAGATCAGTTTAAACCACCCCCTGAGAAGAACCCACTCATACGCACCCCAGTCAGATGCACCCTGTGCACCACCTTGAACTAGATCAGGCTTAACCTCACACATGAGGATGTGAAGTTGACCCTCTAAAGAGCCTCACTCCACACTGCCCCTCAAAGACAAAACCTAGCTCATCCTCCCATTTCCTCTTTACGTCGCCGTCGGTGGTATGGGTGGTGGTGATCAGGGGCGAGATTATCTCGTTCAAGGTGCAGGTGGATAGGGAGGTAAGAGAGGAGCAGCAGCGGTTGGGGGACAAATGTTTGCAAGTGGATGGGAACTATGTGTAAATTCCACTCTGGAACTTTTGGCTAGCAGAAAGGAACTGCAGATGCAGTTTGAACTTTTGTCTACAGGGAAAGCGGTGAGCTAGGCGAGGCGGGCGAAGGGTGTGGTGTACGAGTACGGGGAAGAGGCCACTCGCTTCTTGGAGGGACAGCTCCGCTGGCCTCTCGGAGGTTCAGGTTCGAGATTGGGTGAGGGGGCTGGTGGTTGTGCCGGAGCAGGTGAATAGGGCATTTGAGGAGTTTTATAAGAGGTTGTACGTCGGAGCCCCCAGGGATAAGTTGGATATGAGTATATGAGGGAGTGTTTGGAGGGGCTGGCATGTCCCACGGTGGGAGAGGAGGATAGAGCAGGATTGGAGGAGCCAGTGGAATTGAGAAGATAGGAAAATGCAAGCGGGTAAAGCACCTGATGGGTTTTATAAGAAGATTTTGGATAGAATGGCGTTACTGTTGGTGGAGAGGTTTGAGGATGCATTAGCTGGGGGGAGCCTTCCGGAGATGATGGGACAGGCATCTATTTCACTTTTGTTAAAAAAGGATACAGACCCGGTGGAGTGTGGGTCGTTTCAGCAGTATCTCTGTTGAATGTGATGCCAAGATTCTTGCCAGATGTGTTAGCGCTGAAGTTGGAGGAGTGCCTTCCACATGTGGTTGGGGAGGACCAGACAGGGTTTATAAAGGGTAGGCAGTTGTCCTTGAATGTGCAACGCTTGTTAAATGTGGTGCTTTCGCCATCAGAAGGGGGGAAGCGCAGGAAGTGGTGGTGCTGCTGGATGCGGAGAAGGTGTTTGATTGAGTAGAGTGGAATTATTTGTTTTCGGTATTGGAACGGTTTGGGATTGGGCCAAATTTGTGGCGTGGCTCAAATTATTGTCTGGAACCGAAGGTGAATGTACGTACGAATAAGGTGAACGCGGGATAGTTTCAGCTGCATTGGGGATCGAGGCAGGGGTATCCCATGCGCCCCCACCCCCGCCTTTTGTTTGTGTTGGCGATCGAGTCTTTGGCCATTGTGTTGAGCATCTCAGAAGTGGAGGAGGATTAGTGGGTGGGTGGGGGGAGCATAGAGGGTGGCTGTCTGCTGATGATTGGGCCCAGCTCCATAAATTTAATTTTACAAGCCTGTTGGGCAGGGTCAAGGTGGATTTGGCCCCCTATTATTGGTAGGCCGGTGCAGGTGGTAATGATGAAATGTTTTGCCGCAGTTTTTGTTTTTATTCCAGTGTTTACCGGTCTTCTTGCTGAAAGCGTTTTTTATGGGAGTGGTTGATTTTGTCGTTTGTTTGGGCAGGTAAGGCCATGAGAATTCAGAAGATGGATGGTGCTTCAGAGAGGGCGGCAGTCAGGGGGTTTGGCCCTGTCAAATCTCCTGTATTATTATTGGGAGACGAATGGCGAAAAGGTGCCGGACTTCGGCAGGGAGTCAGAAGCATTGTGGGTGAGGATGGAGGCAAGCTCTTACATGGGGTTGCGGTCGCTGGCAATGGCGCCGTTCCATTTGCCCCAGGGAAATACTCTGGTAGTTCGGTGGTGGTGGCCACGCTGATTTCTGCAACATTTTAAGTTGGGGGCAGGGTCGAGGCTGATGCAGATTCGAGAGAATCATGGGCTGGATTCTCTGAATGTGGGGCTATGACCGGAGGAAGTGTAGTTTTACAACAAAATAAATCGGTGAGGCCCCAGCACTGATCCTCCGACTGGAAGGGGCGAGCAGCCGCACCACGTAAAATGCGCAGCCGCCCCAATATAAATGCCTGGAGAAGTGCCGGGTCCGTGACCACGTATGCGCAAGGCGACGACCTGCAGAGGACATGCCATACAACATGGCGCCAACTTACCAAATTGTACCTCCCATCAGTCCCCCCCAGCCCTCGCCGAAGCCCCCCCCCAATTGGTCAATCGGGGGAGGGCGTTCAGGTAATGTCCTGAGCCTGTCCCAATGATGAGCAGCGTATTCCATGATGCCGCCGTTTTGGAGGGAGCGGAGCATCCCAAAACTGGCAGCCCCCAATCTGGTCGTAGCCAATTTCAATATCGGCGTCGGGCAACGGAGAATCCCACCTCATGTGTTTGAGCCTACAAGACCAGATGCTAGGTTTTCAGGTTTGCGAGGAGCAGGGGTTGATGGAAATGAAGGACTTTTTCATGGAAGGGTGATTTGCAAGCTTGGAGGAGTTGACGGAGATGTTTGGGGTTCCACAGGAGGGGGCCTTTAGGTATATGCAGATGCGATATTTTGCAAGGAAGGTGTACCCTTCGCTTCCTGTGACACCGCTGTTGGTGGGGGTGTTGTTGGTGATGGAGTTGGAGGAAGGTGGGGGGTCATCTCGATAATTTATGGAAGGGTTCTGGAGGAGGATGTCGTTAGAGGGGCTAAAGCCAAGTGGAATGAGGAGCTGGAGATGGGGTTGTGGTGTGAGGTGTCATGGGAGTGTCCCGTTAAGAAATGTTTTGTCTTATCACATGGCTTCAGTGATGTCATTGTGTGGGTGGAGCTGGGCTGTGGCTCTGAGTTCTACTTTCATTTTGGTTTGGGCTTCTTTTGTGGCTCTGATTTTTTGTTTTTGTTTTGTTTTGACATTTGGCTGCTGGATTCAGACAGAGAAGTCTTGTCCTGTCTCTATCCTCATTTTAAAAGCTGTTTCCAGAATGCTTGATAACTTGGAAAGAAATAATAGCTTTCTAGAAGGAATTCAAACCTGCTTCTTAGGAAAGAAAACAAGAGCATCCATACCAGGGCTTCAGTGCTCTGTTCTGGGCCACACCTTTGAAAGGGGGGTACTGGTTTATGGGATCTTGTTATTAAGCTGAAGGGGGAAATTTATCAAGGATATTTGCAAGTGGTGTGGGAGAGGTCCGGTCAACCACGTACACATGTTCTGGTCCTGCTCGAAGTTGGAAACATTTTGGAGGTAATTTTTCAGCACCTTGTCAGCAACCGCACGCTTGGACTTGGAGCCCAGTCCCCGGGGGGGGGGGGGGGGGGGGGGGGGGGGGGGTCATATTTGGGATGTCAGACCAGCCGGAGCTGCAGGTGGGAGCGGGGGTGAATGTTTTAACCTTCACCTCGTTGATTGCCGTCTTGAAATTCAGCTTCTCCGCCCTATGCCTCAAGTGTGGCTGATGCAGTTCCTATATCTTGAGAAGATGAAGTTCACCTTGAGGAGGGCAATTGAGGGGTTCCATAAGAGATGGGGTGTACTTATTTGGGAGAGGGCTGGGCTGGGTGGGGTTATTCTGAGTTATATAGTTGGGGGTGTTCTTTGTTCATTTCGTTGGGGGTTTTGTTTTAAATATAAAATGTTAAAAACTGAATATTTTTAAAATACAGTCTCGATGGTCCTTAGCCCACCTCCGAGAACCCGCTCCTTATCCAAATATCGATGAAACCTGACTGTGAACGCGAAGATGGCTGCACCAGTCTGAACTTCTGCCTCAGCGATCTATGAGCCTAGTCAATCTCAGGAGGGGCAGAAAGACCCCTTGCCCACCAACGTTCCGAACATCGGACGTATAGTCCGTGGAGTTGGATCCATCCAGCATCGATGATCCTTAAGTTCTGTCGTCTGGAACAGTTCTCCAGATCGTCACCCTTGGCCTTTCGCACTCTCCGCTCCTCGGCCAGCACTGCAATCTCTGCCTCCAGGGAGACAATCCTATCACTATGATCAGACAGCGCCACCTCTGTATAGTTGCCCCCCCTGAACCTCTATTGCCGTGCCCTAGCCAGGCTCTTCTAGTACAGCTACAACATTGACATCTACTCGGCAATGTGGAAAATTGCCCACATATGTCCTGTACACACAAAGCAAGACAAATTCAACCCAGCTAATTACCACCCTATCAGTCTACTCTCAATCATCAATAAAGTGATGAAAGTGGCCATCAATAGTGCTATCAAGCGGCACTTATCAATAACCTGCTCACTAACGCATAGTTAGGGATCTGACATGGTCACTCCTGCTCCTCTAGCCACAGTAATAAAATGGCCAGTCCAGTTTAATTGCTGGTCAATGGTAACCTCCAGGATGTTGATAGATGGGGATTCAGTGATGGTAATACCAGAATGTCAAGGAACAATGTTTTGATTCTCTCTCATTGGAGATGGTCATTGCTTATCATTTGTGTGCCGTGAATGTTACTTGCCACATCTCAGCCCAAGCCTGGATATTTTCCAGGACTTGCTGCAATTGCAAGTGGATTGCTTCAGTGTCTGAGGAGTTGTGAATGGTGTTGAACATTCACAACTCCTCAGATGCAAGATAATTGGCAAATGAAACAATGGCGACATGAGGAAATATTATTTCACGCAGTGAGTGGTTGGGATCTGGAATGCAAGTGTGATGGATGCGGGATCAATTGAGGCATTCGGGAAGGAATTAATTATCATCTGAACAGAAAAATTGTTCAGGGCTACAAAGAGAAAGCGGGGGATTGGCTTTCTGTAAATTGCTCCTTTGAGGAGCCGGTGCAGATATAATGGGCCAAATGGCCTCCTCTGCTGCAACAATTCTGTGACTCTGAAATGCAATTAATGTTATGAACATGGGTTGTCAAAAGATTTCTATCAAAGTATCACATAAAATACTTGTTGGAAAATTAAAAGCATGTTGTAATTAGATGGGCAGTGACAACACTGGTATAAGATTAGCTAAACAACAGAAAACAGGTAGCAGTTGTTTTTTTTTATTTATAAATTTAGAGTACCCAATTATTTTATTTTTTTCCAATTAAGGGACAATTTAGCATGGCCAATCCACCTAACCTGCACCTCTTTGGGTTGTGGGTGTGAAACCCACGCAGACATGGGGAGAATGTGCAAACTCCACATGGACAGTGACCCAGGGTGGGAATTTGAACCCGGGTCCACAACGTCGCAGTCCCACTGTGCAACGTGCTGCCCCCAGTAGTAGCTGTTTTGAGACCAGAGTGAAGTATACAGTGATGTTCCCAGAGGCTGGTACATCACATCCTTCTGATATATATTAATGACCTGCAGCTGGGCTTGCAGAGCATAATTTCAGGTTTGCAGATGACATGAAACTTGGAAATGTAATTTATCATGGGGAGAACAGAAAAAGTCTGGTGAGAGACGAATGCATGGCAGATCAAATTTAACGCAGACAAATGATGAATTTTGGTTGGATGAATAAGGAGACAGAACTAAACAATATAATTTTAAAAGAGGGTGTAGAAACAGAAAGACCAGGGTGTATGTAGACTTTTTCAGTTTGCAGAGTAAATTGAGAAAGCTATTTAAAAAGCAAATGGTACCCTTGGCTTTATATAAAGCAGGGAGGTTCTGCTAAGACTTTTTAAAACACTGGTTGGAACTCACCTGGAGAATTGTTTTCAGTTTTGAGAACCACGCTTTAGATTGGATGTCAAGGCCTTTTAGAGGGAAGAGATTTACTAGAATGATGCCCAGAATGAAGGTCTTCAGTTATGTGGATAGACTGGAGAAGCTGGGGTTGTTCGCCTTTGAGCAGAGAATAGTGGAGATTTGATGGATATGTTCAGAACCATGAATGACTGAGGGATTTTCATAAGATTTCATGAATCTCAATAACACAAATTGATATACAATGTTGCCAATTTAGGAGATCTCATGAGTAAATCTTCATTAAAGCTCTTTAATAAAACCCTCCAGGCACGTAACTAAACTGCAAACTGATATGAATGTCTGCACTGTATTTATTATTATCCTTAGAGTTCCTTTTGTCAGGCAGATGTTTAACATTTATTTTGGGATTTGGATTCTGACAATACATTTAGTGTTCTTTTGTTTACAGTCTGTTTTTGCAACTTTTTGTACATTAGACTTTTAGCTTCACTGGTGAGTAAATAAAATAGTTCAAATGAAGAGCAAGGAACTAAATAGGCCTTATTATCTGCCTTCCTAGTGTCTGCATTTGCAATTATTTCCAAGCTGCTCAAATGGCTATTATTGCTATAGATCATGGGCGGGATTCTCCGATCCCGGGGCTAAGTGTTGACGCCATCTTAAACGCCAGAGCGTTTTACGACGGCATCAACAGGCCCCTAGGATCAGTGATCCTGCGCCGCACAGGGGGCTAGCACGCCACTGGAGCGATGGGACAGGCGGCACGAGTTTGCGCATGCGCGTGGGTTGTCGGCTCCGCTCCGGCCCCGACACAACATGGCGGAGACCTACAGGGGCCCGGCATGGAGGAACATAAGCCCGCCCACCGATCGGTAGGCCCCGATCGCGGGCCAGGCCACCGTGGAGGCTTCCCCCGCAGCATGAACGCTGAGGTCCCGCCGGGTAGGACCACACGAGAGCGACCCCGGCGGGAGTTGGCCTAACTCGACGGGCACTCGGCGCATCGCGCGGGGAGAATCGCCGGGGGAGCACTTTGAGCGGACCCTGACTGGCACTGCGCCAGCACCAATGGCAAATGAAGCAATGGCGACATGAGGAAATATTATTTCACGCAGCGAGTGGTTGGGGTCTGGAATGCAAGTGTGATGGATGCAGGATCAATTGAGGCATTCGGGAAGGAATTAATTATCATCTGGAAAAGAAAAAATGTTCAGGGCTACAGAGAGTAAGCGGGGTTTTGGCTATCTGTAAATTGCTCCTTTTGAGGAGCCGATGCAGATATAAAATGGGCCAAGTGGCCTGTGCGGAGTCTGCACGCCCTCCCCGTGTCTGCGTGGGTTTCCTCTGGGTGTTCCGGTTTCCTCCCACAATCCAAAGATGTACCGGTTAGGTGGATTGGCCATGATAAATTGCCCTTAGTGTCCAAAAAAAGGTTAGGTGGGGTTACTGGGTTACAGTGATTGAGTAGAAGTATGGGGTGAAACAGGGTGCCCTTTCCAAGGTCCGGTGCAGACTCGATGGGCTGAATGGCCTCCTTCAGCACTGTAAATTCTATGGAATCTATTCTATGGAATTATTCTAAACCAGGAATATTATAATAATCGCTTATTGTGACAAGTAGGCTTCAATGAAGTTGCTGTGAAAAGCCCCTGGTCGCCACATTCCGGTGCCTGTTCGGGGAGGCTGGTGCGGGAATTGAACCCACACGGCTGGCTTTGTGGCGGAACCCACAGACCAGCTGTCTAGCCCACTGGGCTAAACCAGCCCTGATATAGACTGGGTCTACTCAATTTCTTGTCATGGAACAATCCCTCGCTTGTGTTTTCCTGCATTTCCTACAAGTGGCAGTCATGGCTTCAACCTAGACTTTATGCTCTGGAATTACCGACTCCGTGATTCACTTGTGGTAATTAAAATCTGGAAAACTGCTGAGGGAGAGAGAGGGTATGAAAAGTGTCCAACATATCTAGTGTGATGACAGTTGTGCTACTGGCCAGGGACTTCTGCCAGGGCGGGGGGAGTAGTGGAGGGCAACCAGGTGGTGGGCCCTAGGGTCGGGGTGAATGGGCACATACCACCATTGCCGCAGCATGCAAGGCAGTCATCTGGCTGCACATGCCGCTGACTGTCAAACATGAACTTAGCGCCACAGGTCGTAAGAGTGCCTCCCCAGGCCACCCCACCCAGGTACCCTCTGTCCCCGCTGACCCATCAACGGGATGGGTGTGCTTCAATGCAACCAGGGCCATCTTCTTGGCTGGGGTGAAGGTGTTTGAGGAGTGGAGTGCCTGCTTGTCAGGCTCTCCCTTGCCGATCCCGACCCCGCCATATTACACGCCAGAATGTATTGAAGCTGCAATAGTTCCACATGCCGCAGGTGCCCGCCCATTAGGATGTTCTGAATCGCTCCGGGACCTATTGTGCATGTAGACCATCATGATTCAGTCCCAGTGTCAGCACTTAGTCTCTCAAACGGAGAATCCTGCCCCACATCTTTGATCAAGCTTTAGGTCAGACATTTTAATATCTGTTCCTTCAGCTTGGTGTGCTTTTTTTTTCTCCTCTCAGCTCTGAATTTTTAGAACCATAGAATCCCTACACTGCAGAAGTAGGCCATTTGGCCCATTGAGTCTTCACGACCCTCCGAAAGAGCACTCTATCTAGACCCACTCACCCTCCCCATCCCTGTAACCCCATAACTCCACCGAACCTTTGGACCCGAAGGGACAATTTAGCATGGCCAATCCACCTAACATACACGACTTTGGACTGTGGGAGGAAACCGAAGAACCCGTAAGAAACCCATACAGACACTGAGGGAATGTGCAAACTCCAGACAGACAGTCATCCAAGGTTGAAATTGAACCTGTGTCCCTGGCGCTGTGAGGCAGCAGTGCTAACCACTGTGCTACCATGTAATCATATATCAGTTAATATTTTACTGTTTTCTTAATTAATAAGTTTAAGAAAGTGAAAAAAAGAATAAAAAGAATCATGTGTATGATGCTTGAACTAAATTGTGTAACAAAAAAATTATATTAAAAGATACTACAATTGGAATATTGGTTTTATAGTAAGAATTGATGTGATAAATGTTATTAACACGCAGGTAACTTCGGAGATCGATACTTTGGCACCGATGCACCATCAGATTGGTACGAGAGTGATGAGGGCATGGACTACTGAATTCTGTATATCTAAGGGACCCAAGATAAATTTGCATGGAAGTAAAAAGATTGCACTTACTGTACCGGAACACACTTTTGACCGTATCTAAGAGGAACTGAACATTCCTTTTCCGAATTCAAATTATCAAATAAGCTTTATTTTGAATATTTCCAACTTTTTCATGAATTTAACTATATGTTATAAAACAGAACTTTTTTATGTTAGCGTTTTTGGAGTGCCAGCTATTTGCAAAATATATCTGATAATCTTTATTATTATTATCACAAGTCGGCTTACATTAACACTGCAATGAAGTTACTGTGAAAAGCCCATCCTTGCCACATTCCAGTGCCTGTTCAGGTACACTGAGGGAGAATTCAGAATGTCCAAATTACCTAACAAGCACATCTTTCGGAACTTGGGGAAAACCAAAGCACCCGGAGAAAACCCACACAGACACGAGGAGAAGGTGCAGACTCCGTACAGACAGCGACCCAAGTCGGGAATCGAACCTTGGACCCAGGCACTGTGAAGCAACAGTGCTAACCACTGTGCGACTGTGCTGCCCATATTGATATATATTTGATATTGTTACATAAGTTTATCTTTAATTAGATTGAAGTCTTCAGATATAGAAGCTTCGCTTAGAATCTCCTTCAAAAGAGGCATTCCCCACCCCCCTCCCACTCCCCATGGTGCCAGCATCATCCCTCTACCTAAAGATGTTAACTACTAATGCAACCTTTTACTGGTCTGGCTCCATTATGAAGTTAATATAAAACAAGAGTTCACTTTTTTTTAAGAAAAGACACGGGAACTAATCATTTAACTATTCATATTTTTAAAAATAATTACATAAGTCATTTTAATCAGTTCGGCTTATAATAAAGCACTACGGCTGACCTCCTTAATTTAACCACATTTTCAGTGTTACATATTTTATGGCCTGCTATTGTGAATGGAGACTATTTATTAAGATCATGTTAGTTGAAAAAAATTCCCACAGCACTTGCAGTCAAAGGTTAAACCAAATATAAGCACGTGCAATTGGTTTCCCCTCTTCATGATTACATTAAGACACAACTCAATTTTGAAGTTGTCAACAAATGAAAGTGCACGAATACTGTAAGACTCTCGGGAGCTTTTGATTTTTCAAAGTTAAACACCACATTGTCAAATAGTTACGGAAATAATTTGCATTTCTATCTTGCCTTTCACAACCTTGGGATGTGTCGATGTTCTTTACAACTAGTAAACTGATTTAATGTGCAGCCACTGTTAATCTGAAATTTGTATATTTAACATAATTATTACATTTTGCAAAATCAGACTTCCAATCACTTAACCATCTCATTTTGTTTTTAAAGAAAATGTAATTCTTGTGTTCTTTGGAGATGGGTATAAACTGTCAAGACTCAACTGCTCTGGAAAATAAATGGGACCTGAAGTGTTGTGCACTATAATTTATTATTGCTTAACTGGATATTCATGTGAACTAATACAATTTATACATCTGAATTTGGTCAATTTTATGGAGAGTATTTGGCATTAACTGTTTAACAGCTGCAATTTTAAATATTATTGAAGTATTGGAATGCTGTTGTTTAAATGAAAAATGTATGTTTAAGACCCAAAAGGCAATATTCAATTTATTTTTGAGTGGCAGGTGGGGAAGAGATCATTTGTTAAAATTACTAACTGAAAATGCTTTTTTTTTTTAATATGGAAATGTTCAGATGTCACGAGTTGTGTAATTAATGCACATGATATGCATAAACATTATGCAATCTTTGCTGTTTTAACTATATATTCCTTGCATATGCTAAAATTTGTATTACAATTGTGCAACATATTGAATGAATAATGGATGCTACTTATTTTCATTCCAGTTGGGATACCATAGCATTATAATAAGATGAGCTCCAATATTAAAACTTGCAGAAAGATTAAATTACCAAATTATGTTGGAACCTTTGCTGCTTTGGACAAAAATACTTGCAAAATAGGATGATGCAGCAATTTTTGCCTGAGGTTCATGCACTTGTCACCCATGGAACCAATCAACTTATAGAACGATGTGTCTTTTAAACACATTAATATATTACTTTTTGATAAAACATTGTTATATATTCCAAATATAATCAAAAATACTTTCTGGGTAAATTCCATTATTTTGTTGTTCTGTTCATTGTGTTCTTGTAATTTCTCCCCACTGAATCTTCTACTTAGTGGGAAAAATTACAAGAACATTTAGCATATTCTTTAAAAAAAGGAACTGTCATCCCACTGAGGTTGGCAACTCTATTGATGGCAGAACCTGCCACCCACGGATTGACTGTCAGCCATTTTCGAATAAGAACTATCTAAAGCTACCTCATCCTCAACGGATTTGGTTTGCTGCATGCCCGTTATGTTGTGCAGATGGCAGAATGCCACCCACAATACTGCAATATAAGGGAAAGCTTCCAATGTTGTATCTGTTTTTGCCCTGGAGCTGTTTCTCTGTGATACGAGTTCCAGTGCAATAATTCATTCTAAGGTGCCTTTTATACCAAAAGGTATATATAAAATATCGAAAGCAAGAAAGCCTTCACTCTGACCAATTAGCATAACAAATCTCAGTCCCAGGATTGTCACTATATCTTTTCCCATGCAGGAAGGTAATGAAGGATCACAAAGATGATTACTAAGAAAATTTGACCTATAAAGCCATGTGCATTAACTGCAAATTCCTGCGATTGATTTTTGTCTGGAATATTACTGGTGCATCAATAAACGTTTATTGCAGTTGCCATAAACTGCTTTACACCTAACCCAATGCTTGTGTGTACTATTAAATTATTTTACAGGTGTCACTACAAATTTTGATTTGTTCACTGATTTGCCTTAATCACAGACCACTTTTTTTTGCTTTGTTTTAATCATTGACAACTCATTTTGCAGTATAGTCAAGGAATAGAGTAGCTTTGTGATTTGCAACGTCTTTGGATGTTTGTATATAAGCAGATTGCCTTTTAATTTTGAGTATGGAAAGTGGCTAGAATGTTTATTTGAATGTAAAATTTAAAATTGCTTTTTTAATTTCCATTTGGCCAGCTGAGCAAGTGAAAGAATTGGATCAGCTATTTCTAGATACCTAGAAATTGTATGGGTGTCAAAATAAGAATTCCTTTTTTCCGAATGTGATTCAGAAGGAAAAACGTATTAAAGGATACCAAAGTAATATACCCACATGTTGTTTCCTTCGAAACACTATTTCCAGATAACGGTGGATTTAAGTGAATTTTCCTAAGAACGATACATGCATAGGCTAAGATTGCCCAGGAAGGTTGTGACTGGGTTATGTTACAATGTTAACTAATCAAAGTCCAGTAGAAGCCTGTTACATCATTTCAGCTCTAAACCTGTTATGGCTCAGGCGCATTCCAAGACGTGGATATAGTCAACCTCTTCTCCAAGTTTAATAACAATAGATAGAAGGGGAGAAATCAGACAAACACAAGCAAAAAAAAACAGTTTACATGTAACACTATACATCTGTTTCTTATTGCCAGGTTTAACAAATCAAGGAGACGATTGTCAATTAAAAGGAACTCTTTTTGGTGATCTTCCTTCTGTTGCTCGATGCTGTTTTTTCTTTCTCTTTGTTCTTTAGATTCTCCTTGGTGAACTCCAACATTCTGGTTTAGCTCAAATCTGAATCATCGCATATTCCACAATTTCACCACCCAACAAAGATCTGTATTAAACATAGTGAGGAAACCAAGGAGGCTAAGTGTCCACCCGTTGGGCCTTCGCCATTCCTTAATAAGCACACCTTCACTGAAAATTGGCTTCATCTCAAGACTGGCAGATTATCTTTCTAGTCCATTGCTGCTGTATTGAACAGCATTTGCTAGAGAGTTGGGGCTTGGGGGGCAGAGGGAGAGAGGGTTGGGGCTTGTGGGGCAGAGGGGGAGAGAGTTGGGGCTTGGGGGGCAGAGGGAGAAAGAGTTGGGGCTTGAGGAGGAGAGAGTTGGGGCTTGAGGGGGAGAGAGTTGGGGGAGAAAGTTGGGGCAGAGGGGGAGAGTGTTGGGGCTTGGGGGGCAGAGGGAGAGAGTTGGGGCTTGGGGGGCAGAGGGAGAGAGAGTTGGGGCTTGGGGGGCAGAGAGAGTTGGGGCTTGGGGGCAGAGGGAGAGAGCTGGGGCTTGGGGGCAGAGGGAGAGAGCTGGGGCTCGGAGGGCAGAGGGAGAGAGCTGGGGCTCGGGGGGCAGAGGGAGAGAGCTGGGGCTCGGGGGGCAGAGAGGGTTGGGGCTTGGGGGGCAGAGGGAGAGATTTGGGGCTTGTGGGGCAGAGGTGGAGACATTTGGGGCTTGTGGGGCAGAGGTGGAGAGTTGGGGCTTGGGGGGCAGAGGGGGAGAGAGTTGGGGGGCAGAGGGAGAGAGTTGGGGCTTGGGGGGCAGAGGGAGAGAGAGTTGGGGCTTGGGGGGCAGAGGGAGAGAGTTGGGGCTTGAGGGGGAGAGACTTGGGGCAGAGGGGGAAGAGTGTTGGGGCTTGGGAGGGAGAGGGTTGGGGCTTGGGAGGGAGAGGGTTGGGGCTTGGGAGGGAGAGGGTTGGGGCTTGGGGGGCAGAGGGAGAGAGTTGGGGGGCAGAGAGAGAGAGTTGGGGCAGAGGGGGAGAGAGTTGGGGCTTGGGGTGGGGCAGAGGGAGAGAGTTGGGGCTTGGGAGGCAGAAGGAGAGAGTTGGGGCTTGGCTGGCAGAGGGAGAGAGTTGGGGCTCGGGGGCAGAGGGAGGGAGCTGGGGCTCGGGGGGCAGAGGGAGAGAGTTGGGGCTTGGGGGCAGAGGGAGAGAGTTGGGGCTTGGTGGGCAGAGGGCGAGAGTTGGGGCTTGGCTGGCAGAGGGAGAGAGTTGGGGCTTGGCTGGCAGAGGGAGAGAGTTGGGGCTCGGGGGGCAGAGGGAGAAAGTTGGGGGGCAGAGGGAGAGAGTTGGGGCTTGGGGGGCAGAGGGAGAGAGATTTGGGGCTTGAGGAGGAGAGAGTTGGGGCTTGAGGGGGAGAGGGTTGGGGGAGAGAGTTGGGGCAGAGGGGGAGAGTGTTGGGGCTTGGGGGGCAGAGGGAGAGAGTTGGGGCTTGGGGGGCAGAGGGGGAGAGAGTTGGGGCTTGGGGGGCAGAGGGAGAGAGAGTTGGGGCTTGGGGGGCAGAGGGAGAGAGTTGGGGCTTGGGGGGCAGAGGGAGAGAGTTGGGGCTTGGGGGCAGAGGGAGAGAGCTGGGGCTTGGGGGCAGAGGGAGAGAGCTGGGGCTCGGAGGGCAGAGGGAGAGAGCTGGGGCTCGGGGGGCAGAGGGAGAGAGCTGGGGCTCGGGGGCAGAGGGAGAGATTTGGGGCTTGTGGGGCAGAGGTGGAGAGATTTGGGGCTTGTGGGGCAGAGGTGGAGAGTTGGGGCTTGGGGGGCAGAGGGAGAGAGTTGGGGCTTGGGGGGCAGAGGGAGAGAGTTGGGGCTTGGGGGGCAGAGGGAGAAAGTTGGGGGGCAGAGGGAGAGAGTTGGGGCTTGGGGGGCAGAGGGAGAGAGAGTTGGGACTTGGTGGGCAGAGGGAGAGAGAGTTGGGACTTGGGGGGCAGAGGGAGAGTTGGGGTTTGGGGGGCAGAGGGAGAGAGTTGGGGCTTGGGGGGGCAGAGGGAGAGAGTTGGGGCTTGAGGGGGAGAGAGTTGGGGCAGAGGGGGAGAGACTTGGGGCAGAGGGGGAAGAGTGTTGGGGCTTGGGAGGGAGAGGGTTGGGGCTTGGGAGGGAGAGGGTTGGGGCTTGGGGGGCAGAGGGAGAGAGTTGGGGGGCAGAGAGAGAGAGTTGGGGCTTGTGGGGCAGAGGGGGAGAGAGTTGGGGCTTGGGGTGGGGCAGAGGGAGAGAGTTGGGGCTTGGGAGGCAGAAGGAGAGAGTTGGGGCTTGGCTGGCAGAGGGAGAGAGTTGGGGCTCGGGGGCAGAGGGAGGGAGCTGGGGCTCGGGGGGCAGAGGGAGAGAGTTGGGGCTTGGGGGCAGAGGGAGAGAGTTGGGGCTTGGTGGGCAGAGGGCGAGAGTTGGGGCTTGGCTGGCAGAGGGAGAGAGTTGGGGCTTGGCTGGCAGAGGGAGAGAGTTGGGGCTCGGGGGGCAGAGGGAGAGAGTTGGGACTTGGGGGGACTAGGGAGAGAGTTTGGGCATGGGGGCGGAGGGAGAGATTTGGGGCTTGGGGGGCAGAGGGAGAGAGTTGGGGCTAGGGGGGCAGAGGGAGAGAGAGGGGGAGAGAGTTGGGGCTTCGGGGGGCAGAGGGAGAGAGAAGGGGCTTGGGGGCAGAGGGAGAGAGTTGGGGCTTGGGGGGGCAGAGGGAGAGACGTTGGGGCTTGGGGGGCAGAGGGAGAGAGAGTTGCGGCTTGTGGGACAGAGGGGGAGAGTTGGGGCTTGGGGGCAGAGGGAGAGTTGGTGCTTGGGGGGCAGAGGGAGAGAGAGTTGGGGTTTGTGGGGCAGAGGGGGAGAGACTTGTGGCTTGGGGGGCAGAGGGACAGAGTTGGGGCTTGGGGGGCAGAGGGACAGAGTTGGGGCTTGGGGGCAGAGGGACAGAGTTGGGGCTCGGGGGGCAGAGGGAGAGAGTTGGGGCTCGGGGGGCAGAGGGAGAGAGTTGGGGCTTGGGGGGCAGAGGGAGAGAGTAGGGGCTTGGTGGGCAGAGGGAGAGAGTTTGGGCTTGGGGCGGAGAGTTGGGGCTTGGGGGGCAGAGGGAGAGAGTTGGGGCTTGGGGGGCAGAGAGAGAGAGTTGTGGTTAGGGGGGCAGAGGGAGAGAGTTGGGGCTTGGCAGAGGGAGAGGGTTGGGGGCAGAGGGAGAGTGTTGGGGCTTGGGGGGTAGAGGGAGAGAGTTGGGGCTTGGGGGGCAGAGGGGGAGAGGGGTAGAGTTGGGGCCTGGGGGGCACTGTGAGAGAGTTGGTGTTGGGGTGCAGAGGGAGAGTGTTGGGGATTGGGGGGCAGAGGGACAGAGTTGGGGCTTGGGGGGCAGAGGGAGAGAGTTGAGGCTTGGGGGGCCAGAGGGAGAGAGTTGGGGCTTGGGGGGCAGAGGGAGAGAGAGTTGTGGCTTGACGGGGAGAGAGTTGGGGCAGAGGAGGAGAGTGTTGGTGCTTGGGGGGCAGAGGGAGAGATTTGGGGCTTGAGGGGCAGAGGGAGAGAGTTGGGGCTTGGCTGGCAGAGGGAGAGAGTTGGGGCTTGGCTGGCAGAGGGAGAGATTTGGGACTTGGGGGCAGAGGGAGAGAGTTGGGGCTTGGGGGGCAGAGGGAGCGAGTTGGGGCTCGGGGGCAGAGGGAGAGAGCTGGGGCTCGGGGGGCAGAGGGAGAGAGTTGGGACTTGGGGGGACGAGATCGGAGAGAGTTGGGGGTTGGGGGGGCAGAGTGAGAGGGTTGGGGCTTGGGTGTCAGGGGGAGAGATTTGGGGCTTGTGGGGCAGAGGTGGAGAGTTGGGGCTTGGGGGGCAGAGGGAGAGAGTTAGGGCTTGGGGGGCAGAGGTGGAGAGTTGGGGCTTGGGGGGCAGAGAGAGAAAGCTAGGACTTGGGGGCAGCGGGAGAGAGTTGGGGCTCAGGGGCAGAGGGAGACAGAGTTGGGACTTTGGGGCAGAGGGAGAGAGAGTTGGGGCTCCGGGGGGCAGAGTGAGAGAGAGTTGGGACTTGGGGGGCAGAGGGAGAGAGTTGGGGCTTGGGGGGCAGAGGGAGTGAGTTGGGGTTTGGTGTACAGAGGGAGAGAGTTGGGGTTAGGGGGGCAGAGGGAGACAGTTGGGGCTTGGGTGTCAGGGAGTGTTGGGGCTTGGGGGCAGAGGGAGAGAGTTGGGGTTGGGGGCAGAGGGAGAGAGTTGGGGCTTGAGGGGCAGAGGGAGAGAGTTGGGGCTTGGGTGGCAGAGGGAGAGAGTTGGTGCTTGGGGGGCAGAGGGAGAGAGTTGGGGTTGGGGGGGCAGAGGGAGAGTGTTGGGGATTGGGGGGGGCGGAGGGAGAGAGTTTGGGCTTGGGGGGGCAGAGGGAGAGAGTTGGGGCTTGGGGGCAGAGGGAGAGAGTTTGGGCTTGGGGGGGCAGAGGGAGAGAGTTGGGGCTTGGGGGCAGAGGGAGAGTGTTGGGGCTTGGGGGGCAGAAGGAGAGAATTGGGCTTAGGGGGCAAAGGGAGAGAGTTGGGGCTTGGGGGGGCAGAGGGAGAGAGTTTGGGCTTGGGGGGCAGAGGGAGAGATTTGGGGCTTGGGGGCAGAGGGAGAGAGTTTGGGCTTGGGGGGCAGAGGGAGAGTGTTGGGGCTTGGGGGGTAGAGGGAGAGAGTTGGTGCTTGGGGTGCAGAGGGAGAGAATTGGGGCTTGTTGGGCAGAGGGAGAGAGTTGGGGCTTGCGGGGCAGAGGGGTAGAGAGTTGGGGCTTGGGGGTCAGAGGGAGAGAGTTGGGGCAGAGACTTGAGGCTTGCGGGGCAGAGGGAGAGAGAGTTGGGGCTTGGGGGGCAGAGGTGGAGATTTGGTGCTTAGGGGGCAGAGGGTGAGAGTTGGGGCTTGGGGTGCAGAGGGAGAGAGATTTGGGACTTGGGGGGCAGAGGGGGAGAGAGTTGGGGCTTGGGTGGCAGAGGGAGAGAGTTGGGGCTTGGGGGGCAGAGAGAGAGAGAGTTGTGGTTAGGGGGGCAGAGGGAGAGAGTTGGGGCTTGGGTGGCAGAGAGTGTCGGGGCTTGGCAGAGGGAGAGGGTTGGGGGCAGAGGGAGAGTGTTGGGGCTTGGGGGGTAGAGGGAGAGAGTTGGGGCTTGGGGGGCAGAGGGGGAGAGGGGTAGAGTTGGGGCCTGGGGGGCACTGTGAGAGAGTTGGTGTTGGGGTGCAGAGGGAGAGTGTTGGGGATTGGGGGGCAGAGGGACAGAGTTGGGGCTTGGGGGGCTGAGGGAGAGAGTTGAGGCTTGGGGGGCCAGAGGGAGAGAGTTGGGGCTTGGGGGGCAGAGGGAGAGAGAGTTGGGGCTTGACGGGGAGAGAGTTGGGGCAGAGGAGGAGAGTGTTGGTGCTTGGGGGGCAGAGGGAGAGATTTGGGGCTTGAGGGGCAGAGGGAGAGAGTTGGGGCTTGGCTGGCAGAGGGAGAGAGTTGGGGCTTGGCTGGCAGAGGGAGAGATTTGGAACTTGGGGGCAGAGGGAGAGAGTTGGGGCTTGGGGGGCAGAGGGAGAGAGTTGGGGCTCGGGGGGCAGAGGGAGAGAGCTGGGGCTCGGGGGGCAGAGGGAGAGAGTTGGGACTTGGGGGGACGAGATCGGAGAGAGTTGGGGGTTGGGGGGGCAGAGTGAGAGGGTTGGGGCTTGGGTGTCAGGGGGAGAGATTTGGGGCTTGTGGGGCAGAGGTGGAGAGTTGGGGCTTGGGGGGCAGAGGGAGAGAGTTAGGGCTTGGGGGGCAGATGTGGAGAGTTGGGGCTTGGGGGGCAGAGAGAGAAAGCTAGGGCTTGGGGGCAGCGGGAGAGAGTTGGGGCTCAGGGGCAGAGGGAGACAGAGTTGGGACTTTGGGGCAGAGGGAGAGAGAGTTGGGGCTCCGGGGGGCAGAGTGAGAGAGAGTTGGGACTTGGGGGGCAGAGGGAGAGAGTTGGGGCTTGGGGGGCAGAGGGAGTGAGTTGGGGTTTGGTGTACAGAGGGAGAGAGTTGGGGTTAGGGGGGCAGAGGGAGACAGTTGGGGCTTGGGTGTCAGGGAGTTTTGGGGCTTGGGGGCAGAGGGAGAGAGTTGGGGTTGGGGGCAGAGGGAGAGAGTTGGGGCTTGAGGGGCAGAGGGAGAGAGTTGGGGCTTGGGGGGCAGAGAGAGAAAGCTAGGGCTTGGGGGCAGCGGGAGAGAGTTGGGGCTCAGGGGCAGAGGGAGACAGAGTTGGGACTTTGAGGCAGAGGGAGAGAGAGTTGGGGCTCCGGGGGGCAGAGTGAGAGAGAGTTGGGACTTGGGGGGCAGAGGGAGAGAGTTGGAGCTTGGGGGGCAGAGGGAGTGAGTTGGGGTTTGGTGTACAGAGGGAGAGAGTTGGGGTTAGGGGGGCAGAGGGAGAGAGTTGGGGCTTGGGTGGCAGAGGGAGAGAGTTGGTGCTTGGGGGGCAGAGGGAGAGAGTTGGGGTTGGGGGGGCAGAGGGAGAGTGTTGGGGATTGGGGGGCGGAGGGAGAGAGTTTGGGCTTGGGGGGGCAGAGGGAGAGAGTTGGGGCTTGGGGGCAGAGGGAGAGAGTTGGGGCTTGGGGGGCAGAAGGAGAGAATTGGGCTTGGGGGGCAAAGGGAGAGAGTTGGGGCTTGGGGGGGCAGAGGGAGAGAGTTTGGGCTTGGGGGGCAGAGGGAGAGATTTGGGGCTTGGGGGCAGAGGGAGAGAGTTTGGGCTTGGGGGGCAGAGGGAGAGTTGGGGGTTGGGGGGTAGAGGGAGAGAGTTGGTGCTTGGGGTGCAGAGGGAGAGAGTTGGGGCTTGGGGGGCAGAGGGAGAAAGTTGGGACTTGGGGGGCAGAGGGAGAGAGAGTTGGGGCTTGGGGGGGGCAGAGGGAGAGAGAGTTGGGGCTTGGGGGGGGGGCAGAGGGAGATTGTTGGGGCTTGGGTGGCAGAGGGGGAGAGAAAGTTGGGGTTTGGGGGGGCAGCGGGAGAGAGTTGGGGCTTGGGGGGCAGGGTGAGAGAGTTGGGACTTGGGGGGCAGAGGGAGAGAGAGTTGGGGCTTGGGGGGCAGAGGGAGAGAGTTGGGGCTTGGGGGGCAGAGAGGTAGAGAGTTGGGGCTTGGCGGGCAGGGTGAGAGAGTTGGGGCTTGGGGGGGCAGAGGGAGATAGAGTTGGGACTTGGGGGGCAAGGTGAGAGAGTTGTGACTTGGGGGCAGAGGGAGAGAGAGTTGGGTCTTGGGGAGCAGAGGGAGAGAGAGTTGAGGCTTGGGGGGCAGAGGGATATAGTTGTGGCTTGGGGGGCAGAGAGGTAGAGAGTTGGGGCTTGTCGGGCAGGGTCAGAGAGTTGGGGCTTGGGGGGACATAGGGAGAGACCATTGGGGCTTGGGGGGGCAGAGGGAGATAGAGTTCGGACTTGGGGGGCAAGGTGAGAGAGTTGGGACTTGGGGGGCAGAGGGGGAAAGAGAGTTTGGGCTTGGGGGGCAGAGGGGGAGAGAGAGTTGGGGCTTGGGCGGCAGAGGGAGATAGTTGGGGCTAGGGGGGCAGAGGGGGAGAGAGTTGGGGCTTGGCGCCAGGGTGAGAGTGTTGGGGCTTGGGGGGCAGAGGGAGAGAGAGTTGGGACTTGGGGGACAGAGGGAGAGAGAGTTGGGACTTGGGGGGCATAGGGAGAGAGAGTTGGGGCTCGGGGGGGGGGGCAGAGTGAGAGAGAGTTGGGACTTGGGGGCAGAGGGGGAGAGAGTTGGGGCTTGGGTGGCAGAGGGAGAGAGTTGGGGCTTGGGGGGCAGAGGGAGAGAGTTGGGGTTAGGGGTGCAGAGGGAGAGTGTTGGGGCTTGGGTGGCAGAGAGTGTTGGGGCTTGGGGGGCAGAGTGAGAGAGTTGGTGTTGGGGTGCAGAGGGAGAGTGTTGGGGATTGGGGGGCAGAGGGACAGAGTTGGGGCTTGGGGGGCAGAGGGAGAGAGTTGAGGCTTGGGGGGCCAGAGGGAGAGAGTTGGGGCTTGGGGGGCAGAGGGAGAGAGAGTTGGGGCTTGACGGGGAGAGAGTTGGGGCAGAGGAGGAGAGTGTTGGTGCTTGGGGGGCAGAGGGAGAGATTTGGGGCTTGAGGGGCAGAGGGAGAGAGTTGGGGCTTGGCTGGCAGAGGGAGAGAGTTGGGGCTTGGCTGGCAGAGGGAGAGATTTGGAACTTGGGGGCAGAGGGAGAGAGTTGGGGCTTGGGGGGCAGAGGGAGAGAGTTGGGGCTCGGGGGGCAGAGGGAGAGAGCTGGGGCTCGGGGGGCAGAGGGAGAGAGTTGGGACTTGGGGGGACGAGATCGGAGAGAGTTGGGGGTTGGGGGGGCAGAGTGAGAGGGTTGGGGCTTGGGTGTCAGGGGGAGAGATTTGGGGCTTGTGGGGCAGAGGTGGAGAGTTGGGGCTTGGGGGGCAGAGGGAGAGAGTTAGGGCTTGGGGGGCAGATGTGGAGAGTTGGGGCTTGGGGGGCAGAGAGAGAAAGCTAGGGCTTGGGGGCAGCGGGAGAGAGTTGGGGCTCAGGGGCAGAGGGAGACAGAGTTGGGACTTTGGGGCAGAGGGAGAGAGAGTTGGGGCTCCGGGGGGCAGAGTGAGAGAGAGTTGGGACTTGGGGGGCAGAGGGAGAGAGTTGGGGTTTGGTGTACAGAGGGAGAGAGTTGGGGTTAGGGGGGCAGAGGGAGACAGTTGGGCTTGGGTGTCAGGGAGTGTTGGGGCTTGGGGGCAGAGGGAGAGAGTTGGGGTTGGGGGCAGAGGGAGAGAGTTGGGGCTTGAGGGGCAGAGGGAGAGAGTTGGGGCTTGGGTGGCAGAGGGAGAGAGTTGGTGCTTGGGGGGCAGAGGGAGAGAGTTGGGGTTGGGGGGGCAGAGGGAGAGTGTTGGGGATTGGGGGGCGGAGGGAGAGAGTTTGGGCTTGGGGGGGCAGAGGGAGAGAGTTGGGGCTTGGGGGCAGAGGGAGAGAGTTGGGGCTTGGGGGGCAGAAGGAGAGAATTGGGCTTGGGGGGCAAAGGGAGAGAGTTGGGGCTTGGGGGGGCAGAGGGAGAGAGTTTGGGCTTGGGGGGCAGAGGGAGAGATTTGGGGCTTGGGGGCAGAGGGAGAGAGTTTGGGCTTGGGGGGCAGAGGGAGAGTGTTGGGGCTTGGGGGGTAGAGGGAGAGAGTTGGTGCTTGGGGTGCAGAGGGAGAGAGTTGGGGCTTGGGGGGCAGAGGGAGAAAGTTGGGACTTGGGGGGCAGAGGGAGAGAGAGTTGGGGCTTGGGGGGGGGCAGAGGGAGATTGTTGGGGCTTGGGGGGCAGAGGGGGAGAGAAAGTTGGGGTTTGGGGGGGCAGCGGGAGAGAGTTGGGGCTTGGGGGGCAGGGTGAGAGAGTTGGGGCTTGGGGGGCAGAGGGAGAGAGTTGGGGCTTGGGGGGCAGGGAGAGAGAGTTGGGGCTTGGGGGGCAGAGGGAGAGAGTTGGGGCTTGGGGGGCAGAGAGGTAGAGAGTTGGGGCTTGGCGGGCAGGGTGAGAGAGTTGGGGCTTGGGGGGGCAGAGGGAGATAGAGTTGGGACTTGGGGGGCAAGGTGAGAGAGTTGGGACTTGGGGGCAGAGGGAGAGAGAGTTGGGTCTTGGGGAGCAGAGGGAGAGAGAGTTGAGGCTTGGGGGGCAGAGGGATATAGTTGTGGCTTGGGGGGCAGAGAGGTAGAGAGTTGGGGCTTGTCGGGCAGGGTCAGAGAGTTGGGGCTTGGGGGGACATAGGGAGAGACCATTGGGGCTTGGGGGGGCAGAGGGAGATAGAGTTCGGACTTGGGGGGCAAGGTGAGAGAGTTGGGACTTGGGGGGCAGAGGGGGAAAGAGAGTTTGGGCTTGGGGGGCAGAGGGGGAGAGAGAGTTGGGGCTTGGGCGGCAGAGGGAGATAGTTGGGGCTAGGGGGGCAGAGGGGGAGAGAGTTGGGGCTTGGCGCCAGGGTGAGAGTGTTGGGGCTTGGGGGGCAGAGGGAGAGAGAGTTGGGACTTGGGGGACAGAGGGAGAGAGTGTTGGGACTTGGGGGGCATAGGGAGAGAGAGTTGGGGCTCGGGGGGGGCGGCAGAGTGAGAGAGAGTTGGGACTTGGGGGCAGAGGGGGAGAGAGTTGGGGCTTGGGTGGCAGAGGGAGAGAGTTGGGGCTTGGGGGGCAGAGGGAGAGAGTTGGGGTTAGGGGTGCAGAGGGAGAGTGTTGGGGCTTGGGTGGCAGAGAGTGTTGGGGCTTGGGGGGCAGAGTGAGAGAGTTGGGTCTTGAGGGCAGAGGGAGAGGGTTGGGGCTTGGGGGGCAGAGGGAGAGAGTGTTGGGGCTTGTGGGGCAGAGAGTTGGGGCTTGGGGGGCATAGAGTTGGGGCTTGGGGGGCAGAGGGAGAGAATTGGGGCTTGTTGGGCAGAGGGAGAGAGTTGGGGCTTGCGGGGCAGAGGGGTAGAGAGTTGGGGCTTGGGGGTCAGAGGGAGAGAGTTGGGGCTTGGGGGGCAGAGGGAGAGAGAGTTGGGGCAGAGACTTGGGGCTTGTGGGGCAGAGGCGGAGACACTTGGGGCTTGGGGGGCAGAGGGACAGTTTGGGGGCTTGGGGGCAGAGGGACAGAGTTGGGGCTTGGGGGGCAGAGGGAGAGTGTTGGGACTTGGGTGGCAAGGTGAGAGAGTTGGGACTTGGGTGGCAGAGGGAGAGAGAGTTGGGGCTTGGGGGGCAGAGGGAGAGAGTTGGGGCTTGGGGGGCAGAGGGAGAGAGTTGGGGCTTGTGGGGCAGAGGGAGAGTGTTGGGGCTTGGGTGGCAGAGGGGGAGAGTTGGGGCTTGGGGGTCAGAGGGAGAGAGCTGGGGCTTGGGGGGCAGAGGGAAGGAGTTGGGGGGCAGAGGGAGAGAGCTGGGGCTTGCGGGGCAGATGGAGAGAGTTGGGGCTTGGGGGGCAGAGGGAGTGAGTTGGGGTTTGGTGTACAGAGGGAGAGAGTTGGGGTTAGGGGGGCAGAGGGAGACAGTTGGGGCTTGGGTGTCAGGGAGTTTTGGGGCTTGGGGGCAGAGGGAGAGAGTTGGGGTTGGGGGCAGAGGGAGAGAGTTGGGGCTTGAGGGGCAGAGGGAGAGAGTTGGGGCTTGGGGGGCAGAGAGAGAAAGCTAGGGCTTGGGGGCAGCGGGAGAGAGTTGGGGCTCAGGGGCAGAGGGAGACAGAGTTGGGACTTTGAGGCAGAGGGAGAGAGAGTTGGGGCTCCGGGGGGCAGAGTGAGAGAGAGTTGGGACTTGGGGGGCAGAGGGAGAGAGTTGGGGCTTGGGGGGCAGAGGGAGTGAGTTGGGGTTTGGTGTACAGAGGGAGAGAGTTGGGGTTAGGGGGGCAGAGGGAGAGAGTTGGGGCTTGGGTGGCAGAGGGAGAGAGTTGGTGCTTGGGGGGCAGAGGGAGAGAGTTGGGGTTGGGGGGGCAGAGGGAGAGTGTTGGGGATTGGGGGGCGGAGGGAGAGAGTTTGGGCTTGGGGGGGCAGAGGGAGAGAGTTGGGGCTTGGGGGCAGAGGGAGAGAGTTGGGGCTTGGGGGGCAGAAGGAGAGAATTGGGCTTGGGGGGCAAAGGGAGAGAGTTGGGGCTTGGGGGGGCAGAGGGAGAGAGTTTGGGCTTGGGGGGCAAGGGAGAGATTTGGGGCTTGGGGGCAGAGGGAGAGAGTTTGGGCTTGGGGGGCAGAGGGAGAGTTGGGGGTTGGGGGGTAGAGGGAGAGAGTTGGTGCTTGGGGTGTAGAGGGAGAGAGTTGGGGCTTGGGGGGCAGAGGGAGAAAGTTGGGACTTGGGGGGCAGAGGGAGAGAGAGTTGGGGCTTGGGGGGGGGCAGAGGGAGAGAGAGTTGGGGCTTGGGGGGGGGCAGAGGGAGATTGTTGGGGCTTGGGTGGCAGAGGGGGAGAGAAAGTTGGGGTTTGGGGGGGCAGCGGGAGAGAGTTGGGGCTTGGGGGGCAGGGTGAGAGAGTTGGGACTTGGGGGGCAGAGGGAGAGAGAGTTGGGGCTTGGGGGGCAGAGGGAGAGAGTTGGGGCTTGGGGGGCAGAGAGGTAGAGAGTTGGGGCTTGGCGGGCAGGGTGAGAGAGTTGGGGCTTGGGGGGGCAGAGGGAGATAGAGTTGGGACTTGGGGGGCAAGGTGAGAGAGTTGTGACTTGGGGGCAGAGGGAGAGAGAGTTGGGTCTTGGGGAGCAGAGGGAGAGAGAGTTGAGGCTTGGGGGGCAGAGGGATATAGTTGTGGCTTGGGGGGCAGAGAGGTAGAGAGTTGGGGCTTGTCGGGCAGGGTCAGAGAGTTGGGGCTTGGGGGGACATAGGGAGAGACCATTGGGGCTTGGGGGGGCAGAGGGAGATAGAGTTCGGACTTGGGGGGCAAGGTGAGAGAGTTGGGACTTGGGGGGCAGAGGGGGAAAGAGAGTTTGGGCTTGGGGGGCAGAGGGGGAGAGAGAGTTGGGGCTTGGGCGGCAGAGGGAGATAGTTGGGGCTAGGGGGGCAGAGGGGGAGAGAGTTGGGGCTTGGCGCCAGGGTGAGAGTGTTGGGGCTTGGGGGGCAGAGGGAGAGAGAGTTGGGACTTGGGGGACAGAGGGAGAGAGAGTTGGGACTTGGGGGGCATAGGGAGAGAGAGTTGGGGCTCGGGGGGGGGCAGAGTGAGAGAGAGTTGGGACTTGGGGGCAGAGGGGGAGAGAGTTGGGGCTTGGGTGGCAGAGGGAGAGAGTTGGGGCTTGGGGGGCAGAGGGAGAGAGTTGGGGTTAGGGGTGCAGAGGGAGAGTGTTGGGGCTTGGGTGGCAGAGAGTGTTGGGGCTTGGGGGGCAGAGTGAGAGAGTTGGTGTTGGGGTGCAGAGGGAGAGTGTTGGGGATTGGGGGGCAGAGGGACAGAGTTGGGGCTTGGGGGGCAGAGGGAGAGAGTTGAGGCTTGGGGGACCAGAGGGAGAGAGTTGGGGCTTGGGGGGCAGAGGGAGAGAGAGTTGGGGCTTGACGGGGAGAGAGTTGGGGCAGAGGAGGAGAGTGTTGGTGCTTGGGGGGCAGAGGGAGAGATTTGGGGCTTGAGGGGCAGAGGGAGAGAGTTGGGGCTTGGCTGGCAGAGGGAGAGAGTTGGGGCTTGGCTGGCAGAGGGAGAGATTTGGAACTTGGGGGCAGAGGGAGAGAGTTGGGGCTTGGGGGGCAGAGGGAGAGAGTTGGGGCTCGGGGGGCAGAGGGAGAGAGCTGGGGCTCGGGGGGCAGAGGGAGAGAGTTGGGACTTGGGGGGACGAGATCGGAGAGAGTTGGGGGTTGGGGGGGCAGAGTGAGAGGGTTGGGGCTTGGGTGTCAGGGGGAGAGATTTGGGGCTTGTGGGGCAGAGGTGGAGAGTTGGGGCTTGGGGGGCAGAGGGAGAGAGTTAGGGCTTGGGGGGCAGATGTGGAGAGTTGGGGCTTGGGGGGCAGAGAGAGAAAGCTAGGGCTTGGGGGCAGCGGGAGAGAGTTGGGGCTCAGGGGCAGAGGGAGACAGAGTTGGGACTTTGGGGCAGAGGGAGAGAGAGTTGGGGCTCCGGGGGGCAGAGTGAGAGAGAGTTGGGACTTGGGGGGCAGAGGGAGAGAGTTGGGGCTTGGGGGGCAGAGGGAGTGAGTTGGGGTTTGGTGTACAGAGGGAGAGAGTTGGGGTTAGGGGGGCAGAGGGAGACAGTTGGGCTTGGGTGTCAGGGAGTGTTGGGGCTTGGGGGCAGAGGGAGAGAGTTGGGGTTGGGGGCAGAGGGAGAGAGTTGGGGCTTGAGGGGCAGAGGGAGAGAGTTGGGGCTTGGGTGGCAGAGGGAGAGAGTTGGTGCTTGGGGGGCAGAGGGAGAGAGTTGGGGTTGGGGGGGCAGAGGGAGAGTGTTGGGGATTGGGGGGCGGAGGGAGAGAGTTTGGGCTTGGGGGGGCAGAGGGAGAGAGTTGGGGCTTGGGGGCAGAGGGAGAGAGTTGGGGCTTGGGGGGCAGAAGGAGAGAATTGGGCTTGGGGGGCAAAGGGAGAGAGTTGGGGCTTGGGGGGGCAGAGGGAGAGAGTTTGGGCTTGGGGGGCAGAGGGAGAGATTTGGGGCTTGGGGGCAGAGGGAGAGAGTTTGGGCTTGGGGGGCAGAGGGAGAGTGTTGGGGCTTGGGGGGTAGAGGGAGAGAGTTGGTGCTTGGGGTGCAGAGGGAGAGAGTTGGGGCTTGGGGGGCAGAGGGAGAAAGTTGGGACTTGGGGGGCAGAGGGAGAGAGAGTTGGGGCTTGGGGGGGGGCAGAGGGAGATTGTTGGGGCTTGGGGGGCAGAGGGGGAGAGAAAGTTGGGGTTTGGGGGGGCAGCGGGAGAGAGTTGGGGCTTGGGGGGCAGGGTGAGAGAGTTGGGACTTGGGGGGCAGAGGGAGAGAGAGTTGGGGCTTGGGGGGCAGAGGGAGAGAGTTGGGGCTTGGGGGGCAGAGAGGTAGAGAGTTGGGGCTTGGCGGGCAGGGTGAGAGAGTTGGGGCTTGGGGGGGCAGAGGGAGATAGAGTTGGGACTTGGGGGGCAAGGTGAGAGAGTTGGGACTTGGGGGCAGAGGGAGAGAGAGTTGGGTCTTGGGGAGCAGAGGGAGAGAGAGTTGAGGCTTGGGGGGCAGAGGGATATAGTTGTGGCTTGGGGGGCAGAGAGGTAGAGAGTTGGGGCTTGTCGGGCAGGGTCAGAGAGTTGGGGCTTGGGGGGACATAGGGAGAGACCATTGGGGCTTGGGGGGGCAGAGGGAGATAGAGTTCGGACTTGGGGGGCAAGGTGAGAGAGTTGGGACTTGGGGGGCAGAGGGGGAAAGAGAGTTTGGGCTTGGGGGGCAGAGGGGGAGAGAGAGTTGGGGCTTGGGCGGCAGAGGGAGATAGTTGGGGCTAGGGGGGCAGAGGGGGAGAGAGTTGGGGCTTGGCGCCAGGGTGAGAGTGTTGGGGCTTGGGGGGCAGAGGGAGAGAGAGTTGGGACTTGGGGGACAGAGGGAGAGAGTGTTGGGACTTGGGGGGCATAGGGAGAGAGAGTTGGGGCTCGGGGGGGGCGGCAGAGTGAGAGAGAGTTGGGACTTGGGGGCAGAGGGGGAGAGAGTTGGGGCTTGGGTGGCAGAGGGAGAGAGTTGGGGCTTGGGGGGCAGAGGGAGAGAGTTGGGGTTAGGGGTGCAGAGGGAGAGTGTTGGGGCTTGGGTGGCAGAGAGTGTTGGGGCTTGGGGGGCAGAGTGAGAGAGTTGGGTCTTGAGGGCAGAGGGAGAGGGTTGGGGCTTGGGGGGCAGAGGGAGAGAGTGTTGGGGCTTGTGGGGCAGAGAGTTGGGGCTTGGGGGGCATAGAGTTGGGGCTTGGGGGGCAGAGGGAGAGAATTGGGGCTTGTTGGGCAGAGGGAGAGAGTTGGGGCTTGCGGGGCAGAGGGGTAGAGAGTTGGGGCTTGGGGGTCAGAGGGAGAGAGTTGGGGCTTGGGGGGCAGAGGGAGAGAGAGTTGGGGCAGAGACTTGGGGCTTGTGGGGCAGAGGCGGAGACACTTGGGGCTTGGGGGGCAGAGGGATAGTTTGGGGGCTTGGGGGCAGAGGGACAGAGTTGGGGCTTGGGGGGCAGAGGGAGAGTGTTGGGACTTGGGTGGCAAGGTGAGAGAGTTGGGACTTGGGTGGCAGAGGGAGAGAGAGTTGGGGCTTGGGGGGCAGAGGGAGAGAGTTGGGGCTTGGGGGGCAGAGGGAGAGAGTTGGGGCTTGTGGGGCAGAGGGAGAGTGTTGGGGCTTGGGTGGCAGAGGGGGAGAGTTGGGGCTTGGGGGTCAGAGGGAGAGAGCTGGGGCTTGGGGGGCAGAGGGAAGGAGTTGGGGGGCAGAGGGAGAGAGCTGGGGCTTGCGGGGCAGATGGAGAGAGTTGGGGCTTGGGGGGGGGCAGAGGGAGAGAGAGTTAGGTCTTGGGGGGCAGAGGGAGAGAGTTGGTGCTTGGGGTGCAGAGGGAGAGAGTTGGGGCTTGAGGGGCAGAGGGAGAAAGTTGGGGCTTGGGGGGCAGAGAGGTAGAGAGTTGGGGCTAGGCGGGCAGGATGAGAGAGTTGGGGCTTGGGGGGGCAGAGGGAGATAGAGTTGGGACTTGGGTGGCAAGGTGAGAGAGTTGGGACTTGGGTGGCAGAGGGAGAGAGAGTTGGGGCTTGGGGAGCAGAGGGAGAGAGAGTTGGGGCTTGGGGGGCAGAGGGAGGGAGAGTTGGGGCTTGGTGGGGCAGAGGGAGATAGTTGGGGCTTGGCGGGCAGAGGGGGAGAGAGAGGTGGGGTTTGGGGGGGGCAGAGGGAGAGAGTTGGGACTTGGGGGGCAGGGTGAGAGAGCTGGGGCTTGCGGGGCAGGTGGAGAGAGTTGGGGCTTGGGGGGGGCAGAGGGAGAGAGAGTTGGCTCTTGGGGGGCAGAGGGAGAGAGTTGGGTCTTGGGGGGCAGAGGGAGAGAGTTGGTGCTTGGGGTGCAGAGGGAGAGAGTTGGGGCTTGAGGGGCAGAGGGAGAAAGTTGGGGCTTGGGGGGCAGAGAGGTAGAGAGTTGGGGCTAGGCGGGCAGGATGAGAGAGTTGGGGCTTGGGGGGGCAGAGGGAGATAGAGTTGGGACTTGGGTGGCAAGGTGAGAGAGTTGGGACTTGGGTGGCAGAGGGAGAGAGAGTTGGGGCTTGGGGAGCAGAGGGAGAGAGAGTTGTGGCTTGGGGGGCAGAGGGAGGGAGAGTTGGGGCTTGGTGGGGCAGAGGGAGATAGTTGGGGCTTGGCGGGCAGAGGGGGAGAGAGAGGTGGGGTTTGGGGGGGGCAGAGTGAGAGAGTTGGGACTTGGGGGGCAGGGTGAGAGAGTTGGGACTTGGGGGGCAGAGGGAGAGAGAGTTGGGGTTTGGGGGGCAGAGGGAGATAGTTGCGGCTTGGGGGGCAGAGAGGTAGAGAGTTGGGGCTAGGCGGACAGGATGAGAGAGTTGGGGCTTGGGGGGGCAGAGGGAGATAGAGTTGGGACTTGGGTGGCAAGGTGAGAGAGTTGGGACTTGGGTGGCAGAGGGAGAGAGAGTTGGGGCTTGGGGGGCAGAGGGAGAGAGTTGGGACTTGGGGGGCAGAGGGAGAGAGTTGGGGCTTGTGGTGCAGAGGGAGAGAGTTGGGGCTTGGGTGGCAGAGGGGGAGAGTTGGGGCTTGGGGGGGGCAGAGGGAGAGAGCTGGGGTTTGGGGGGCAGAGGGAGAGAGTTGGGGTTTGGGGGGCAGAGGGAGAGAGCTGGGGCTTGGGGGCAGATGGAGAGAGTTGGGGCTTGGGGGGGCAGAGGGAGACAAAGTTGGGTCTTGGGGGGCAGAGGGAGAGAGTTGTTGCTTGGGGGGGCAGAGGGAGAGAGTTGGGGCTTGGGGGGCAGAGGGGGAGAGAGAGTTGGGGTTTTGGGGGGCAGAAAGTTGCGGCTTGGGGGGCAGGGTGAGAGAGTTGGGACTTGGGCAGAGGGAGAGAGAGTTGGGGTTTGGGGGGCAGAGTGAGAGAGAGTAGGGACTTCGGGGCAGAGGGGGAGAGAGTTGGGGCTTGGGTGGCAGAGGGAGAGAGTTGGGGCTTGGGGGGCAGAGGGAGAGAGTTGGGTTTAGGGGGGCAGAGGGAGAGAGTTGGGGCTTGGGTTGCAGAGAGTGTTGGGGCTTGGGGGCAGAGGGAGAGAGTTGGGGCTTGGGGGGCAGAGGGAGAGAGGGTTGCGGCTTGTGGGGCAGAGAGTTGGGGCTTGGGGGGCAGAGGGAGAGAGAATTTGGGCTTGCGGGGCTGAGGGGCAGAGAGTTGGGGCTTGGGGGGCAGAGGGAGTGAGTTGGTGCTTGGGGGCAGAGGGAGAGAGAGTTGGGGCAGAGGGGGAGAGAGTTGGGGCTTGGGGGGCAGAGGGAGAGAGAGTTGGGGTTGTGGGGCAGAGGGGGAGAGAGTTGGGGCTTGGGCGGCAGAGGGAGAGAGTTGGGGCTTGGGGGGCAGAGGGAGACAGAGTTGGGTCTTGGGGGGCAGAGGGAGAGAGTTGGGGCTTGTGGGGCAGAGGAAGCGAGTTGGGGCTCGGGGGGCAGAGGGAGAGAGTTGGGACTTGGGGGCAGGGGGAGAGAGTTGGGGCTTAGGGGGGCAGAGGGAGAGAGTTGGGGCTCGGGGGGCAGAGGGAGAGAGTTGGGGCTCGGGGGGCAGAGGGAGAGAGTTGGGGCTCAGAGGGAGAGAGTTGGGGCTCGGAGGGCAGAGGGAGACAGTTGGGGCTTGGGGGGCAGAGGGAGAGAGTTGGGGCTTGGGGGGCAGAGTTGGGGCTTGGGGGGCAGAGGGAGAGAGTTGGGGCTTGGGGGCAGAGGGAGAGAGTTGGGGCTAGGGGGGTAGAGGGAGAGGATTGGGCTTGGGGGGCAAAGGGAGAGAGTAGGGGCTTGGGGGGCAGAGGGAGAGAGTTTGGGCTTGGGGTCAGAGGGAGAGACTTGGGGCTTGGGGGGCAGAGGGAGAGAGTTGGGGATAGGGGGGCAGAGGGAGAGTGTTGGGTCTTGGGGGGTAGAGGGAGAGAGTTGGTGCTTGAGGGGTAGAGGGAGAGAGTTGGTGCTGGGGTGCAGATGGAGAGAGTTGGGGCTTGGGGGGCAGAGGGAGAAAGTTGGGACTTGGGGGGCAGAGGGAGAGAGAATTGGGGCTTGGTGGGGCAGAGGGAGATAGTTGCGGCTTGGGGAACAGAGGGGGAGAGAGGGTTGGGGCTTGGGGGCAGAGGGAGAGAGTTGGGACTTGGGGGGCAGAGGGGGAGAGAGTTGGGGCTTGGGTGGCAGAGGGAGATAGTTGGGGCTTGGGGGGCAGAGAGAGAGAGAGTTGGGGTTCGGGGGGCAGAGAGAGAGAGTTGGGGCTTGGGTGGCAGAGAGTGTTGGGGCTTGGGGGCAGAGGGAGAGAGTTGGGGTTGGGGGCAGAGGGAGAGAGTTGGGGCTTGGTGGGTAGAGGGAGAGAGTTGGGGCTTGGCGGGCAGAGGGGGAGAGGGGTACAGTTGGGGCCTGGGGGGCACTGTGAGAGAGTTGGTGTTGGGGGGCAGAGGGAGAGAGTTGGGGCTTGGGGGGCAGACGGAGAGAGTTGGTGCTTGGCTGGCAGAGGGAGAGAATTGGGGCTTGGGGGGGTAGAGGGAGAGAGTTGGGCCTTGGGGGGCAGAGGGAGAGAGAGTTGGGGCTTGAGGGGGAGAGAGTTGGGGCAGAGGAGGATAGTGTTGGGGCTTGAGGGGCAGAGGGAGAGAGTTGGGGCTTGGGTGGCAGAGGGAGAGAGAGTTGGGGCTTGTGGGGCAGAGGGGGAGAGAGTTGGTGCAGAGGGGGAGAGAGTTGGGGCAGAGGTGGAGAGTGTTGGGGCTTGGGGGGCAGAGGGAGAGAGTTGGGGCTCGGAGGGCAGAGGGAGAGAGCTGGGGCTCGGGGGGCAGAGGGAGAGAGTTGGGACTTGGAGGGACGAGATCGGAGAGAGTTGGGGCTTGGGGGGGCAGAGTGGGAGGGTTGGGGCTTGGGTGGCAGAGAGTGTTGGGGCTTGGGGGCAGAGGGAGAGAGTTGGGGTTGGGGGCAGAGGGAGAGAGTTGGGGTTAGGGGGGCAGAGGGAGAGAGTTGGGGCTTGGGTGGCAGAGAGTGTTGGGGCTTGGGGGCAGAGGGAGAGAGTTGGGGTTGGGGGCAGAGGGAGAGAGTTGGGGCTTGAGGGGCAGAGGGAGAGAGTTGGGGCTTGGATGGCAGAGGGAGAGAGTTGGGGCTTGGGGGGCAGAGGGAGAGAGTTGGGGTTGGGGGGCAGAGGGAGAGAGTTGGGGATTGGGGGGCAGAGGGAGAGAGTTGGGGCTTGGGGGGCAGAGGGAGAGAGTTGGGGCTTGGGGGGCAGAGGGAGAGAGTTGGGGCTTGGGGGGCAGAGGGAGAGAGTTGGGGCTTGGGGGGCAGAGGGAGAGAATTGGGCTTGGGGGGCAAAGGGAGAGAGTTGGGGCTTGGGGGGGCAGAGGGAGAGAGTTTGGTCTTGGGGGGGCAGAGCGAGAGATTTGGGGCTTGGGAGCAGAGGGAGAGAGTTTGGGCTAGGGGGGGGCAGAGGGAGAGAGAGTTGGGGCTTGGGAGGCAGAGGGAGATAGCTGGGGCTTGGGGGCAGAGGGGGAGAGAGAGTTGGGGTTTGGGGGGCAGAGGGAGAGAGTTGTGGCTTGGGGGGCAGGGTGAGAGAGTTGGGACTTGGGGGGCAGAGGGAGAGAGAGTTGGGGCTTGGGGGGCAGAGGGAGATAGTTGGGGCTTCGGGGGCAGAGAGGTAGAGAGTTGGGGCTTAGCGGGCAGGGTGAGAGAGTTGGGGCTTGGGGGGGCAGAGGGAGATAGAGTTGGGACTTGGGGGGCAAGGTGAGAGAGTTTGGGCTAGGGGGGCAGAGGGAGAGAGAGTTGGGGCTTGGGGAGGCAGAGGGAGAGAGTTGGGGCTTGGGGGGCAGAGGGGGAGAGAGAGTTGGGGTTTGGGGGGCAGAAAGTTGCGGCTTAGGGGGCAGGGTGAGAGAGTTGGGAATTGGGGGGCAGAGGGAGAGAGAGTTGGGGTTTGGGGGGCAGAGTGAGAGAGAGTTGGGACTTCGGGGCAGAGAGTTGGGGCTTGGGTGGCAGAGGGAGAGAGTTGGGGCTTGGGGGGCAGAGGGAGAGAGTTGGGGTTAGGGGGGCAGAGGGAGAGAGTTGGGTGGCAGAGAGTGTTGGGGCTAGGGGGCAGAGTGAGAGTGTTGGGGCTTGGGGGTAGAGGGAGAGAGTTGGGGCTTGGGGGGCAGAGGGAGAGAGGGTTGGGGCTTGTGGGGCAGAGAGTTGGGGCTTGGGGGGCAGAGAGTTGGGGCTTGGGGGGCAGAGGGAGAGAGAATTTGGGCTTGCGGGGCAGAGAGTTGGGGCTTGGGGGGCAGAGGGAGTGAGTTGGTGCTTGGGGGGCAGAGGGAGAGAGAGTTGGGGCGGAGGGGGAGAGAGTTGGGGCTTGGGGGGCAGAGGGAGAGAGAGTTGGGGCTTGTGGAGCAGAGGGGGAGAGAGTTGGGGCTTGGGCGGCAGAGGGAGAGAGTTGGGGCTTGGGGGGGCAGAGGGAGACAGAGTTGGGTCTTGGGGGGCAGAGGGAGAGAGTTGGGGCTTGTGGGGCAGAGGAAGCGAGTTGGGGCTCGGGGGGCAGAGGGAGAGAGTTGGGACTTGGGGGCAGGGGGAGAGAGTTGGGGCTTAGGGGGGCAGAGGGAGAGAGTTGGGGCTCGGGGGGCAGAGGGAGACAGTTGGGGCTCGGAGGGCAGAGGGAGACAGTTGGGGCTTGGGGGACAGAGGGAGAGATTTGGGGCTTGGGGGGCAGAGTTGGGGCTTGGGGGGCAGAGGGAGAGAGTTGGGGCTTGGGGGCAGAGGGAGAGAGTTGGGGCTTGGGGGGCAGAGGGAGAGAGTTGGGGCTTGGGGGGCAGAGGGGGAGATTTGGGGCTTGGGGGCAGAGGGAGAGAGAGTTGGGGCTTGTGGGGCAGAGGCTTATGGGGCAGAGGGAGAGAGTTGGGGCTCGGGGGGCAGGGGGAGAGAGTTGGGGCTAGGGGGGCAGAGGGAGAGAGTTGGGGCTCGGGGGGGGGGGAAGAGGGAGAGAGTTGGGGCTCGGGGGGCAGAGGGAGAGAGTTGGGGCTCGGGGGGCACCGGGAGAGAGTTGGGGCTCGGGGGGCAGAGGGAGAGAGTTGGGGCTCGGGGGGTGGGGGCAGAGGGAGAGACTTGGGGCTGGGGAGCGGGGGGGGGGGGCAGAGGGAGAGAGTTGGGGCTTGGGGGGCAGAGGGGGAGTGTTGGGGCTTGGGGGGCAGAGGGAGAGAGTTGGGGCTTGGGGGGCAGAGGCTTGGGGGGCAGAGGGGGAGAGGCGAGGGGGCAGAGGGACATAGTTGGGGCTTAGGGGGCAGAGGGAGAGAGAGTTGGGCCTCGGGGGGCAGAGGGAGAGAGTTGGGGTTCGGGGGGGGCAGAGGGAGAGAGTTGGGGCTCGGGGGGGGGGCAGAGGGAGAGAGTTGGGGCTCGGGGGGCAGAGGGAGAGAGTTGGGGCTCGGGGGGCAGAGGGAGAGAGTTGGGGTTTGGGGGGCAGAGGGAGAGAGCTGGGGCTTGGGGGGCAGATGGAGAGAGTTGGGGCTTGTGGGGGGGCAGAGGGAGACGGAGTTGGGTCTTGGGGGGCAGAGGGAGAGAGTTGTTGCTTGGGGTGCAGAGGGAGAGAGTTGGGGCTTGGGGGGGCAGAGGGAGAAAGTTGGGACTTGGGGGGCAGAGGGAGAGAGAGTTGGGACTTGGGGGGCAGAGGGGGAGAGAGAGTTGGGGTTTGGGGGGGCAGAACGTTGCGGCTTGGGGGGCAGGGTGAGAGAGTTGGGACTTGGGGGGCAGAGGGAGAGAGAGTTGGGGTTTGGGGGGCAGAGTGAGAGAGAGTTGGGACTTCGGGGCAGAGGGGGAGAGAGTTGGGGCTTGGGTGGCAGAGGGAGAGAGTTGGGGCTTGGGTGGCAGAGGGAGAGAGTTGGGGCTTGGGGGGCAGAGGGAGAGAGTTGGGGTTAGGGGGGCAGAGGGAGAGAGTTGGGGCTTGGGTGGCAGAGAGTGTTGGGGCTAGGGGGCAGAGTGAGAGTGTTGGGGCTTGGGGGCAGAGGGAGAGAGTTGGGGCTTGGGGGGCAGAGGGAGAGAGTGTTGGGGCTTGTGGGGCAGAGGGTTGTGGCTTGTGGGGCAGAGAGTTGGGGCTTGGGGGGCAGAGGGAGAGAGAATTTGGGCTTGCGGGGCTGAGGGGCAGAGAGTTGGGGCTTGGGGGGCAGAGGGAGTGAGTTGGTGCTTGGGGGGCAGAGGGAGAGAGAGTTGGGGCAGAGGGGGAGAGAGTTGGGGCTTGGGGGGCAGAGGGAGAGAGAGTTGGGGCTTGTGGGGCAGAGGGGGAGAGAATTGGGGCTTGGGCGGCAGAGGGAGAGAGTTGGGGCTTGGGGGGGGGGGGCAGAGGGAGACAGAGTTGGGTCTTGGGGGGCAGAGGGAGAGAGTTGGGGCTTGTGGGGCAGAGGAAGCGAGTTGGGGCTCGGGGGGCAGAGGGAGAGAGTTGGGACTTGGGGGCAGGGGGAGAGAGTTGGGGCTTAGGGGGGCAGAGGGAGAGAGTTGGGGCTCGGGGGGCAGAGGGAGAGAGTTGGGGCTCGGGGGGCAGAGGGAGAGAGTTGGGGCTCGGAGGGCAGAGGGAGACAGTTGGGGCTTGGGGGGCAGACGGAGAGAGTTGGGGCTTGGGGGGCAGCGTTGGGGCTTGGGGGGCAGAGGGAGAGAGTTGGGGCTTGGGGGGCAGAGGAAGAGAGTTGGGGCTTGGGGGCAGAGGGAGAGAGTTGGGGCTTGGGGGGCAGAGGGAGAGAGTTGGGGCTTGGGGGGCAGAGGGGGAGATTTGGGGCTTGGGGGCAGAGGGAGAGAGAGTTGGGGCTTGTGGGGCAGAGGCTTATGGGGCAGAGGGAGAGAGTTGGGGCTTGGGGGGCGGAGGGAGAGAGAGTCAGGTCTTGGGGGGCAGAGGGAGAGAGTAGGGGCTCGGGGGGCAGGGGGAGAGTGTTGGGGCTTGGGGGGCAGAGGGAGAGAGTTGGGGCTCGGGGGGGGGGAAAGAGGGAGAGAGTTGGGGCTCGGGGGGCACCGGGAGAGAGTTGGGGCTCGGGGGGCACCGGGAGAGAGTTGGGGCTCGGGGGGCAGAGGGAGAGACTTGGGGCTCGGGGGGGGGGGGGCAGAGGGAGAGACTTGGGGCTCGGAGGGGGGGGGGCAGAGGGAGAGAGTTGGGGCTTGGGGGGCAGAGGGAGAGAGTTGGGGCTTGGGGGGCAGAGGCTTGGGGGGCAGAGGGCGAGAGGCTAGGGGGCAGAGGGACAGAGTTGGGGATTAGGGGGCAGAGGTAGAGAGTTGGGGCTCGGGGGGGGGGGCAGAGGGAGAGAGTTGGGGCTCGAGGGGTGGCAGAGGGAGAGAGTTGGGGCTCGGGGGGCAGAGGGAGAGAGTTGGGGCTCGGGGGGCAGAGGGAAATAGTTGGGGCTCGGGGGGCAGAAGGAGAGAGTTGGGGCTTGGGGGGCAGAGGGAGAGAGAGTTGGGGCTTGGCGGCAGAGGGAGAGAGAGTCAGGTCTTGGGGGGGCAGAGGGAGAGAGTAGGGGCTCGGGGGGCAGAGGGAGAGAGTTGGTGCTCGGGGGGCAGAGAGAGAGAGTTGGGGCTCGGGGGGCAGAGGGAGAGAGTTGGGGCTCTGGGGGGGGGCAGAGGGAGAGAGTTGGGGCTCGGGGGGCAGAGGGAGAGAGTTGGGGCTCGGGGGGCACAGGGAGAGAGTTGGGTCTCGGGGGCAGAGGGAGAGAGTTGGGGCTTGGGAGGCAGAGGGAGAGAGGTGGGGCTTGAGGGCGGAGTTGGGGTTTGGGGGGCAGAGGGAGAGAGTTGGGGCTTGGGGGGCAGAGGGGGAGTGTTGGGGCTTGGGGGGCAGAGGGAGAGAGTTGGGGCTTGTGGGGCAGAGGCTTGGGGGAAGAGGGGGAGAGGCTAGGGGGGCAGAGGGGGAGAGGTTAAGGGGGCAGAGGGACGGAGTTGGGGCTTGGGGGGCAGAGGGAGAGTTGGGGCTCGGGGGCAGAGGGAGAGAGTTGGGGCTCGGGGGGGGCAGAGGGAGAGACTTGGGGCTCGGGGGGGGGGGCAGGGGGATAGAGTTGGGGCTTGTGGGGCAGAGGGAGAGAGAGTTGGGGCTTAGGGGGCAGAGGGAGAGAGAGTTGGGGCTCGGGGGGCAGAGGGAGAGAGTTGGGGCTCGGGGGGGGGCAGAGGGAGAGAGTTGGGGCTCGGGGGGGGGGGCAGAGGGAGAGAGTTGGTCTCGGGGGACAGAGGGAGAGAGTTGGGGCTTGGGGGGCAGAGGGAGAGAGTTGGGGCTTGGTGGGCAGAGGGAGAGAGTTGGGGCTTGGTGGGCAGAGGGAGAGAGTTGGGGCTTGGTGGGCAGAGGGAGAGAGTTGGGGCTTGGAGGGCAGAGGGGGAGAGTTGGGGCTTGGGGGGCAGAGGGAGAGAGTTGGGGCTTGGGGGGCAGAGGGAGAGAGTTGGGGCTTGGGGGGCAGAGGGAGAGAGTTGGGGCTTGGGGGGCAGAGGGAGAGAGAATTGGGGCTTAGGGGGCAGAGGGAGAGAGTTGGGGCTTGGGGGGCAGAGGGAGAGAGAATTGGGGCTTAGGGGGCAGAGGGAGAGAGAGTTGGGGCTCGGGGGGCAGAGGGAGAGAGTTGGGGCTTGGGGGGGCAGAGGGAGAGAGTTGGGGCTCGGGGGGCAGAGGGAGAGAGTTGGGGCTTGGGACGCAGCGGGGGAGAGTTGGTGCTTGGGGGGCAGAGGGGGAGAGTTGGTGCTTGGGGGGCAGAGGGGGAGAGTTGGTGCTTGGCGGGCAGAGGGGGAGAGTTGGGGCTTGGGGGGCAGAGGGGGAGAGTTGGGGCTTGGGGGGCAGAGGGAGAGAGTTGGGGCTTGGGGGGCAGAGGGAGAGAGAGTTGGGGCTTGGGGGGCAGAGGGAGAGAGTTGGGGCTTGGGGGGCAGAGGGAGAGAGAGTTGGGGCTTGGGGGGCAGAGGGAGAGAGTTGGGGCTTGGGGGCAGAGGGGAGAGTTGGGGGGCAGAGGGAGAGAGAGTTCGGGCTTGGGGGGCAGAGGGAGAGAGTTGGGGGGCAGAGGGGAGAGTTGGGGCTTGGGGGGGCAGAGGGGGAGAGTTGGGGCTCGGGGGGCAGAGGGAGAGAGTTGGGGCTTGGGGGGGCAGAGGGAGAGAGTTGGGGCTCGGGGGGCAGAGGGAGAGAGTTGGGGCTCGGGGGGCAGAGGGAGAGAGTTGGGGGGCAGAGGGAGAGAGTTGGGGCTTGGGGGGGCAGAGGGAGAGAGTTGGGGCTCGGGGGGCAGAGGGAGAGAGTTGGGGCTTGGGGGGGCAGAGGGAGAGAGTTGGGGCTCGGGGGGCAGAGGGAGAGAGTTGGGGGGCAGAGGGAGAGAGTTGGGGCTTGGGGGGGCAGAGGGAGAGAGTTGGGGCTCGGGGGGCAGAGGGAGAGAGTTCGGGCTCGGGGGGCAGAGGGAGAGAGTTGGGGGGCAGAGGGAGAGAGTTGGGGCTTGGGTGGGCAGAGGGAGAGAGTTGGGGCTCGGGGGGCAGAGGGAGAGAGTTGGGGGGCAGAGGGAGAGAGTTGGGGGGCAGAGGGGGAGAGAGTTGGGGCTCGGGTGGCAGAGGGAGAGAGTTGGGGGGCAGAGGGAGAGAGTTGGGGCTTGGGGGGCAGAGGGAGAGAGTTGGGGCTTGGGGGGGCAGAGGGAGAGAGTTGGGGCTTGGGGGGGCAGAGGGGGAGAGTTGGGGCTCGGGGGGGCAGAGTTGGGGCTTGGGGGGCAGAGGGGGAGAGTTGGGGGGCAGAGGGAGAGAGTTGGGGCTTGGGGGGCAGAGGGGGAGAGTTGGGGGGCAGAGGGGGAGAGTTGGGGCTCGGGGGGCAGAGGGAGAGAGTTGGGGGGCAGAGGGAGAGAGTTGGGGCTTGGGGGGCAGAGGGAGAGAGTTGGGGCTTGGGGGGGCAGAGGGAGAGAGTTGGGGCTCGGGGGGCTGAGGGGGAGAGTTGGGGCTCGGGGGGCAGAGGGAGAGAGTTGGGGCTCGGGGGGCAGAGGGAGAGAGTTGGGGCTCGGGGGGCTGAGGGGGAGAGTTGGGGGGCTGAGGGGGAGAGTTGGGGGGCAGAGGGAGAGAGTTGGGGCTCGGGGGGCTGAGGGGGAGAGTTGGGGGGCTGAGGGGGAGAGTTGGGGGGCAGAGGGAGAGAGTTGGGGCTCGGGGGGCAGAGGGAGAGAGTTGGGGCTCGGGGGGCAGAGGGGGAGAGTTGGGGCTCGGGGGGCAGAGGGAGAGAGTTGGGGCTCGGCGATGCTTCAGTTGTTGGGCGGGTTCTCTGGGGCGGTCAGGTTTCAGCTGCTGGTCACGTGGTGCCAGCGGAAGTGACGTGGAGGCGGTGAAGTTGTTACCGGAGATCCAGGCCAGGTTTGTCGCAGTTTTGTCGCTTGTGTGATTAGGTCTTGTTGGAGTGCGGTCCCCGGCAACACGGGCCGATGCCTTTTTATTATCATATGCAAGTTTTAAAAGAAAGCAGCGTTGGTAAATTGGGTAATAACTGTGAAGATGAAGTGACAGCCGCAGGGGGAGAAGTTGTGGAAGCCCGTGAGCCTTCACTGTCTCGTCAAACAGATCGGCAGCACATTTAAAACCAGGCAGCTCGCGCCTTGAGGCTTATTTTTTAAAAAAGATTTTAAAAAGCTTGCACCACACTCTGGGGTAGTGAATTCCACATATACACAAATCTTTGGGAGAAGTTGTTTCTTCTCACCTGTGTTTTAAATTTGCTACCTCGCAACTTAAGGCTATGACTTCTCATTCTAGAATGCCCCACAAGAGGAAGCATCTGCTCCACGTCTACTTTATCCATACCTTTAATCATCTTGTTTAATCTTGTTTCAATTTGATCTCCCCTCACTCTTCTAAACTCTACAGAGTATAGGCCTAAACTGTTCAATCTCTCATTATACGACAGACCCCTCATCTCTGGATCCATTTGGTGAACCTCCTCTGAACTGCCTCAATGCCACGACAGCTATCCTTATTTAGTGTGACAAAAAGAAGTAGCATACAAATTGCATGTCCATATTACTCCGTTTGGTTAATTAACACTAATGTATTGTTCAAAACTCTAGTTAAATGAAAAAAGGCCATCATTCACCCCTAACGTCAGTGCCAACTCGACCTTCCGCACTTTGCAGGGTTTCCGGTTCTTCATTTTTATTTCATATTTCCTGCCTCTGCAATATTTTGCTTTTTATTTTAATGTAGAGAGTTTCTAGCTAAGCTTACATACAATATGCTTTTGTGCCATGTGGAAAGTAATGCAAACATGTAAGAAATAATTAAAGCAAAATCTTACACATTGTGACCTCTGACATTTTTACATTGTTATTGTACTCAACTGTATTATATTCACATAGGCACCACAACCTGGGTTATTTAAAGAGGGTCCTTTGCAGAAGATACATTTGTTTAAAAACATTATAAGTGGATTTCTATTTGAATTTTGTTGCAGAAATTGACAACCATTTGAGTATAATCTTGTTATGCAGTTACTGTAGTGCTTGTATATTTTAGGAAGAAATGCCCCTCAACTATTGTAAACATGATATGAACAAGTGTCGTGATTACTTTTTCTTCACAGATTTGAAAATGGCAAATCCTTTTCGAATCTATCAGATGATGATGAGTAAACATTCTTGGAAAGTCCAAATACTGACTGCTGGTAAATAATTTTGGTTAATGATGCTCAAGTGATTTCAGTTTCATCAGAATTTCAATTGATCCACACACCAAGCAGATTGTGTGGTCACCCAACCTGTATAGTTGGAACTGGTTTGGATTTTAGGGATACAGAATAGTGATTGGTGGAAACACAGTATCTGCACAGATGTAAAACAACAAAGTCTGAACAGAAATTGTTAAAATGTTAGTCGATCTCCTCTGGTATTGCATGTGGATGGGAGATTGGTCAAGACTTCAATGTTCAAACAAACAAAAGAACAAAGAAATGTACAGCACAGGAACAGGCCCTTCAGCCCTCCAAGCCCGTGCCGACCATGCTGCCCGACTAAACTACAATCTTCTACACTTCCTGGGTCCGTATCCCTCTATTCCCATCCTATTTATGTATTTGTCAAGATGCCCCTTAAATGTCACTATCGTCCCTGCTTCCACCACCACCTCCGGTAGCGAGTTCCAGGCACCCACTACCCTCTGCGTAAAAGACCTTCAATCCAAGAAGGTTTAGAATATAGGGAAAGCAGATGGGAGGAGGGCTGAAGGATGAGGGAAGGAGAAAAGGTGAAAGTGGAACAGGAGGAATATGTTTGGGATTGGAGGTTGATGGAAGAAATAACAAGGAAACTACCTCAGTGAGCGATTGTGCCCCAACTCTAAATTCTTCCCGGTCAGGGGCGAGGATCTAAATCTTTCCTTTCCCCAGGTTGAGAATTATTTCCAATGAGAGGTGACAAGCTATTCTTTCCCAGCAGCAAGCAATCTAATTGTGATGTGGGTGGGGGAAATGAGCGGGGCAGGATATTGAAGTAATCTACTGGTTCTCTTGCCCATGGCTCTTTATTGTGGCTTTGAAGAGCTGTCGGTTTCTTCCACTGCATTTTATAATGACACCTTGGTAAAGCCCATCTCAGGAATTTATTTTTACATCAATACGTGTTGTGTGGAGGGCCATTGGAGAGGGTGTGAGGGATCATCTTTCTGACAGTACTGTCAGATTACAAATAGCTATTGGGCACCTCTTCACTGCAAGAATTCCCTGTTTATGCCTTGGAACTGATGTGACTGAGTGTTATTCAGAAGATTATAGTCAATGCTGGTAGTTTCTGGGAAGGGAAGCATTGACGATCACAAACTCCATAGCTCAAAACAGAACTTTCAGCCTTTTTTTTAGTGGAGGCCAGCGTTGTATGAGTGTGGGTGTAGCTGAGAAATACACATTTAGTTTTGCTTGAATGTTCTGCCAGGATTCTTCTTCATAGAATCCCTACTGTGCAGAAGGAGGCCATTTGGCCCATCGAGTCTGCACTGGCCCCTGGAAAGAGCACCCTAACTAAGCCTGTGAGGCAGCAGTGCTAACCTCTGTGCCACCCATGTTTGTTCTCATGAGGAGAGGACATCTGCTCTGAGAATTACCAGGCTCCTGTAGAGCCACTGATAGTAGATCTGTGGGGCTTGGGCTAATTTACTGAAATTGAATTGCAATGTTTGGCAGTGTATGTTAGCTGTTGGCTTTCTACCTAACATTGTCATGAAACTTTTACAGTGCAATTTGCCCTTTCACAATGCCACCTACAGGCGTAACTGTTGACCGTCTCACAATTTGTTGATGCATATACAGGTTTTGATTTTTTTTTAATGTAGAGTATCCAATTCTTTTTTTTCCAATAAAGGGGCAATTTAGCGTGGCCAATTCACCTACCCTGCACATCTTTTTGGGTTGTGGGTGTGACACCCACACAGACAAGGGGAGGATGTGCAAACATGTACTGTTTGATATAATCTTTATTAGTATCACAAGTAGGCTTACATTTAACACTGCAATGATGTTACTGTGAAAATCCCCTAGTCGCCACACTACGGCGTCTGTTCGGTACACTGATGGAGAATTCAGAATGTCCAATTCACCTATGCACGTCTTTCGGGACTTGTGGGAGGAAACCGGGGCGCCTGGAAGAAACCCACGCAGACACAGGGAGAATGTGCAGACTCCGCACAGACTGTGACCCAAGCCGGGTCCTGATATGGGACATGGAATCTTGCAACCTATTCAGCATGTTGTTGCCTTTTTTACCTACTGTATATATGGCAATCAATAAGGTTGCCCTTCTTTCTTTGGATATCAATATTATATTGCTCAGAGTCGCCTTGTATCAAATGATACCACCACAAGGTTCAACTGGATATCAATCAAAGAGCCAAACACCAGTTAGTTAGTTCAAGGTCAAGGGTACATTATTTACACACACAATTAATCATGCAACATAAACACTACTAGTTAAACTACACCTATCGACTATGACAACCTGTACTTAACTTCAGGCACCCGGCTTAGGTCAGAGGAACAGTGGCCATTCGAATCTGGATCTATCGGGTCTGGAGAAGTCACTGCTGCTCAGCTGGGCTCATCCGTCTGGTGGCGGCTGTTGAACTTGAACTTGCTTCTGGTGGTGCTGCACTTGGAAATAGACGTTGCCGGAGCGCTAGGTCCAAGAGAGGCCAAACACATGGTGGTCTCGCTTTTTATCCTTGGGGGTTTTCGTGCTCTTTTGGACGGTCCTTCATTTGGATCCCACTAATTGGGTAATTCTTGATCACTGTGTTCGATTCAAACCAATAAAGAGGCGGTGCCTTGATGGCTGGGCGTGTCCTAAGCGGTCATTGACCCCGTTGTTTACGCTTCCCGAGTACAGGGAGTGGCGCTGAAATGTCTGGGGTTGTATCGGTCGCTCAAGTATCAGTCCTTTGTCTGGCAGAGATGGGCCATCAAATGCTAATCGGTTGGGGGTTTCGATACCATCTGGATTCCTCGCTCACAAATATACATTCAGGCTCTGAGCCTGCCTGAATCTCGCATTGTCCATTTTTCCCATTATGCTTTGCGACCTTCCCTGTTCCTTATTGTAAGTGGCCATCCCAGATGGCTACAGTCCTTCCTCTTGATCCTCAACGTGAAGCGTGAAGGATCACACTGCGATCTTCTCCTGTTCTCTGACATGCCGGGTACCCTCAATCAAGGACAGGTTCTATCCTACTCTGTCCTATGGGTCAAAATATTTCCCTAAGTTTTCCTAATACAACACATATCTCTAAAAATTCTAAGGGGGCCACTATAACATTCGAACATACATTTCAATCTCTTTACACAAAAAGGGGAACCTCTAACTGTCCTTAACTAAACTACACTCATGCCGCTATCTAATAACCAAAGAATGTATATTACAATACAAGATACACAATTGCAGCATCACATTCCTACTTATCTCTAATGTCCATATACAAAGAAAGTAACTTTATTAAAAAACAACCGCGGAATTTATTAGGGAGGAAGGGTTCAGAAAGAGTGTGGGGTTTGCTGGAGTCCGAGGAAAGGGGCTTTATGTGTGTATACTGGAGGGCGGAAGGCTCTCCTTCGCAATTTCCGAAGTCTGCTCATCTGGATGACACTGCAAAGTATAGCTATAACCAGTAGGGCTTCTACTGTGTACGAAAGGGACTACCATTTTATGATATCACACCATGTGGGGGTATCAGTGGCTGTGTCTATGTGTGGTGTAGTGTCCAGGCTAGGGGTGTTGTGTTGGGTGGTCATGTTTAGGGCCTTTGCAGTGAGGGGTGTAGGGGCGGGTAACGCGCACAACTGTACTGATCCAACGACGATCATGATTCAGATCATCAGGTTCATCTTGTCTGTATCTTTCTCTGTCTTCTGGTATATCCATATCTTCCTGGGGGTACAAGCATAATATCTGTTATTATCTTGTTGCTTAATATCTCGTTTGTCTGTCTGTTTCTCCTTAACGTCAATTTCCCATTTAGAATCGTCACCATGTGTGACTCCCTCATTTTTTTTTTTAAACAACCATTTGGGAGACAAGACATCTGAAAGAAAATTCTGTCACAGTGCGAGCACTCTCGCAGCCTGTGTTTGATGGGCTGAGTGGGCGGACAATTTCTCCATCCGGTGCAAACTTGTTTCAACCAAGTGTTTTGAACATGTAAATAGCAGGTGGGGGATAGCAACCGAAGGGTCGCCGGAAAGGGGACAAAAGTTGTGGCAAAAGTGCATTATTTAAACCACAGTTGTAAAAAGAACAGCAAAAGAGTTTTGAAAAGAATTCTACGAATGGGGTGCCTATGAGCCGCGGCAGGGCAAGAATGGGTGGAATCCCTGGGTAGGGCGGTGATCAGTGCCGTTGCTCCACTACCTGAGCTTGCCTGACCAAATACATAGGGGGTCCTTAGGTAGGGTGGGGATAAGTGCCGTTACTCCACTGCCTGAGTGACCTTCCAAGAGCGGTATGAATTTGAGTATATATGGGCTTCAGCAAACTTGTGCCTTTAACTGCCATGTGGCGTCAGAGGAATAGTCACAACCGTATCAAGAAACGTGCCTGGGGTCGACACACAAAGTTGTACAAGAGAGAGAACATTCAACATTAAAAAATAAACTAAAGAAGAAAGCGGGCAGGTTCCATCAGAGTGTAGGACACCGTAAATCTCAATCGGTTCCTTTCTCTCATCATTTGGACACCTCCAGGTTCCATTCCAAAAAGGGTCTCAAAGGGGTTAGCATGGTGGGAGTCAGACTCTGAGTCATCACCACCTCCCGGGTGCCAAACTCATGCCTGGAGTTTGCGTGCCCATGCAGCGTGTACCGATGTGGGGTCCATCTCGTCGTTCCATGTCAGACGACAGGAATTATCGCGGTGCAAATGTTTTGAATTCTGTAGGGCGGTAGGGGCAAGGGGGGTGTCGCTATCGTCGGGTGGTGGGTCAGGTTCTGGTAACAGCAAATAGATTGTCTCTGAGGGGCTGAACATATCGTGGTCAATGTCACTGGGGTTGTAGTAACTGGGGCCTGGTCTGTGTTTCCATTGTTCGGGTCTATCAAGGGCATCCTTTGTGCTTTCGCTGTCGCTATTGCTAGCGGCCGAATCAAATGTTGGGGTGAAATTGGACTCCGGGGACGGAGTCAGGGTCGTGCTGTGCTGGCTGGGGGAGGACTGGATTGGGTTGTCAGTGGGCAGGTCTCTGTTGTCTGCCATTGCCAATGAGAGGTGGTGTGAGTGGCTGCACTGCGTTCCATAAACCTTAAGCTGGGTTATATGGAACCATCCTGATTTTCCATTAGGATATGTGATCTTGTAAACTGAGGGGCTTACTTTATCGGAAATTGAGTAGGGTCCTGCAAATTTGGGGGAGTGGAATGAACTAGGATTGTACAGGGAGGTCATGATTGCTGTCCGACTATACTCTGTTGGGTGTACTGTCTTATCAAAGCAGGCCTTACTCTGCTTTCGTCTAGCGCCTAGTTGAACAGCTGCAGCGAGCTGTGCTGCTTTAATATTCTCCAACATGTTTTGGACCACTTTTTCGTGGGTAAGTGCGGTGATGCGGGGCTGGCCAAATCAAGTCCAAATAAATATTTGTTAACCTTCACGGGCCGTCTGGTCATGAGGGTATGGGGGATGTAACCTGTCAAAATCGACACCGTGTTTCTAATAAACATCAGTGCGAATGGGAGCACTGTGTCCCATGTCGTATTCTGCTGCTGTACCATCTTCCAAAGTGGTGCCTTTAGTGTCCGATTCATGCGTTCCACAATGCCGCTGGACTGCAGGTGATAGGCAATGTGAACTTCTGTTTTATGCCAAAAATCATCAGGATATTTTTCATAACTCTTGCCTGTGAAGTGTGAACCTTGGTCTGACTCAATACAACGGGGGAGTCCCCATCTAGTGAAAATGTGCTCAGTTAGAATTTTTGCCGTGGCTTTGGCCGTATTTGTTCTTGAAGGGAATGCTTCTCCCCATTTCGTGAAGGTGTCGATGATGATCAACACATATTTGCATCCATTTCTGCAGGGGGGGAGGGGATCAATATAGTCTAACTGCAAGTTCGTCCATGGGCCATTTACAGGGTGGGTGTGTCTTAGCTGACCTTTCTTTGCATATCTGTCCGGGTTGTTCTGGGCGCAAATCAAACAATTCTCAATGTAATGGGTTACGTCGGTTTTTAAATCGGGCCACCAGCAGAGAGGCTTGAGGTGGGCAAGGGTGGATTCTATCCCTCGGTATCCGTCGTGGAATTGGCAAATCATCTGGTTCCTGTCCTGGGTGGGAACCACATAAATACCATCCTTTAAAATGATTCCCTCATGAATTGTTAAAGTGTCTTTAAACTTATCGTAGGGAGCTGGGAAGTCTCCTTTTAAAATTTCCTTTTGTGTCTCATCTTTTTGTGCTTGGGCTAAGTCTTGAATGTTGGTCTGTGAGACCTGAGCCGCGTGTACTGGGGCACTCTCAGGGGGTTGCCAAAAGTGGCCATGTCATGAGCCTGCTTTCGCTAGGGCGTCTGCTTTCATGTTACCGGGTGGGGAGGAACGATGGTGGCTTCTAACTTTTATGATTCCGTATTTTCTACCTTTCGCTGTCTGGAGGATGTATTTGAGTAATGGCGCTGAGGGTAGGGGTTTTCCGTCAGCGGATATAAATCCTCTAGATTCCCACAGGGGCAGGAATTCTGTTGGGCTGTTGCAGACATGCAAACTGTCCGAATATATGTCTGCTGGGGCCGGGAACGAATCGGGGTCCTGGACAATGTAAACAATGGCTGCTAACTCGGCTGCCTGCGAACCTAAATGTCGAGGCAACCTTAATGAGATTTCCTCTAAAGCGCGTCCTCTACATAGATTCCACATCCTGTGATTCTTTTTCCATCAAGAACTGTGGAGGAGCCATCTGCATAAATTTTTAGAGCTTTGTCTGTGGGCTGGGTCGTCTGTGGTCGGGTTGCCTGTCTTTCTCGGTACCGATTTGGGAACAAAGCCTGTGCTGTGCTTGGCTGCAATGATCTCGCACTCATGTGGGGTTCCTGCAGAGTGTAAATTGTCGACCAGAAACGTGTGCTTCTTTGTCCGTTTTACAGTAATGTCGCGTCCTTTTAGGAGTAGGGTCCAGCACGCTGCTCGAATTTGGTTTACTGTGCCGTCTTTTAATCTACCGTCTAATAAAAGCTGTGTTGGAGTGTGCTCGGTCAAAATTGTTACGGGTTTGAGTCCTGTTATGTACGAGAAGTACTGTACCACCCAGAAAACTGCGAGCAGGTGCCTTTCGCAGGCTGAAAATCCCTGCTCTACGGGGTCTAAAACTCATGAGGCATAGGCTACGGGTCCTAAACGATTGTGCCTGTCCTGTAGGAGTACGGCCGAAAGGGTTCGGTCGGTGGTCACTACCTCTATCGCGTATGGGGGGGGTGAGGATCTGGGGCCTGCAAAGCGGGAGCTGTGCTTCGGGCGCGTTTCAATGTGTCTACAGCATCCGTGTGCTGTGGAAGCCATTTCCATGGGGCCTGTTTCTTAAGGAGCTCGGAAAGTGGAGCTGCTTCTGTGGCGAAACCGCCTGTGGTTCCTGCAGTAACCGACCAGTCCTAAAAATGATCGGAGTGCTGTAACATTTTGGGGCAAGGGCAATTTTACAATTGAATCTATCCGTTTCTGTTCTATTTCACGCTTACCATCCGTGAGGGCCGTGCCTAAGAAAGTGACCTTTTCCTGGAGAAGGTGGGCCTTTTTGGGTTAATTTTGCATCCAATTTCTTTTGAGGAGTCCTAATAATTCCGAAAGAAGTGAAATGTGCTCTTCCTTGGTGTCAGTCTATAGGATCAAGTCGTCCACATACTGAACGAGGCATTCAGATCGGGAAAATTTTGATAATCCGTTTGCCAATTGTCTGTGAAAAATGGAGGGGAGTTGTGGAAGCCTTGTGGAAGGCACGTCCACGTGTACTGCTGTCCCTGGAAAGTGAACGCAAATTTGTACTGGCACTTTTTATCCAACGGAATGGACCAAAAGCCATTGCTAATGTCCAAAACAATGAAAAATTTTGACTGGAGTCCCTGTTTTAACATGGTCTCGGAACTCATGGCAACGGTGGGGGCTGCTACCGGAGTCACTTTGTTTAATTGCCTATAATCAATGGTCAGTCGCCATGAACCATCTGGTTTTCTTACGGGCCAAATTGGGGCATTGTTCGTTGATGCTACGGGCCGAATTACTCCTTCATCCAATAAACTCTGGATTACTTTGGCTATCCCCGAACAGGCGCCGGAATGTGGTGACTAGGGGCTTTTCACAGTAACTTCATTGAAGCCTACTTGTGACAATAAGCGATTTTCATTTTCATTTCTCCCTCGGCTTGCTGTGGAAAACCGTATTGTTTCTGGGTCTTAGGATCGGGACCTGTAATGGTGGCCACTCCTGGGATCTTACCGCAGTCGTGCTTGTGTTAGGCAAACGATGCTTTATGTCTTTTCAAGACTTCCCTAACCGTTTTGTCTGTGGTAATGGTTTGTGGATCAAACCAGTACTCTCCCACTGAGCTAATCCTGTGTGCATAGTCTCCCACTGTGAGCGTGGCGGGGGCTCGTGCTGCTTTGGCCATTTTCCACACATTTATTTACGGGGTCCAAAGAAAGGTTGTGTAAACTCATAAAATCTATTCCCAAGATGTGTTCTGCTGTCTGGGGTAAATCGACCAAAACGACTGAGTGTTTCGTTTTGCCGATCTGGACATCCACAGGGGCCGTAATGTGTCCCTGCTGGAGGTGACCTGTAAAGCCACTAAGGGTAATGGTGTCTGTAGTGGGCCGTATATCTCGCTGGTACATCGTGGAGGAGTTTAACATGATTCGGGACCCTCCTGTGTCCCAAAGGAACTCTACTGGGTGTCCCCGGACTGTGCCTGCAACTACCGGTCTTCCAGACTTCCCAAAGGGTACCGCAGACCCAAGTTGGGGAGTCCAAACACACTCAATCGGTGCCATTTATGGCCAAATTATCTGATCGGGCACTAACGCTGTGGATGGGTCTGGCATTGCTCCTACGGGGGGGCATTTGTGGGCTGATTCCGTTGCTGTTTCGGGGGGGCTTGACATCCTTCTGCTTAATGCCCTTTCTGTCCGCAATTGTAGCATCCCTGCGCTTCAGGGTGCTGTGTTACTTCTGTCTTCATTTACCCATGCGGGGTCTTGGTGTGCCCTTACTGGATTCATGTTGGCGCCTACTCTTTCTTGGTCTGTCTTTTTCTGTAGGGACTGTTCCCAAGCTCTAGATAATCGTTTCAGTACCCACACTTCATTGTGTGCCGGGTTTGAGGGGTCGTAGTTGGCACATACCTTTTGTCCTGCCTCCGTGGCATGGGAGACTAGAATACGGGTCCATTTGGCCGTATTGTCTACCAATACGGGCTATATCACCGAATACAGCGGTGAAGTGGATCCAGAGGCGTCCAGCAAATGCTGTTGGATGCTCTCCCTTTTTCTGTCTGCACCGCTTGAGTCCTTCTACCGGATCTCCTCTATTGTAGCCAATGGTGTCTAAAATGGCTGTTTTCGTATCTTGGAGGCTACCTCCTCCTACATTTTGTGGGTCGGGAAGGGATGAACTAACCGACGGGTCTAGGCTCATCACTATGAGCTTTACCTCTTCCTGCTCGTCCAGACCGTACATGACGGTCTGTTGCCTAACTCGTTCAAAAAAGTGGTGTGGGTCTCATGTGGGGTGAAAAGCTTCAATTTTATCACGGGCATCTCTTAACTGGGTGATGGTTAGTGGGGTGGTGTACACAAAATCGGGTTGGCCTTCTGTTGTTACTCTACGCTGTGTGGTGATGGGATTCATTGGGTTGGGTTCTGCCTGTGCAGTCGGTGGTGCGGGTGCTTTTCTTTTCGGGGCCTGGGGGGCTCTATTCTGACTTTCTGTCTCGTTCACGTATCGTTGGGCTGTTTCACTAAGTGATCTAGCTGTGGCCCAAAGGTATCTCTGAACCCGTTCTGAACGGATTGCAATCTTGCAATTTGCTGCCTGCACTTGGCATGGTCCACCGAACTCTGCCTCTGTTCTGTGGTGGAACTGTGGAGTGCTCGTAGGGTTGCCTTTAAATCTTCACATAGTTTTCTCAACTGTTCCGCTTGGTTCTCTGTTTCCTCTCTTCACCACACGTTGCGTGTCCTGGTAGGCCTTATCGTATTGAATCTGAAAGCTGCTTAGGTGGGCGAAACAAGATTGGTGTGCCCCCTTGACATCAGCCATCTCCTTGTCCTTCGCCGCTAGCTGCTCTTGGAGTTGCTCGTTTAATCTCTCACATTCGCTAACATTTCCCTCTCTACTCCTCTTTCCGCAAGCTGTCTACGGAGCGTCCTTACGACCTCCTATGTGCCAAGCAGGACACGATTGCCATCGGCTTACGAACTCTACTCAAATTCTTCTTGTCGATCTCGGTCAGGCTGTCCCACCAAGTCTGTCCTATGCTGCCAGGACCTGTTTCCTCATTCGCACAAAATTCCCACCATAGGGGCCATCCTTTCCCCTTTAGGTATTTCCTAATCTCTTCTTCCCATACGGGACACTGTTCTGCTCTGTTGGCCGCTGCGACCTCAGGCTCTTATGGATGCATAAGACGTTCCATTGCCTTCATGGCCATCCCTATAATTATCTCTGTCTCTACGGGGAATTTGGAACAAGGGGGGAATAAAGTGGTGGTGCAAACACGGGTACGGCTCAAGCTATTTTCCGGTTTACGCAACTCCCGAAAGTTTCACGCAACAAAATCTATCGAGGTGACTTATATCCCTTTGTTAGTCCGCATGCAAATTACACACTTCCGGATTCTGGAGGTTTGATCGATACTGGTTTCGCTTCTAGTTTCTTTTACTTTCCCAATTTGTATTCTAATTCAATCGTTTTGTGCGTTTTCTTGGAGTGACACGGTCACTTCTGGGTCGAATCCTGTCAGATGTCGCCAATAACTGTTGCCTTTTTTACCTACTGAAAATATGACAATCAATGAGTTTGCCCTTTCTTTGGATATCAATATTATATTACTCAGAGTCACCAGGTATCAAATGATACCACCACAAGGTTCAACTGGATATCAATCAAAGAGCCAAACACCAGTTAGTTAGTTCAAGGTCAAGGGTACTTTATTTACACACACAATTAGTCATGCAACATAAACACTACTAGTTAAACTACACCTATCGACTAAGACAACCTGTACTTAACTTCAGGCACCCGGCTTAGGTCAGAGGAACAGTGGCCGTTGTTCAATTCTGGATCTATCGGGTCTGTAGAAGTAACTGCTGCTCAGCATGGCTCATCTGTCTGGTAGCGGGCATTGAACTTGAACTTGCTTCTGGTGGTGCTGCAATTGGAAATAGATGTTGCCGGAGCGCCAGGTCCAAGAGAGGCCGAACACATGGTGGTCTCGCTTTTTATCCTTGGGGGTTTTCGTGCTCTTTTGGACGGTCCTTCAGTTTGGACCCCACTAGTTGGGTAATTCTTGATCACTGTGTTCGATTCAAACCAGTAAATGGGCAGGTGCCTTGATGGCTGGGCGTGTCCTAAGCGGTCATTGACTCCGTTGTTTACGCTTCCCGAGTACAGGGAGTGGTGCCGAAATGTCTGGGACTGTATCGGTCGCTCAAGTATCAGTCCTTTGTCTGGCGGAGATGGGCCATCAAATGCTAATCGGTTGGGGGTTTCGATACCGTCTGGATTCCTCGCTCACAAATATACATTCAGGCTCTGAGCCTGCCTGAATCTCGCATTGTCCATTTTTCCCGTTATGCTTTGCGACCTTCCCTGTTCCTTACTTTAAGTGGCCATCCCAGATGGCTACAATGTTTATTGTAGTTCAATGCAATTAAAGTTTGACATTTTCGTGTTCCATACTTTTTAAAGTTAAGATAGTATGATGTTGGATAAAGTAAATATGTGATGGAGGTATACTTCATACTTACTCTGTGGAGCTAGGTATCAATTACCTAATTAATTTTTCGGGATTGGCATCTTTTTTAAACTGGTTTTCATCCGGTTCCAAATTATTTTCTGTTCAATTGATTGGCAGAAACAATTATTTCCCTTTTTTAAAGAAAGGAAACCTTTTTCAGCCTCAATTCCTTGTCCAAGAAGAACTACAAAATGTTATGTACAGTAGTGTCAATGTTCGTCATTTTTTCCCCCTAAAATACATTGACAGAAATGCTGTTTGTTCTCCCGGATGTTGTCTTAACTTGCCCTCGATGTTTATCTTGGATTGGGTGGTTGTGGCAGTGTAAACTGGTGGCTTACCTGTGTTCTGTGCCATTGCAACTAAACAAACTTTAACTCTATTTAAATGCTGATTTCCATTGGGCTTGTCATGAATAGCTAAGTGTTGCAATGACACCATATTTACCAAAATACTGAGTAAACAGCTTCACCAGAATGATATACAGCCAAGCTTTTACTGTACTTGATAAGGGGTAGTTCAAATATTGTGGTGTTTATTTTTCTCCTACCACTTCAAATTGCTGTACTCCTGACAACCTGTGTCCAAAGGTTACTTACATGGCAACAGTTTCTACTGACTTTGTATTGGTATCTGAAAGTGAAAAGTTTGGGATGTTTGTTGTGTGAAAAAGGAATTTTGTAATAATTGTGTGATATTTGACGACTACCATCTGTGGGAAACAAATCAGTGACACGTGGTGTGTCGGAGAATAAGGGTGCTTTTGAAGTGAGCAATTAAAAAAAAAAAATAGGAACAGAGGTAGAATATTTACATATCCGTTGTGCATTTTTAAAATAAAAAAAAATAAAAAAATTTAGAGTACCCAATTCATTTTTTCCAATTAAGGGGCGATTTAGTGGGGCCAATCCACCTACCCTGCACATCTTTTTGGGTTGTGGGGGCGAAACCCACGCAAACACGGGGAGAATGTGCAAACTCCACACGGACAGTGACCCAGAGCCGGGATCGAACCTGGAACCTCGACGCCGTGAGGCAACAGGGCTAACCCACAGCGCCACCGTGCTGCCCTTCTGTTGTGCATTTTAAGTGGATGCTCATGGGGCCCACATGCAGAGGCATCAATCTGGTCTGCAGGAAGCAAAGAAGGCTCCTGAAATGAGCACTCCCGCCGTCATCAGAAATGTGTAGAATTGCTACAGTGCAGGAGGAGGCCATTCGGCCCATCGAGTCTGCACTGAAAATCTGAAAGAGCACCTACCCACTCCCTGTAACTCCACCTAACCGTTGGACACTGAAGGGTAATTTTATCATGGTCAGTCCACCTAACCTGCACATCTTTGGACTGTGGGAGAAAACCGGAGCACCCGGAGGAAACCCACGCAGACATGGTGAGAATGCGTTGAAACGCACTTGTGAATTTATTTGTTTGTCAGGTCAGACTTGCTGATGGTAATAATATTTGCAACAAGAATCATGAACAGTGTCCCCAACCACATCAGAAATCATCTGAGAATGATGACAGTCTAATGACAAAGTTAGGGATGGGTTAACCAGAAATGCTGAGAGTTCTTTAATTTTCAAAACATTTTGGATGACCTGCAATGATCGTTCTATTTGCTATTCCGTCTGGTCCTTGTTTGTGGGGACCAGTGCTGAACAGCGCTTGCCCGAGGTCTCTGAGGCGAAAGGGATGAATCCCAAAGCCTCGGGTACCTCTGGAATCTGCACACCGGGAGTGAGGTTTACTGCCTCACTCTAATATGCAGATTTGCCAAAATGTGGTCCCACCCACAATGGGCAGGATTTACATCCTGTTGGATTTTGCTAGGCACTGCGTGCCGTTAGATCCCGGGAGCGGGGTCTGCTGGCTTTTATCGGTCAGGCTGCACACAGCAAGCTGCTTTTCTGGCGCAGCCTGAATATTGGAATTGAGGTCCCATGTCCAACTGGGTATCATTTTACTCTTATTTACTAATCAGAAATATAATCAGCCATATATAACATTTGTGGCTAATGCATTGGAGTGAGTAAATGAGAAAGGAAAAGAGTTTTTCAAAACTGGACGGGACTGGAGAAGAATAGAAAAGCAAGAAAAGGAATGAGAGAATGACCAAAGACGAGTGTCTTTTTTATTATTCCTGTTTACTTTAAATATTAGCAAAATCAACTTCTAACATTTTTATTGCAGTAGTGCTTGTTTCAGATTTTCAATGTGCTAACTTAAAACTTAAGAAAGATGTTCAGTTCAGTGAGGCTGATTTTCATGTTAAGAGTTGAAGGAGCAGCGTATGTCCTTGCTTCTCACTTTCTGGCTTATCCCTCTCTTTGTTTCTTCCTTTCTCTCCATTCTTTTCCCCTTTGCATGGCACAACAGATTTTCATGGGGATGAAAAGAAATGGAGAAGGTACGTAATCAAGGCTCAACTGATTCAGGTGCTGCCAATTGCATGTTTAGCAGGAAAGGATTCTTCACTAGCCTTGTCTGGTCCTAATTTAAATTCCGTTTTAATTAATACTAAAACCAATGCCAAGGCATTCTATTTTCAGCTAGTGAATGGGGGAAAACACGACCGTCATATTGCAATCGTGTAAATTTGTCACAAAAGCTGAGGTTATGTGTGGCATCACCAACCGTTGGTTCTGCTTTGCACACCACAGCAGCTGTTGCCATTACAAGCTCAACAGGAATACTCCAACGTGCCAATTTAATAGGTATAATAGCTGGCCCAAGGCAATCCAGATTACTGTATTATTTATTGTTTTACCTTTTCTTTTCTTTCATTCTTTCTTTCGCTCTCTCTCTCACATATATACAGTCTTTCCAAGACAATCTTGATGGCTTAATTATGACATTTATGGCTCTGGTTCAAGGCACGATCTGGAGACTTTGAACACATAATCTAGATGACCGTACTCTAGATGCTGAGAGAATGCTGTTGAATAGTGTCAGCTATAAGATGATGTGTTAAACCAATGTCTCACCTGCCCTCTCGTGTGGATGTAAACGATCCCATGAGAAAATCAGGAGTCCTGTTTTTCCTAACCCCCCATGCTGACATTTACTTCTGAAACAACAACAGATTAGTAATTTATTTATTTTTTGATGATTTTTCCAATTAAGGGGCAATTTAGCGTGGCCAACCCACCTACCCTGCATATCTTTGGGTTGTGGGGTAAACTTCACATGGAAAGTGACCTAGGGCTGGGATCGAACCCGGGTTCTCGCCACCATGAGGACACGTCGCCACCGCGCCGCCCCGATTATCTGGTACTTTACTTTATGTACTAACAAATGGGTTAATGCATTTTCCCACATTTCATCATTAACTCATTTTAAATACGGCAATCACTGTGAAAGTTTAGAAAATGGTGAGGTTATGAAAGGTGCTATATGAATGCAAGTTCATTTTTTTTCAGTGGGACAGTAGAATTATTGGTGTGTGCCCAGTCAGGGAGACAGCACAATCGGCTATAAGAACCAAGGAGATGAATAGAAACACATTAGTTGGAGCGCAGCAATTAGTTTGGACAGTGGGCGGACCTGACGGGATGGACCAGCAGTTGGGCAGGCTGCTAATATTTTTAAAATCTCAGAAAATACAATGCAAAATCATTAAGAATATATCTGCAGGTATACTGTCAAGTTAATAATGTTGGGCCAAGCAATTTCTTTTAAAAACATGTTTTAAAAAAAATTAGGGGCAATTTACCATGGCCAATCCACTTACCCGGCACATCTTTAGGTTGTGGGGGTGAGACCCACGCAGATACGGGGAGAATGTGCAAACTCCACACAGACAGTGACCTGGGGCCGGTATTGAACCCAGGCCCTCAGTGCCGTGAGGCAGCAGTGCTAACCATGACCCAAGCTATTTCATGCTTGAATCGGGGAAGGCAATAATTGCAATTGACTTCATTCAGATTAACAAAACTTCAAAATGTAATAATAATCTTTATTGTGACACATAAGCTTACATTAACATTGCAATGAAGTTACTGTGAAAAACCCCTAAACGCCACACTACGGAGCCTGTTCGGGTACGCAGGGAGAATTCAGAATGTCCAATTCACCCAATAAGCATGTCTTTCGAGACTTGTGGGAGGAAACCGGAACACCTGGAGGAAACACATGCAGACACGGGGAGAACGTGCGTACTCCGCACAGACAGTGACCCAAATGAAGCTGGGACCCTGGAGCTGTGAAGCAACAGTGCTAACCACTGTACTACTGTGCCGCCCATAGATCAGATATGCTCTGCTTTGTTCTTGTAAAAATAAACTATAATAATTTAAATGTGAGATTACTGAACTTTACTTAATAACAGCAATAATGTTGCTGTCCTTGTATCTATCGCGCAAATAGATATAAGTGGGTACGATATAATTGGGATTACGGAGACATGGCTGCAGGGTGACCAGGGATGGAAACTGAATGTCCCAGGATATTCAGTATTTAGGAAGGACAGGCATAAAAGAAAAGGTGGTGGCGTGACACTGCTGGTTAAAGAGGAAATTAACACAATAATGAGAAAGGATATTAGCTCTGACTGTGGAGTCTGTATGGGTAGAGTTGAGAAATACCAAGGGGAAAAACATTAGTTAGTGTCATATATAGACCCCCAAACTGCAGTGATGATGTTGGGAACGGCAATGGCATTAAATACAAAATTAGAGATGCACGTAATAAGGGAATATCGGTGATCATGGGTGATTTTTATCTTCACATTGATTGGGCAAATCAGATTAGCCACAATGCGTAGAGGAGGAAATCCTGGAGTATATAGGGCATGGTTTTCTTGACCAATATGTGGAGGAACCATGTAGAGAGCAGGCCATCTTCAACTGGGTACTGTGTAATGAGAAGGGAATCATTGTCAATCTGGCTGTGCGAGACCCCTTGGGGATGAGCGACCATAACATGATAGAATATTTTATCAAGCTGGAGAGTGAAGTAGTTGATTCGGAGACTAGGGTGCTGAATCTTAATAAAGGAAACCGTGAAGATATGCGGCGTGAATTGGCCTTGATAGATTGGGGAGAGTTACTGAAAGGGATGACAGTGGATAGGCAATGGCAAACATTCAAGGAACACATGGAGGAACTACAGCAACTGTTCATTCCTGTCTGGCACAAAAGCAAAGGGGTAAGAGGGCTAATTCATGGCTTACCAAAGAAATTAGAAATAGTATCTGATCCAAGGAAGGAGCATACAGATTGGCCAAGAAAAATAATAGGTCTGAGGATTGGGAGCAGTTTAGAATTCTGCAAAGAAGGACCAAGGGATTGTTTAAGAAGGGGAAAATACAGTACGAAAGTAAGCTTGTAGAGAACATAAAGACTGACACTAAGAGTTTCTATAGATATGTGACGAGAAAGAGATTGGTAAAGACAAATGTAGGCCCCCGACAGACAGAAACAGGGAAATGCATAATAAGGGACAAAGAAATGGCTGAGCAACTGAATACATAGGTTGGTTCTGTGTTCACAAAAGAGGACACAAATCAGGGGTGAAATTCTCCTACCCGCTCCGCCACATTTCTGCCCCGACCGGCCGGCGGGAGTCTCCGTTACACCGGCCGGTCAATGGGGTTTCCCATTGTGGGGCAGCCCCACGCCGTCGGGAAACCCCCGGGCGCCGGCAGAACGGAGACTCCCGCCGGCGGAGAATGACGCCCCAGATCCCAGAAATGTTGGAGACTGAAGGGTTTAGTGAGAGGGAAGAACTGAGGGAGATCAATATTAGTAGAGAAATGGTTCTGGGAAAATTGATGGGATGGTAGGTGGATAAATCCCCAGGGCCTGATAATCTGCATCTCAGAGTGCTTAAGGAGGTGGCTCTGGAAATAGTGGATGCATTGGTGGTCATCTTCTGGGACTCTTATAGAGTCTGGAACAGTCCCTGCAGATTGGAGGGTAGCTAATGTCACTCCAATATTCAAAAAAGGGATGATATCAATAAGTTCCATCCCCACCATCAGACACACCATGGACTACTCTCCAAAATCAGTTGTATTCTTGGACACACTCATCTCCATCAAAGACGGTCACCTCCGCACTTCGCTTTACCACAAGCCCACGGACAACCTCACGATGCTCCACTTCTCCAGCTTCCACCCTGAACACATTAAAGAAGCCATCTCCTATGGACAAGCCCTCCGGATACACAGGATCTGCTCAGACGAGGAGGAGCGTAACAGACATCTACAGAAACTGAAAGATGCCCTCGTACGAACGGGATATGGCGCTCAACTCATTGATCGACAGTTCCAACGCGCCACAGCGAAAAACCGCACCAACCTCCTCAGAAGACAAACACGGGACACAACCGACAGAATACCCTTCGTCGTCCAGCACTTTCCCGGAGCGGAGAAACTACGACATCTTCTTTGCAGCCTTCAATACGTCATCGATGAAGATGAACATCTTGCCAACGTCATCCCCACACCACCACTACTTGCCTTCAAACAACTGCGCAACCTCAAACAAACCATTGTTTGCAGCAAACTACCCAGTCTTCAGAACAGTGACCACGACACCACACAACCCTGCCATGGCAATCTCTGCAAGACGTGCCAGATCATCGACATGGATGCCACCATTACACGTGAGAACACCGCCCACCAGGTACGCGGTACATACTCGTGCGACTCAGCCAACGTTGTCTACCTCGTACGCTGCAGGAAAGGATGTCCCGAAGCGTGGTACATTGGCGAGACCATGCAGACGCTGTGACAACGAATGAACGGACATCGCGCGACAATCACCAGGCAGGAATGTTCCCTTCCAGTCGGGAAACACTTCAGCAGTCAAGGGCATTCAGCCTCTGATCTCCAGGTAAGTGTTCTCCAAGGCGGCCTTCAGGACGCGCGACAACGCAGAATCGCCGAGCAGAAACTAATAGCCAAGTTCCGCACACATGAGTACGGCCTCAACCGGGACCTGGGATTCATGTCGCATTACATTCACCCCCCACCGTCTGGCCTGGGCTTGCGAAATCCTACCAACTGTCCTGGCTTGATACAATTCACACCTCTTTAACCTGGGGTTACCCCTATCTCTGGATATGTAAACACTTAATTAACTGCAAATGTTCGCATTCTAAGCATTTTTTTTGCATCTTTGAATTTGTCTATATATAACATACCTCTTCATTCACCTGAGGAAGGAGCAGTGCTCCGAAAGCTAGTGTTTGAAACAAACCTGTTGGACTTTAACCTGGTGTTGTAAGACTTCTTACTGTGCTCAACCCCAGTCCAACACCGGCATCTCCACATCAAAAAATGGAGGTAGAGAGAAAACAGGGAATTATAGACCAGCAAGCCTAACATCGGTAGTGGGGAAAATTCACAAATCCATTATCAAGGATTTTATAGCGGAACATTTAGTAAGCAGTGGCAGGATCAGTCAGAGTCAGCATGGATTTATGAAGGGAAAATCATGTTTGACAAATCAGTTGGAATTCTTTGAAGATGTAACCAGTACAGTTGACGAGGGAGAGCCAGTCAATGTGGTATATTTGGACTTTCAGAAGGCGTTTGACTAAGTCCCGCATAAGCAATTATTGTGCAAGATTAAAGCACATGGGATTGGGGGAAGTCTATTGAGGTGGATAGAAAACTGGTTGGCAGAAAGGAAACAAAGAGTAGGAATTAATGTGTCCTTTTCAAATTGGCAGGCAGTAACTAGTGGGTGCCATGGGATTGGTGCTGGGACCTCCGCTGTTCACTATATATATTAATGATTTGGATGAGGGAACAAAATGTAACATCTCAAAGTTTGCAGATGATACCAAGTTGGGTGGGAGGGTGAAATGTGAAGAGGCTGCAGAGATCCTACAGCATGATCTGGACAGGTTGGATGAGTGGGCAAATCAATGGCAGATGCAGTATCATTTGGATAAGTGAGAGGTTATTCACTTTGGAAGCAAAATCAGGAAGACAGATTGCTACCTGAATGGTTGTAAATTGGGAGGGGGCGTGTGCAGCGGGACCTTGTGCACCGATCACTGAAGGTAAGCATGCAGGTGCAGCAGGCGGTAAAGAAGGCTAATGATATGTTGGCCTTCATTGCGAGAGGCTTCGAGTGTAGAAGCAGGAATGTGTTGCTGCAATTATACAGGGGCTTGGTGAGGCCACACCTGGAGTATTGTGTGCAGTTTTAGTCTCTTTTTCTGAGGAAGGATGTTCTTGCTCTTGAGGGAGTGCAGCGAAGGTTTAGCGGGACTGCCATAAGGAGACATTGACTAGGTTAGGATTGTTCTCGCTGGAGTTCAGAAGAATAAGGGGGGTCTCACAGAGACGTATAAAATTCTAACAGGATAAGACAGGGTAGATGCAGGGAAGATGTTCCCGAGGGTGGGTGTGTCCAGAACCAGGAATCACAGTCTGAGGATTCAGGACAAACAATTTTGGACAGAGATGAGACATTTCTTCACCCAAAGAGGGATGAGCCTGTGGAATTCATTACCACAGGAAGTAGTTGATGCTAAAACATTGAATATATTCAAGAGGCGGCTGGATATAGCACTTGGGGAGAATGGGATCAAAGGCTATGGGGCGAAAGCAGGATTAGGCTGTTGAGTTGGATGATCAGCCATGATTGTGATAAATGGCGGAGCAGGCTCGAAGGACCAAAAGACCTCCTGCTCCTATCTTCTATGTATCTATGACTTGCTCACAGCACTGCAGTATTCCTGGTACTTACTGTTTGTAAGGAAGAGGTAAGTAATTGGCAGTTTAGGGGCTGCCACCTTGACTTGGTTAATGTCAAGTTAAGCAGATGCAATCCTGATTTTGATCCCTGGTCTGTATTGAGTTGGGCTATGTTTAGCTGGGGGACGCTAAGTAACATTAAGCTCGTGGGCTAGAGGATGGAAAAAGTAGCCAGGAATCCATTTCTGGAATGCTATCGAGTCACACATACTAGAAAGCACTCATTTGTGGATATTGGGTCAAGGCAGGGTTAGGTTGGCGTTGATGTTAGCTGTGCTAATGGGTGAAGCTTGAATTTATAGCTAATGTTTTTTACATGCGATGTATCTTTTTCTTCTGCTATCTATAATTTCTTCTGATTTTTCATTGACTTTTAACTTTGGCTGACAGCTTTCGCATAGTTGTTTGACTGATTTCTGAACTGAGTTCAAACACTACCTAATGGACTTTCGTCACAGACTTCTGACTTTTGAAATTGAGGGAAAGAGGCTTCCTTTTCAGTTGATCATAGTTAAATCATTATCAAGTCATTAATCATTCTTCAAAATCGAGATCTCCGCAGAAACTGTGCACGCACTTATCCAAATATCTAAAACTTAATATCAAAAATGAGACCCCAGCATGCTAACAAACTTCACTGATTTGAGAAGGATTATTTAGTGACAACATTTCAGACCCAAAACTTTGCAAAATTATTTGTGTACAAATTAAACCTACAGTATGAGATTGGCACGGTGTTGCAGTGGTTAGCACTGCTGCCGCACGGCGCTGAGGACTGGGGTTTGATCTCTGCCCCGAGTCACTGTCCATGTGGAGTTTGCACATTCTCCCTGTGTCTGCGTAGGTCTCACCGCCGTAACCCAAAAAAATGTGCAGGGTGGGTGGATTGGCCACGCTAAATTCATTTCATTTCAATTGCCTTTTAATTGGAAAAACATAATTGGGTATTTGTTCAAAAAGGAATACAGTGTGAGATTGGCTATAGTTTCTCTTTGTCGAATATTTTGTTGTGCTGTCTGGCCTCACTCATGAGGAGTGGCCATGTGGGTGAGGTATAAAAAGGTGGACCTGTGCACAAGCGTTAGGTAGAAATTTCACAAGGAAACGGGAGCAAAAAGTAATTCTATAAACTGAAGAATTAGGAATAGAAAACCTTGTTTTCTGTAAGATTCATCAGCATTTGTTTATGACGAGTATTGGACTGAAGAGCATTTAAACTTAAGAATGTGGCGTAATATTGAGCCAATAAATTATGATAAGCTTTATTAGTGTCACAATTATGCTTACATTAATACTGCAATGAAGTTGCTGTGAAAAGCCCCTAGTCGCCACAATCCGGCGCCTGTTAGATTATACTGTCGGAGAATTCAGAAGGTCCAATTCACCTAATAAGCATGTCTTTCGGGACTCGTGGGGAGAAACCGGAGCACCCGGAGGAAACACGCGCAGAAATGGGGAGAACGTGCAGTCTCCGCACAGACACTGACCCAAGCTGGGAATCGAACCCGGGTCCCTGGCGCTGTGAAGCAATGGTGCTAACCACTGTGCTACCGTGCTGCCCGACTTAAATCAGGAAGTGATGTACAAGAAATACTACAATAAATTTCATAAACTCCTATAATATTGTGGACAGACAATATTGTGGACAGACTGTAATAAAGTTATAGAAAACAGATGCGTTCCTATTATGTGGAATTCATATCAATAAATACGGTTTATGTACAATGGGGCTGACCTTTCCGGGGTGGAATGGGGTGGAGACTCAATCCTATTTATGTTGACTTAAGATTTCAGGATTTGCCGAAGGGGGAATACTAAACTGGCCTTACAGTTTTCAGTGTATAAAAACATAAGAAATAGCAGCAAAAGTATGTTATTCGGCACTTTGGGCCTGCTCTGCCAGTCAATAAGATGGCTGAATTGACCATGGCCTTAACATCGCTTTCCTGCCTGTCCCCCGTAACCCTTGACTCCCTTGTCAATCAAAAATCTATCTAACTTAGCTTTGAACATTTTCAATGACCCAGCTACCACGGCTTGCTGGGGGAGAGAGTTCCAACACCAACAGCTGTCTCGGAGAAGAAATTCCTTCTATCCCCGTCCAAGGGTGGGTCCTGAGATGATGTTTCCTCTTGTTGGAGAATCTAGTTTAAAAACTACCGTTTAAAATCACTGTTTAAAAAATAAGGTTGTCGCACATTTAAAACAGAGATGAGGCGATATATGTTCTCCCGAGAGTTGAGTCTTTGGAACTCTCAACCTGAAAAGGTGATGGAAGCAGTCTTTGAATATTTTCAATGCAGAGGTGGAGAGATTCTTGGTGAGAATAGGTTCTCAGGAGTAGACAGGATGCAGATTTTAGGTTACTATCAGACCGGCCATGATCGTATTAAATACCCTCTAATGGACTATCTGATCTCTTCACGCATCCTCTCTACTTAGTAGTACTACATTCCTGTATGCTTCACTGCCTGTGCCTATGTATTTCCATTGTGTATTTATATATGCCCTATGTTTTTTCATCTATGGAATGATCTGCCTGGACTGTACGAAGAACAGTACGTTTCACTGTACCTCCGTACACATGACAATAAACAAATCCAATCCAAATGGCAGAGCAGAGCCAAGGGGCTGAATGGCCTCCTTCTCCTTGCTTGTGTGTCTTAAGTGGAAGACCCCTTATTTTGAAAAGGCCCCCTTTTATAGATTACCCCACAAGGGAAACATCCTCTTTAGCATCTTCTCTCATAATCTTATGTTTCAATAAGGTCACCTCTTATTCTTCTAACCTCCAATAAATAGAGGCCCCAAATCCTCAACCTTTCCTCAAAGACAACCCCTTCATCCCATTTGCAGCCTTGTGATTCTTTGACTTGTCTCCAATGTAAGTATGTCCCTCCTTAAGGTGACCAAAATGTCATATAGTACCCAAGCTGTGGCCTCGCCGATGTCCTGTACAGTCGCAAGACTTATCTACTTCCATACTCCATTCGCTTTGCAATAAAGGCCAGCTCTCCATTTGCCTTTGTTATTGCATGATATACCTGTGTGCTCCTGTTTTGATTCATTAAGAAGTCTTACAACACCAGGTTAAAGTCCAACAGGTTTGTTTCGAATCACTGGCTTTCGGAGCGCAGCTCCTTCATCAGATGTATAATGTGAGGACCCGATGAAGGAGCTGCGCTCCGAAAGCTAGTGATTCGAAACAAACCTGTTGGACTTTAACCTGGTGCTGTAAGACTTTTTACTGTGCCCTTCCCAGCCCAACGCCGGCATCTCCACATCGTGGTTTTGATTCATGTACAAGGATAGCCAGGTCCCTCTGTATTGCGGTATTCTGCCATCTCTTTCCAGTTAAATATCTACTTTTTTATTCTTCCTGCCAAAGAGTACAACCTCACCTTTTCACACATTATACGCCATCTGCCACATTTTTGCTCACTCCTTTAATCGTTCTGGAGCTCTTTGCAGACTATTTGTTGATGTACTTTGTCGATTATTCTTTTTGTCGACTGTGTACGTTCCCTTGGCCTCAGAAAAATACTTTTCACTGTACTTCGATACATGTGACAAGCAATCAATCAATCAATCTCAAAGCACTCTAATAAGTGTGTGAAACAAAATTTCTCTTTCACAAAATCATGTTGACTTTGCCTGCTTGTACTTTGATATTCAAAATGCGTCTGACATTTCCCAAAGAAAGATATTAGGCTAACTGGCCTATAATTTCCTACTTTCTGTCTATTTCCTTTCTTGAACAGAAGTGTTACATTTGCAGTTTTGCAATCTGTTAAACTTTTCCTTCCTCGATGAAATATAACTTTGTTGAGAATTATGAAATATCTCCTTAAACCTATATTACTATATTTCTACCATCTTAACTTTTAACCTATTCTCCAGTCCGCTTTAGCCAACATGGTCTTCCACACCCTTGCCTTTATTTAAGTTTAAGTTACATTTAAGTTACACTTCTCATTCTCAAAATGAATGTGAAATTCCATCTTGTTATCACTTTTGCCTAGAGAATCCCTTAATATGTGGTTCTTAATTAATCTTGGTTTATTACACACTACCGAGTCCAAAATATCCTAATCCTTGGTAGGCTCCAGAATATATTGTTTTAAGTACAGTCTGAATTCATCCTCCAGGCTACTGTAATTTGATTTGTCCAATCGATGTGAAGATTAAAGTCACTGATGATTATCACAGTACTTTTCTCGCAAGCCATGATGTCACCTTGACATATATTCTATCCTACTGTTTAGCTCCTGTCAGTGGGACTATAAACTATTTCCACGAGTGACTTTCCTTTGCTGCTTCTTATCTGCACCCACATTTTGATCTTCTGAACTAAGATTGTTGCTCCCTATTATACTGATCTCCCCCTTTATTAAAGAGCTACCCCTCCTCCTTTTCCTTTCCTTCTGACATTCCAAAATGTCAAATACTCTTGAATGTTCAGGGCCCGTTGCCGCCACTCTCTCTGTAATCATACACGTTATTTCTGTTTATGCTATCAATTCATCCATCCTGTTATGAATGCTGTGAGCATTCAGATAAGAACCTTTAATTCTTTTTACTATTTTTGCTTGCTCTGCTCCTATTGGCTATTTGTATACTAACTTATGTTTGTATGCTGTGTCCCTTCTTGTCCCCCTCTGGTTGTCATTACCTTTATTGCTATCTTGAACTATTGCATTGTCCTTTCGCTTTAGCTTTCCAAATATCCCCTCTTGTGACCCCTGCCCCACATGGGCAAATGGACCCGCCAGTTATTTAGTTAAAATCCCTTTCTATAGCCCTAGTCATCCGAATCAGCAAGACACTGGTTCCTTTGTGATTCTGGTGAAAGCTGTCCCAACAGTATAGCTCCCTCCCCTGCACGAGCATCAGTGCCCTGTCGATCGATACTAGTTTGAGCCATGCGTGCAACTCTGTGATGTTTTTTACCCAATGCCAATTTGCTCATGGTTCAGGTAGTAATCCATAGATTATTACTTTTGTGGTTCTGCATTATGGTTTAGCCCTGAGATGCTCATACTCCCTTAACGGAATCTTTCTTGTTCCAATCTATGTCATTGGCAACCCTATGAACCATGACAACTGGATCCTATCCTTCCCACTCCAGATTCCTCTAGCCCAGAGCACGTGTGCTGAACGCTGGCATTGGATAGGATCTGTATCTCCAGCCAGCACTGCTCACTCATCTCTGTAGAATTTCAGATAGGATAAATTCAGGTAAGTCTTGCACAGATCAGCCACAATCTCATTAAATGACAGGATAGGCTCAAGGGGCTGAATCCTATGCGTCTTCCGGCCGCGGGTCCGAGCGGCAGCCCCGCGCAACATGCCAGCCCCACACAGCAGGCCGGCCCCGACAATATAGGCTCCCCCCAGATCGCGCGCGCCCGCCGATCGGCGGCCCCCGATCGCGAGCCTGGCTGTCCTGGAGGCTCGGAGAATCCCGGCCCATATCTATCGAGCTAACTATACTGTCCCCTACAACTACAACGACATTCCTTTCAACTTCCCCGTTTGAATGTCTTCCTGCACCATGGTGCCATGATCAGCCTGCTCATCCTCCCTGCTGCCCTTGCTCTGATAACATGCAAACGGCAAGAACCTCAGATCTACTGGACAATTACAAGGGCAGTGGCTCCTCCCCAGTGCCACCTTCTGGATTCCCATACCTACCTTGCTTGCCAAAACCCTCCTGTGCCTGACCCTGAACCGAATTTGAAGTACCTAGTCTAAGGGATGTAACTGCCTCCTGGAACAATGTGTCCAGGTAACTTTCCCACTGCCAATTCATGTCCAAAACTGGGATCCAGCTCACTAACTCTGAACCAAAGTTCTCAAGCTGCAGATGCAAATCTGGTTGCTATTAATCATACAGGTGTCCACCAGTTCCTTTATGTGACACATCACTCCCTATCTGTGTTATGCTTTATTTAACAAATCAACAATTAACTGTAGTTTTATCAAATGGATAATAAATTTAATACAACAGGTATATCACCTCACTACCAGTTTAAACTTCTGCCTCCATTTAGAGAAAAAAACATTCAACTCACCAACCACTCTGCTAAATAATGCTTCGAGGCTTCAGTTCTCAAATCTTTCTGCTGGGCTTGAGCTCTCATGGCCCACAAGGCCTTCATCCTGGCGCACTGGTCAGTGCCAGAGACATTCGAGGCGCTCGCCTGGGTGAGGGGCTGGCTGCTGAGCGACAGGGGTTATCCGCTGCGGCCGTGGCTGGTGAAGCCTATCAGAAGGCCACAGACAGTCAGGGAAACCCGTTACAGCGATGCGTATGAGCAACCAGGTGCGTGATCAAGAGGTGCATCAGCGTACTGAAGGCACGGTTTAGATGCCTGGACCGCTCTGGAGGGGTCCTCCAGTGCATCCAAACCCAACTGGCACACCCTCTACGCCAAACCCATTCGTCACAACCTGCGGCCAGAGGGGCTAGGCGGTTCGGAATGATGATGTACATGCGTTTATTAGTGACTGATATGTACAATAACCGTGCCCTAGCCCCTAAAGCTATCCTATGTGCTGCACCCGTGCTTTTCTAACCGGTGTCTAGTTTTCTAATCTTAGGTGCCCTAATGCTCCTTCTAGCTTGTCCCCCAGGCAGTGTATCAGAACGTGAAGGCAGCCTGCTGTGTTTCCTGCCCTGTGACCTGGGTCCCCTCTGGCGGCCAGATCTGGATGGGCCCGGCAGTGTTCCGGGTGACACCCTGTTCTGCCCACTGCTTATTTGATGTGTCAGGAAGGTGGAGGGGGGGGGAAAGATTCGGAGGCGCTGCAGCGTCCGTCACCTCACCTGTAGGAGTCTCTGGCAGGGGCCCCACCACCGTTCTTGCCCTCTGGGGTGGCAAGGGGGGAGTGGGGCAACAATGGCTCCTGGGCTACTCCCTGGGACAGGGTTCCGTCTGGAGAAAGCTCTGGGGCACCGCTGTTGTCTGGCTCTGCCAGTCCAGGAGGCCCGCTCTTGTATCGACCAGGATCTCCACCTGTGAACCTCGGGCCACTCTTCATGGTGCCATATTCTTGGCTGGGATGAGAATATGTGGGGAATGGAGCGCTGATATGCAACTTCAGCTTAGCAGGCTTTCAAGTTCCAATCCCGACAGCAGCGAATCCAACGCCGACTTCGGTTGGATTGCATTAGTCTCGGGTGGTGCTAGTGCTAGACCAGTTGCATGCCCGGCTCTGGGACTGGCGCCACTATCAGAATCGTAGAACATCACCGATTCAACACTTAGTCTCTCAAATGGAGAATGCAGTCCATTAACCCTTAAAATTTCCTTATGCACCAAATTCCCAAGCTTGCACTCTGTCTCAAGCTGCACTCCTTGACGAGCTGCTATCTTTGTGCTTGTTTACTTCATACATTTAGGCGCATAGGATTCAGCCCCTTGAGCCTATCCTGTCATTTAATGAGATTGTGGCTGATCTGTGCAAGACTTACCTGAATTTATCCTATCTGAAATTCTACAGAGATGAGTGAGCAGTGCTGGCTGGAGATACAGACGGGTCGGTTATCAGTGCACTCAGATTTAGAGTAATTGGAAAAAGAATCAGAGACAACATTGGGAAGTGTTTTTTTCACACACTTGAGTTTTCTCTGGAATACACTGGCTGAAAGGATGGTGGGAGCAGGTTAAATAGCAACTTTGAAAAGAGAATTGAATAAATACTCAGTGAAAAATGACAGAGCTATGTGGAAAGAGCAGAAGTGTAGGACTGATTAGATAGATCTGTCAAGGAGCCAGAATAGAGGGACGAATAGATGCCTCCTATGTTGATATTGATTGTTAATTTAACTGTTATATAAATTATTACTTTTGTTGCCACTTTCTGGTTTTATTATGTATGAAATTAGCACGGTGATGGATGATTGAGCATTTTGTTTACTGAATGCGAAGAAGGTCTGATTGATTCCTGTGCCCTCATGAATCTTTCCATTAGTAACGGGTGCCAGATGTGTGCAGCTGAATCAAAAAGTGATGGGTAAATTGAAAATATTTTATTCAGGTGTCAACACTAGAGGGCAGGCAGATTCCATAGCCTCAGTGGATGAGAACTATAAATATCATACAAGAGCCTAATAAAATAATGAATGTGGAAGAAAATTTGGTCCATCAATTTATCCATCCAAAGAGATTGGGGAGTTAATCTTAACAGATACTCAGTGGAGAATCACATTAATCTATCTCGTCATAAATTCTGGAATTGTCGTGTTGCTGTTTTCCTAAACTTCTCCAGCATATCAATGCCGTTTGAAGTTAGTGTGCCAATAATTTTCCATATGTGGCTCATTTGACCTATACAAAAAAATAAATCATACTTGTCGTATAAAGTATTGCAGGAGATTCTAGTGACACGTCCACTAATTTGTTAGCCACTCAGATATTTGAAGGCTGCCAAGGCCAATTTGAAGGGGACACTATAATAGTTGCGAAACATTATGTATTTAATGACATGGATGTAGTTTTCATGTTTTAAAAAAAAAACAGAAAAGCCCTGGATCGTTCAATATTAGGCTGTGAACTGTACACAGGAATTTCAACTGCATTCTGCTAAATTTTGTGCTGTATCATGACACACGGATCCCATAGTGGATATCTATTGTAAGTGGTTCTGCATCCAGTGAAAGAATGGCAGGGTCAATTATGTGTTTTAGAATCGCATTGGTACACAAAGACAGAAAATGCTGGAATATGTTGCAGGTAATTCAGTGGAGGGAAAATATTGTTTTTTGGTACACAGAATATGTTGCTTTCTTTTGTGACACCAGAAACAAGTTTCAAACGTTTATTTGGCGCATTGTGTGTACGAAGCCATGTACATCAGAGAAAGTCTTTGTTCGATCCCTGGTCTGGGCTGAGTTGGTTTCACCTCGGGCAGCAGTTTGGGTTGTTGGGAAAGGAGCAGGTTCCTTCTGCAAGTGTACCAAGGGCTGCCTGTATCCATGGAACCGTAATCCCATTTTAACGGGTGGAAAATGAAATATCTTACTTGGAAAGCAGAAGAGTTTGTCTCGCTTTTAGTTCTTGTTCACTCGAGTAGTAACAACTCATGCTTTTTGAATGAAGGCTTCCAGTATGAGAATGAGTGATGAACCATCTTCGTACTGCTAATACATATTAAAAATCTCTCTCGTGTTTTAAAGTGCTAAAGATGTTGGCCTGAAGGGAAAATTCACTTGTTTTGCCATTTATAGCTTTTTATATTATGCATTGACTACAAGTTGAAGAGCATGAAGACCCCAATTCTATGATTCATTTTAAATATTTAAACTCAGTAAAATTACAGTTTCTTCCAAAAAGCAATGTACAGTTTTACCAGCAGATGATGCATGGTGATGACTTTTATGACCTTGCCTGCAATGCATGTTTTATTTGTGTATTCATCTGCAGCCATCATGTGATTTTTTTTTTTTCACTGATGGGATAAAACGCATCTGCTGAAACTTTGCACTAGTTGTGTGGTTGTTACGAAGTCAAATGAGGGTAAATGGTGAAAATTCAATTATCTGACATACAACAGAGGTAGAGCACGTGGTGTTGTTGTACTTTTTAAATAAATAATTTGTTGTATACTGTCAGGAGAATGTGCTGGGACACACAAATACATCACCAAATCGATGGAAGCGGGGCTTGATGTTCCCGCCACAATGAATGCCAAATCTCTACCCTACTGCCATTAGAAGGTACCAAGTAGCTGCCAGATGCTTCTCAGTGGAGGAAGAAATTCCAGGTACCAAGTAGCTTCAGTGGAGGAAGAGGGGGGTAATTTTGGTGAGGCAATACATCACTTTCAGAAAAAGATGTTTTATTGAAGTTGACAGTAGAGAGGGAATAAGTAAGTAACCCTTTGCACAGATAGAGTGAAAGGAAATTAAGTTATGCATTTCCCTTGGATTTGCTACTCTACATAGTCTTACAGGGAGTCAGTTAAAAAAGAGAACATTTTATACATGCTTTACTGTATACTCACTTTGCTGTTTACCAAGCACTGCAGGATTCAAAACACTGACTGATTTCCACCCAACCCCATCCACCCAACCCCATCCATCCAACTCAAGGGAATTAGTGCTTCCCTGCTGATGGTCAAGGTGAGATCAGTGCAAAGCAGGGATTCTACTTGAGACTTTTCCAGTCTTATGCTTATGACCACACCTGTAAATGTGGTGTACCTGGTGTACAGTTATCTGCATTGACTCAAGTTACAAGTGTGTCTCTGTTTTATTTGTATTTGTGTGCATATGATTTTACCTTTTTCATTTTGTCCAGTTGGTGAAAATTTGGGTTGGGAAATGAAGAATCAAAACAAAATTAACAGAGGGACAATGTTTCACTTGTTCAAATTAAGTTTGAAAGAGTTGATATGTAAAATCTTATTTTAATAATGAGGGCTACACTCAATAGTCAGTTAATAATAACCATTATTATTGTCACAAGTAGGCTTACATTAACACTGCAATGAAGTTACTGTGAAAATTCCCTAGTCGCCACACTTGGTACACTGAGGGAGAATTCAGAATGTCCAATTCACCTAACAAACACGTCTTTAGAGACTTGGGGGAGGAAATTGAAGCACTCAGAAAAAACTCACGCAGACTCGGGGAGAATGTGCAGACTCCGCACAGACAGTGACCAAAGCCGGGATTCGAACCTGGGACCCTGGCGCTGCAAAACACTGTGCTACCATGTCCCCCAGTATTCACAGTTTTGTTGATGCTAACTACAGAACAGTACATCAGACGCATTTATCAGGAGAGAAGCATTGTCATTTAGTGATTCATCATTGGAAAAGTATCACCGTGCTGTTAATGATGGAAGCATTGCATCAGAATGTCAGAATTATGTGACAGTAGAATTTATCTTGTTGGGGCAGAATGACTTTGAAACAACTTTTATAATAATCTTTATTAGTTCACAAGTAAGCTTACATTAACACTGCAATGAAGTTACTGTGAAAATTCCCTAGTCCCACACTCCGGCGCCTGTTCGGGTACACTGCAGGAGAATTCAGAATGTCGAACTCACCTAACAACCACGTGTATCGAGACTTGTGGGAGGAAACTGGAGGTCCCGGAGGAAACCCACGTAGACACGGAGAGACATCAGTTGTGTTGCTGACTAATTTGCTGGTTTGTGTGGGTGTAGAAGTTTGGAACAGTTCTAACCTCATTAGTGGATGAATGCTACATGAGCAACAAACGCATAATTATTTTGAGATGGTTGCAAAATTAGTGAGAGCTTCAATTTAAACTTTAGACATGACTTCTGAAGCAATATCTTGTACTTAAATTGTCCATAAAAATACAAAACGTGGATACTTTTGGTATTGCTGTAGTTGTGCAAATGCAGAGATGCATATTTTTTAAAGAAAAATTTAGAGTGCCCAATTCATTTTCTTCCAATTAAGGGGCAATTTAACATGGCCAATACACATACCCTGCACATTTTTTTGAATTTGTGGGGTGAGATCCACGCAGACCTTGGTAGAATGTGCAAACTCTACACGTACAGTGACCCGAGGCCTAGATCGAGCCCGGGACCTCAGTGCCGTGAGGCAGCAGTGCTAACCACTGTGCCACCGTGCTGCCCTGATGCAGAGATGCATATTAACATATAAATCTCACAATATTATTTTACTTTTATTTCGGTTTTGTGTCTAATTATTATGCATTGTGTTCATTAGAAACTGGTCAAGTTGATCTCTTGTTGAATTTAAGTTTCATCTTCCCGGAGAGTTCTGAACGTACTTAATTTGTTATTTGGTCTTTGCATTACTCAATCTGTGTGAAAAATTAGGAAAATACGTTAATGGAACCGTCAACATTTATTTATAGAATGATTATGCCTACTTGTGTAGGAGGTAAACCGTTGTATCTAACTACAGGACAGTTGGTGTGTGTGCAATATTTAGAGCGATCTTCTCAATGGAGACATGTAAAATACTGCCAGTGCAATCGTTACAGGATTTTTTTGGACAATTTCTCACACATGGGCGGAGTGGGATTGTGACGCTTTTTGCTGCACTGTTGAAATGTGCACCAAGAGTAACTTATGAAAGATGGATTTGCCAGGCCTTGGCTCGACATTAGATTTAGAGGGGTACGGAGATAACTCTTTGACAGATGGGAGGAAATCTGTAAACTGACGGGGCCAAAACATGTCATCTATGATGGACCATTATGGTGACATGCATGTAACCATATATGTCAACCACAGTAACACTTGCAGATGTAGCAAGTACTACAGGCTAATATTGACCCTCTTAAAATAGATTTACCCATTGACGAAGCTTGACAGAAGAATTGTTTATATATTTTTAATGAACAAGTGTGACATTCGCAACATTTTTAATGTACAATAGGTCTGTGTCTGTTTATTTTAAAAGTGGTTAGAATTTATTCATTTAAGATATAAACTCTTACCTATAGGTCTGTTTAACATGTGCAGTATCAGAGAAAAAAAATGGGATCATCCTGAGAGTTTGATAAATACAGGTGAGGATGGCCACTCACCTATATGGAATAAAAACTAAATCATTCCCCATCACAGCATCCAACTATTCCTTAAATGATTTCAGCACCCTAAAAAGAGGTACCTTCCACACTTTGATCATTCTTTCCACAAAGAACTGTCATATGGTTAAACTTGTAGTATTCTGGATGTAACCTTTGTATACCATTTAATTTCCTGTCACCATCTGACATTCTCGGGCCTGTACTTATTAATTTGACCGCATGTTCTGCATCATATTTGAACAGCATTTGCTGAAAAATCCTGAGTACACTAATAGAGTACAGATAATCAGCTAAGCTTGTAACGTAGCTCATTTCTGCTGCCTAGAAACAACATCCATTCATGCCAACAACAAAACATGTTTTGAGTCTTGCCTTTTTTTAAAAATCACCTTGAAGCTTGGGGAGCCTATAGTTCCCCTTTGCAATGCGTAGACTAATCAGAGTTCACTTGCCAATGAATCAGCATCCTCATCTCCTGTAATAGAAATTGTTGTGATATTTTGTATTCTTTGCATCTGTCCCAGTGAGTGTAAGACGTTAAGCTTTGGCAATATCAATATAATTGTTTTGTTGTTTGCTGTTCTGCACTCACTGCAATAGTAAAATGTTGAGTCTACTAGACTTCTAGCTCTCTTTCGACTAGTTTTTTTCAACTCCATTCATGGTCTAGCACATATACCTTACACAGCATCTCACTAATTTCATTCATTTTCTAAAATACTGATTGCATTTTGTACAGATTTTAGTTACTCATTTTGTAGAATGTTGGGCACAACACTAAGTGCTACGTGCAATTCTGGTCGCCATATTGCTAAAGAGATGTAAAGGCACTGCAGAAGGTGTAGAGAAGATTGGCAAGGATGGTGCCAGAAATGTATGTATACATGTCAGGAAAAGATGAACAGGTTGGGTTTCTTTTCTCTTGAAAGGAGACTCCGGTATGACCTACCAGAGATCTTTTAAAATTCTGAAAGATTTTGATAAAATGGATACAGAGTGAATGTTTCCTTGTGAGGAAAGGTATAACGATAGAGGCCATCAATTTCAGATAGTCATCAAGAAATCCAATAGGGAATTCAGAAATCTCTTCACCCAAAGAATGGTGTGAATGTGAAACTTGCTACCATGGGGAGTGTTTGAAGCAAATAATATGGATATATTTATGGTGAACGTATACAGCTGGAATATATACAAGACACTAGTTAGACCGCAGCTGGAATATACACAGTTCTGGGAAAACACTGTAGGAAAGATGTGAACGCATTGGCGAGAATGCTGAAGAATTTTACAAGAATGGTTCCAGGGATGAGAAACTTCACTTATGAGGATAATTGGAGAGGTTGGGACTGTTCACCTTGGAGAGAAGGCTAAGAGGAGATTTCAGAATCGTGAAGGGGCTGGATGCAGTAGAGGGGGAGAAACTGTTCCCGTTTATAAAAGGTTTAAGGATGAGTTGGCACAGATTTAAAATGATTTGTGAAGAAGCAAATGGCACTTCCGGGGGCAGCCATGGAGTGAGCGGTCGTATTTGGTAGTTCCTGCTCAAGGTGGATTTTTTGGTCCTTTCCCCATTCGTAGGGTGGAAGTTGAGATGGAAAAAGGTGTAGGAGTGCCAGGTGAAAGTGTGACTCCTCTGTAAGGCTGGTGGATGGATCCATGGACCAGATGTGGGTAGAGAAGATGGGAGCTGGTGGAGCAGGAAAAGTTTCGTGCACCACGGGTCAATAAGGCGGAGGGCAAAATGCCCGTTCTGCCCACCCAGTGGTCAACGGAGCAGCAGGTGGACTTCTTAAATGAGAAGTTCAACCAGCAGAAACAGGAAGCCCAAGAGCACCTTGCCAACGGGATTTATCCATGTGGAGCAGAGGCCAGAGTCCCAGGCCAGGCGATCCAGAAAGTGTGTGTAGTGTAGTTTTGTGTGTACTGGAGGTACTCCGAGGCCCAGGAGACGGGGCTGCTGAGGGAGAGGCAGAGCCTGCAGATGGGGTTTGCACTGCTGTCCACGGGGAAGGTGGTAGGGCAGTTGCGGAGGACCAAGGGGGGGCAATGTGCGAGTACGGGGACAAGGCGAGCAGGATGCTGGCCCACCAAAGTAGAAAGCAGGCCCACCAACTTTGAAAACAGGAGGCGGCGAGGAGCATTGGTACAGTGAAGACGGAAAGGGATGGAGAGTTCTGGGACGATGCAGGTAGGGAAGGCCCCGGCAGAGTCCTGTTTTGTTAAATGCGAATGCTAAGTTGGTGAAGATGTTGGCTTCGCGAAGTGAGGACTGTGTCCTGGGGGCTATAGGTAAGGATCAAACAGGGTTTGTGAATGGGAGGCAGTTGTCGGCAAATGGGAGGAGACTACTCAACATGATTATGATTCCCCCCGGAGAGGCAGGAAGTGGAGGTGGCAGTGGCGATGGATGCGGAGAAGGCATTCGACCGGGTGGAGTGGGACTATCTGTGTGAAGTGTTGGGACGGTTTGGGTTTGGGCAGGGCTTTGTGGATTGGGTCTGGTTGCTGTATAAGGCACTGGTCGCAAGTGTCTGCTTGGGTTTCCCCCCCATAACTCAAAGATGATCTCGGGGTTTGTATGGATCAAGAGGGGTTTTTTTGGAGCGGGGGGCAGGAATGGCATTGTCAAATATAATGAATTTTTACTAGACAGCTGACATCGCTATGGACAGGAAGTGGGGAGGGGTCGGTATGGGGGTGGATGGAGGCGGCTTCTTGCAAGGGATCCTGCCTCTGCCGATCTTGCCTCTGCCGTTCTCGCCAGCCAAGCATGGCGGTGTCGACCTTGAGGGTATGGGGGCAGTGGAGGCAGCACTTGAGATTGGAGGATGCCTCAGCGTGGGCACCGATTTGCAATAACCATAGGTTTGCGCCGGGGGTGTGTGTGTGTGTGTGTGTGTGGTGGTGGAGGGGGGGGGGGGTTGGACACGAGGTTTTGGGGGTGTCGGTGGCAAGGATTGAGCAGTTTAGGGATCTGTTCATGGGGGACTCATTTAGAGGACCTAAAGGAGGAATATGAGCTGCCCACGTGGAATGGTTTTAGGTACTTACAGGTCCAGAATTTCATAAGGAGGGAGGTGCCTACCTTTCGCGGGTTGCCACCCTTGGGGCGACAAGATAAGGTATTGCCGAGGGAGGGGAAGGTGTCCGAGGTTTAAAAGGAGCTGATGGACTGAAAGGGGACCCCGATAGCAGATGTTGAACGGAAATAGGAGGAGGAGCTAGGGGTGGAATTGGAGGCCAGGATGTGGGGGGAGGCTCCGTGGCGGGTGTAGTGTTTTCGACGTGTGCAAGGCTCAGTCTTATTCAGTTTAAAGCAGTCCACAGGGCACATATGATGGTGGCGAGGATGAAGTTCTTTGAGGGAGTAGAGGATAGGGATGAGCGATGCGCGGGGAGGCATGTTCACACGTTTTGGACGTGTCTGAAACTGACGGGGTTCTGGCAGGGTCAGAACATAGAACATAGAACAATACAGCGCAGTACAGGCCCTTCGGCCCACGATGTTGCACCGAAACAAAAGCCATCTAACCTACACTATACCATTATCATCCATATTTTTATCCAATAAACTTTTTGCGGACGTAATGTCCAAGGTGTTGGGGGTAAAGGTGGCCCGAAACCAGAGGTAACGATCTTTGGGGTGTTGGAAGATCTGGGAATCCAGGGGGCGAGAGAGGCCGATGTCTTGGTCATTGTCTCCCTGACAGTCCGGAGACAGATTTGGCTTGGGTGGAGGGACTCGGAGCCGCAAAAAGCAGGAGTGTGGGTGAGTGACCTGGTAGAATTCCTGAGGTAGGAAAAGATCAAGTTAGTCTTGAGAGGGTCGGTTGATGGGTTCGCCTGGAGTTGGAAGCCGTTCTTTGACTTCTTTAAGGAGGATTGAGGTGTAGCAGAGGGGAAAGGCGAGGTGGGGGAGATAAGGGGGTTAAAAATGGGGGGGTGGAAGGAAAGGGCAGGGGGGAATGTGGGTGCTGGTTATTTATTATGTTGTACAATTTTGCTTCTGCTCTTATTTGTTTTTGTTCATAAAAATGCTTAATAAAATATTAAAACAAAAATTAAGAAGCAAATGTCATGTGCGAAAAAGCTTTTACACACAACGAGTGGTTTGAGTGAGGAATGCACTGCCTGGAAGTATGGAGGAGGCAGGACACAATCAAGTCATTCAAGAGGGCATTAGATGATTATTTGAATAGAAACGAAGTATGTAGGGGTACAGATAAATGGTACTAAGTCATGATGCTCGTTGCAGACATGAGAGCAAAATGGCCTCCTTCTGTGCCGTAACAACTCTGTGATGTATTTAAGGGCAAACTAGACATGTAATAGAGAAGGGAGTAGAATATTACAATGATAGATATAGATTAGGAAAGATGTGAAGAGGTTCAAGTGGAGCATAAAGACTGGCTTGGACTGGTAGGGCCGAATGGCTGTTTATCCTGAGTAATTGCCTCCAATCTTGACACGAACACAGGCATTATGACTAGACTCCTGCATGAAGGGTGGCTCAGCGAGCTAGTTACGAAGAGATTGTTAGCATCTATGGAACGCACCCAAACATATCAGCCAGCGCTTCAAACAAAGAAGAAATTGAGTGTGAGGAAGGGAGCTCCAGTGGAAAGAAACTCTACCAAAAAAAAACTTTCCAAATAATTTCCTCACCTAATAGTTTTGACATGCAGCTTATTTAACCTGGAAATGGGATACTACTTCTTTATATCCAACCTTGCCTTGATTTCCGCAGCAAGGTGTTTATAGATGAAACCATCTCTAAATGAATAGCAGGTGTTTCTCTCAGCTCATCACTTATGATAAGCTATAAACTATGTGCTATAAACTGTGTACAGTATCTGAGATTTTCTTCTGTTCAGATGTAATCTATAACTATTACACTCCCTAGTAAATTCTTTCTGGCAGAATTGACTATAAAATGTTCCGAATGCATCATCGATGCTGGCTGAACTAATTTCAACAAGTCAAGGTAAAGTACAATTTAATTTGGTCTTGTATAAATCCAAATGTCAGATGCTAGCACCACTGCAGCTCTTGGAACAAGCGCACATAAAAACTGTTTTAAACAAAGGTTGAGAAGTTTCAAATTTTAAATCTTGGCAGTCAAGCAAGAAATAAAGTTATCCAAAGCCTCCGATGGGAAGCAGTGGCATATAATATTGTCACTGGACAAGCAATCCAGAGGCCTGGGCTAATGCTGTGGAAGCACGTGATGGAATTGAAAAGATAGAATTAAAAGCTAGTCTTAATAATATTGACCATGAAACCATTGTTGATTGTTGGGTTTCATCCAGAGGAATTCCGTAACGCAAGACTCTGTTCTACGGTCTGTTCCCATGGATGCAATCTGAGATAAATATCAACTGCTGCAGAAGGTCTGTCTTCTTGGTGAAAGATGCTCTCTGATCTTCCCAAAGTGGAGAGCATACCATCACACTCCTGACTTGTGCCTTGTAGATTGTATCCAGGCTTGTCCCTCAATTGTGGCCTTCCATTCTTGCCCTTGGTACAGTGCTGTTGCTCAGTTCCTGTATAATTCTGTATAGCATCTTGCAGTCATTCTGATTGGCTGATTCTTGTGCCTGCTGCCTTTTAACTCCCTCGTTGTGTCCCTCCCGCAGGTCTTCTTTCCGGCCTCCAGTCTTCTGTACTTCTCGTCTTCTCACAATGTTCTTTTCTTGGTACCTCTTGCTCTTCACCAGCTTTCTTTCATCAATCAACTTCCACATTGAGTTAGTGATCCAACTTTCTTTGTTGGTTTTTCTCTTCTGTCCGTGGTGAATTCAACTCTTTCTTTAAATCGCTCTTTTGAAGATTTCCCACTGTTCTAAAAGTTGCCCAACCTCTGTAGTACTTCAAATCTATTGGAGAGGGCAAGCCAGAAAGTGTCTGAGATGTTCTTGTCCTTCAGTTTCTTCACTGCAAATGACCATTGTGACTTTGTGGTTGTTGTCTTCCTCAGCTTTGGGTGGATGCCAAACACATGGTGGTGGTCCGAGTCTACATCAGCAACTTGACAAGTCTGGACATCTTCTTGAGATGTCCTCCTTTTGCTGCTGATGCATGGATAGTCGATCTTGGTCGAGGTGTTAGCATCTGGAGACCTTCATATCTTTTTGCGGATGTCTTAACATTGCGTACCCCTTAGATTATGTGTTCAAATCCTGCATTAGAATTTGAACCTAAAAATTCAATTCTGACTGAGGTGAAGTCTTGCTCCTGAGCTAAGGCTGAGCTAAGTGCATCTGGTGACTCAACGGATAACTGTACATTATTACAAGTTATTTTCGAATACTTGTAAGTAAAAGCCGCCCTAGTCTCAAATGACTATAGGCTGTTTTCCCCTTTGAGGGGGAAGAGCTGACTGGTGGTGATTTAACCTGAGGATCACCACACCTCAGGCGAGGGGCAAGATTGAGAAGGTGAGGCCTTCAGTCCGGTATGGGAATTGAACATCCGCTGATGGCCTCGCTCAGTACCATGAACCAGCTGTCTAACCAACTGAGTTAAACCAAGATGACAAGTAGAGAGGGAGGGACCTTGATCCAAGCATGGACAAAAAAGCTGAATTCTAGAAATGAGGTGAAAGTGACTGCTGCTTACATCAGTGCAGCCATTGAGTGTGTGGAATCGAGGATTACAAGTAAATTTTAAACATTTGACGTCACTGGGAAAGGGTGGGGGGACAGATCTAGCTGGTAAATTCTCTACTGGTTGGAGTCATGCCTAGCATACAGAAATATGGTTGTGACTGTTGGAGAGCAATCAACTAAACCTCAGGACTTCACTGGAGAGTTCTCAGTGCAGTGTCCCTGGCCCAACCAACTGCCTCATTAATGAACTTCCCTCCATCATAAGGTTAGAAAAGAGTATATTTTCTGTCCTTTGCAGCTTGCAACTCCTCATAATGAAGCAGTTCACGTCTACATGCTGCAAGACCTGGATAACATTGAAGCTTGGGCCGATAAGTGACAACTAACGTTTGCACCACATGTGTTTCTTACAGTGTGACCATGGCTAAAGTAATTCATTAGCTGTGAGGGAGATTGAGATGTCCTGAGGTCAAGAAAGATGCTATATGAATGCAAGTTATTTTTTCCCAATATAGAGGCACCCAGAAATTTGCACATACTCTTAACTGTGGACTGAGTCAGTGTTTCTTATAGACTTATCATTGCTAATTCCCCATTTGTAAAATAAAGCCATAGTCATTCACAAACTGACCAAGGTAAAAATAGGCACAGCCTGGTAGTGGCCAAATCACTGACAAAATCAAGCTTCAACACTGATTATTTTTGCTGATAATCTTTGATTATTTTTGCTGATAATCTTTGGTATCTAGAGTTTCTCAAGTTCAAGTTGTAGCCACTTAACTCACGATTCAAAATGGCGAACGGCAAAAGCTGATGGGAAAGTCAGCCAACAAGACACAAACGAGCAGCTGCAGGTTGGCTGTGTATTTACCTCTGGAAAGGCCAGACACTATCGATACCAGCAACCATCAGCATAACACAACACCAGCCATCTGCATACTAATGAGCAATCCCCGGGAACAATAAGCAACATTTAGACACACAAAGCAAAACCAGACTCTTCGGCGCCAGCAGAAGCCTACACAAAAGGAGGTGAACGACCACCTCAAGACCGCCCATCGATCAGGGAACCGCTCCAGCATTGGAGAAAATCGAACCAAGCGATTGGGACAACGTCCAATCACTTGGGACCAGGTACAGGGTCCGCCCCGAAAGGCGGGAAGCCCCTGGGAACTATAAGAATTGAGCCCCAAGTTCAAATCACTCTCTTCTCCACCGCTTCTCCAGCTCTTCACTCTTCAGCAGCTGGTCGAAACTGTAAGTCTTATTTCAACGCTCGCTACGAGATGGGCGCTCCTAGCTATCAATCTGTACCAACTTCGAATCCCGCAGGCTCAGAACCTGAACGAAAGGCCATTTGTTTCCCTGACCTGGTGGGCCAGTTCCAAGTTAAGTATAGGCCTGTTAGTTGTAGAAGTAGCTAAAACGTAGAATTTGTGCATGAGTAGTGATTACTGTCTATAATAAATGTGTTTTGATTTAAATCTTACTAATCGGTGTATTGGATTATTGATCATTACTCGGACTTGAACCACATGGTGGTATCATAAAGATACCTGGCGACTCAAAAGCAAAGGTGATAAAACAGAGCAATTAAACTAAGGCAAAGTTAGCAACATTATTAAGACCTTTTTTTTGTGCATTGCACCTCCAACAGGGTTCTAAATTTTACCGTTAATGAAGACGAGATCATGTATAAACATTCTCCAGAAATGAATTCAGGGACACTAAAAATGAGAAAATCTGCAACTCTAATTTTCTTTTCAGAACAGAGGTTTGTATTATTAAGTTGAATGGAATCTTTAGAAATAACTACTAGTTACATGAAAACACAGCTTAATTCAATAAATGTAATTTCTAAATGGAATGTCATTGAATAAAAATCAAAACGTATCATCATTCTAAAGCATAAAGACTAAAATGTTAAAATAATGCCTCAGAGGTAGCAGTACTTTTGACAAGAACTTTGACAATGATACTTAATTTTGTTTGGATGTTTTGGCCACTGTAATGGATCGTCATCACTTCTGTCCTATTTAACATGAGATAAAACACATGCTCCCCTGCACCAGGCTCTTTATACCCTAATAATAATTAGTATCAACATAAGTTATGTTGCTGTGTTAAAGAGCTGGTTTTCACAGTTGGATCATCATCCGAACGTCAGTCTCAATTCCCTGTCAGCAATATGGAAGTGACTGATGGGGTGCCTGGTACGATCTTTCCGGAGAGACGGCCAATTACTAAGCCACCGCCTGGAGTCCCATCTAATTCAGGATAGCAAGTAAAGCAGGGGACTGGATGACCAAATATCTTCATTGTCAGGCTGTCAGCCCCACACCTGGTAAAAGTGGGCACTGCTGAGGCAGGTAGGGAAGTGCGTCGGAGCCTCTCAGGGGAAACCCCTCTGCAGGAGTCCAAGCAGAGGCCACTGCAGCAATTGATTCCTATGGCTGTCACAGGCTGCAGTAGTCACCTGGTCTTCCATAAAAAGGCTGGCAACCTCTGCACACAATGCAGGGGTGGGGTTGTCTCCAACAATATCAAAATACCAGCACTGTCACAAAGTGGTCCCTAAATATGGCGATAATTGCCTTAATTGGCTGCCCATCTCTGGAGCAGGCAGCTGACCGTGGTCTCAGACTGCCTCTGGGAAGTCCTCTGGAGGTGGAAGTGTATTTGGGATCCATCCTGCATGGCTTCCCCACATGCTGCTTTTCCAGTTCAAGCTCCTGTTCCCACGGAGCTGGGAAAATTCAGCCCATTTTCTGCAGTTTATACATGTGCTTTCAGTTTGTCTGCTGGCTGCACTCAATTGGGTGGTTGCTGCTTCAAGTATATTTGCAAGACACTGAAAGGAGTTGTATATTGTTCAAAGGAAACTTTAATTTATAGGGATCTTAACCTGTCGAACCACGCCAAGTTTGGGGGAAGCTTAGTTGATGAATCAAGTCCTGGCGCAATACTACAAGTTGTAAGATTTGTAATATTTGTAGACTGTGTTAAGTTGTTTGATTCCTTGTATTATTTGACTGTGTATAGTTGAAGGAATTTATATCATCTCTGCTATTCGGTTATCAGTAGCACTTTGCGAATACTGGAACTCAGCAGAAATTTGCAGTATAAACTCCTCAGGTGCCAAAAATAATTGTTTTATTTGTAGTCGCTTGATTACAATTTGAAAGCCATTTAAAAGGCAATTCGTAGACAATTCGAAGCTTTCAGAGAATTACAGACATTATCTTTCTTTGCTTAGGCAGACAGCTCGAAAGTAACTTTTTAAAGGTCAAAGTCTGGCAATGAAACATGAAGAGAGAGAGAAAGCTAATCTTCAGCTAAACTCAAACTGAAAGTCAAAAGTGGACTAACATCACTGACACAGACTGTTAGACTGACAGAACCCCCAAAGATAATTACCTAAAAACTAAACACTAAAACAAAACTGGAGACTAGAATCAAAGGCAAAAACTGACTAAACTAACCGAAAGACAACACAGCACAACACACCTTCAAAGACAATAAAAACACAGACAACACACGAAAAACTAAACCCTAAAACTAAACCTACAAAGACAATACTCACAGACAACAAAAACCAAAATGGCGGGGAGAAACTTTTTAGTTATACACTTTCATATCTGTCTTAAGTCATCTAATTACACCCCAATATAATCCTAATTGGTTTGGGTTAGACTCAAACACATTTGATTTGATGGCAAGCCGTCCATCTTCAATGTGCAACATCAGCTTTTCTGACCCAGCTGTTATCTGCATTGTGAACAATGTTGCTGTGTATTCAGTCCCTGTCCTTGACAATTAGCACAAGCAGTGTCAAATTATCTTGCTGTTTTAATGTCACACTGTCTTTGAAAATATGCATTTGCCAGAACAACGGACTTCAGTAAAAGTGAATTATGCTGTATAAATGGGTATTAAAAACTGGGGCTCAACATTTATGCTTAAACAGCTATCTTTTACCTATACTAGTTGTATTTGAAATACTTGGCTTCTACAGAAGTCCTCTGGAGGTGGAAGTGTATTTGGGATCCATCCTGCATGGCTTCCCCACATGCTGCTTTTCCAGTTCAAGCTCCTGTTCCCACGGAGCTGGGAAAATTCAGCCCATTTTCTGCAGTTTATACATGTGCTTTCAGTTTGTCTGCTGGCTGCACTCAATTGGGTGGTTGCTGCTTCAAGTATATTTGCAAGACACTGAAAGGAGTTGTATATTGTTCAAAAGGCGGACACTGTCATTTTGACAGAAAACACAAGGTCATAAATTTACATTGTAATTGCTTTGATAGATAACTGCCATTTGTCCTGTCAGGATGCAAGCTTCTCCTGCCAAAAATGACACTGCTCGCATCAGACACAACCCATATGTCACTGAAAAATTGCAGCTTGAGCCAGTGTCAGCGGGGGCATTTGCTTCTGTTTGCTTGTTTAATAGCGTACATCCTCCGTGGACTATTCAAAAATAGTTATAACAAGTCAAGCAAACATAGATCGAATATTAAATATTACATTGACCTTCTTTACTTTAGATAATTAGTTTGACCGGCACACACTCTGATTTTTGCATAGTTGTATGAGTTACTAAGTCAAATTGTCATAGATGAATAGGAAGCAGTTTTTGTTCTTACATTTTATAAAATATGGGTGGCACGGTGGCACAGTGGTTAGCATTGTTGCCTCATGGCGCCGAGGACATAGGTTTGATCCCGGCCCTCGGTCACTGTCCATGTGGAGCTTGCACATTCTCTCTGTGTCGGCGTGGGTCTCACCCCCACAATCCAAAAAGAAGTGCAGGGTAGGTGGATTGGCTATGCTAAATTGCCCCTTAATTGGAAAAAAAAAATTGGGTATTCTAAATTCATTTTTTTAAAAAAATGTTATAAAATATAAACATTTGCATTTAGATATACGATACAAATGTTAAATCCCGTCATGGTTTCAGAGAATGACAGACATATAACCCTTGTTAAATGTATGTCTCACGCATCTTTACTGATATTTCACTAAAACTAGTTTTACTGATCGAATGGGCATTACCTAAAATCACATAACTGTATATTGAGATCAGTATTTAATTGCTAACACTCATTTGGCACAATTCTCGCTCAATTAGTTATACCGATGTTCGGCTTACTCAACAACAACTTGGACTTATATAATGCCTTTAACATACAATATCCAAAGGTACTTTGCCAGGAGTGCTATGAAGCACAATGTGTCAGAGTGATATAAGGTGATAATAGCACAGATGACCAAAGGTTTGGCGAAAGAAGCAGGTTCTGAGAAGTGTCTTAAAGGAGCAAAGCGAAGTAGAGAGAGATGGAGAGGTATAAAGAAGGAATTCCTGAATTTAGTGCCTTGGTTGCTAAAGATATTCCATCAATGGTGGATCACTTGAAATCAATATATTCAAAAGACCGGATTAGAGAGGTGCAAATATCTGAGGGTTGTGGATCTGGTGGAGCTGACTGAGATCTGGAGGGACAAGGCCATGAAGGTATTTTGAAAAAAAGGAAGAGAATTTTGGAATAAGGCCATTCCTTAAGTAGGAGTCAATGCAGGTAGGTGAGCACAGGAATTATGGGTGAATGGGATTTAGTACAAATTAGTATATGGCAGCAGAGTTTTGGATGACCATGTTTATGGAGAGCAGAAGGTGGGAGGCTGGCCAACAGTGCGTTGTAATAGTCCAGTGTGGAGGTAAGCAAGGCATGAATATGGGTTTCAGCAGTAGGTAAGATGAGGCAGGAGCAGCAACGGATGATAATAATCTTTATTGTCACAAGTGTGCTTACATTCATTCCGACGCCTGTTCAGGTCCACGGAGGGAGAATTTTGAATGTCCAAAATACCTAACAGCACGTCTTTCGGTACTAGTGGAAGGAAATCGGAGCACCGGAGAAAACCCACGCAGACACGGAGAATGTGCAGACTCCGCACAGATAGTGACCCAAGCTAGGATTAGAATCTGGCACCCTGGCACTGTGAAGCAACAGTGCTACCCATCGTGTTACCGTGCTGCCCATCATGTTATAGAGAAAATGGGTATTCTTAGAAATGGAATGACTGTGATTGGAAGCTAATCTCTAAGTCAAATATGACGCCCAAGGTTGTGAACAGACATGTTCAGCTTCAGGCAGTTGGCCAGGAAGAAGGATTGACTCAGTAGCTAGGAAATGGGGTTTAAAGTGGGGACCATAGACAATGGCTTTGGTCTTCCCGATATGTAATTGGAGGAAATTACTGCTCATCCAGGACTGGACGTTGCTAATGCCTTTTACTTTCACAGCTGTTTCACAAAAGTCAATCAGCCTTTTATTTAAAACCAGTGTTCTTTATATAAAATGACTGTTCCGCTACTTATTGTATGTATATCAAATATACATTAATTCAAATGCTCACAGTGAAACTATCATCAGAGAGGTAGACAAGGCAGCATTTCTACATGAAAATAATGAAGATACAAAGACTAGAGGTTCACAAAGTTAATCTAAGCGTTTCAGGGCATGGTGGACTTTGTACTTTTCATTCCTGGAGTCTGGGCTCAATTTGAACCAATCTGGTGGGGAATCTGTGAAGAGAATTTGTTCAGACTTTTCTTTTGTCTATAAACCACAGACACTAAGCATTCAGTAAGATCCTGGCTGATATTTTACATCAACTCCACTTTCTCATCCTTTTTGCATATCCTTGATTTCATTGTCCAAAAATCTTTTGATCTCTGTCTTGAATATAGTCAAAACTGAGCACCCACAGATTTCAAAGATTCATAACCCTGTGAGTAAAGAAATGTCTCCTCCTCTCATTCCTTAGGAGTTGGTTTAGCACAGTGGGCTGAACAGCTGGCTTGTAATGCCGAGCTGGATTGCAAACAAGCATTGCAGCTGGCTTTGCCCTTAGAAAAAGCGCCAACGGAGCGCATGAGTTTCAGATTACTCCGATGGAGGTAGATGCCCATACCAGTGAAACTGAGTTAAGGGACGACCGCTGGAGGATAGGCAACTACATAGCCACCCTCAGAAACGACTCAGATACTAAGTTAACCAGGCCCACTCGCAGAAGCCCTCCTAAGCAAGGGAAAATTGGGTCCAGACAGACGACAGCCCCTGCAACCTTTCGTTGGCAAAATATTGTAGTTGCCAGAAATCGGAGCCAGAAAGGAGAAATAGAAGCCCAAAACCATCATCTTGGAGAAGGTCACGTAGGCCGGGGTACAGGAGAATGCATACCCTAGAAGCCCCACCTACCTCCAACGAGGAACAATTAAATTGTGTAACGATGGTGAAATCAAAACCCATTAAATTATCCATAAGGTTGAATGGACGTCCCACACTGATGGAAGTCGACATTGGAGCAGCCGTACCAGTGATAGGGGGAAACAGTATTCAATAAAATTCGCACTGGACTCCAACCCTTATTCCTAATCAGGACCTCTGCAAAACCGAGGACATACACAGGGGAACCACTGAGACTGTTGGGCACAACGCATGTAACTGTGGCTTATGGAGAGCAACTGGTTACGCTGTCTTTAATGGTAGTGAAAGGTGTGGGGCCAAGCTTATTGGGACGAAACTGGCTAAAAGAGATCCAGCTGGATTGGGTAAACATTTTCCAGCTGGAAAATGGCCGCCTGAGCGAACTCCTGTGCACATACCCAGAGGTTTTCCGAGAAGGGCTCGGAACAGTAAAGGGAGCAAAAGCGACGTCGCATGTAGATCCAGAGGCAGTCCCAAAATTCTACAAGGCCCGACCAGTACCCTTCACATTAAGGCAGAAAGTCAATATGGAAATAAAACGATTAGATATGTGTGGGAAAACTTGTAATAAAGAAACACCTGGACCAGGTGGGGGCCTCAGATTCATGTCCTCCCCGACAAACCATTCCCCCCCCCCCCCACCGACACCACTGGTGAGGACATCGGACTCAGATATGGACACCGTGGATGATGCCGCCGGAGGAAAGGGGCGAACCGCCCCTCAGGCTTTCACATCGGAAAAGACGGGCGCCTAACCGTTATAATCTCCCTACGTCGGAGGCCGAAGTGGAGGAGCCGGACCCGGCGCAAAAACGAAGCAGGAGACCCATGAGTCACGAGGCCCATGGGGGCTCCTCGGACATTGGGTGGGGAGGAGGAGTGTAATGACTTTGGCCAGGCCTTTGAGATTGGCCAATTAGAATACGAGTTCCCTGATTAGTGGCCCAATCAGGCAACCCCTTTCTGTGTATGTAACAGGGAGTGTCAGATCCTCTGCGCACTCGGTGTAGACGGCAGACTGAATGGTTATGGTCGTTCAGCTGTTGGGTTTGTAAATAAAAGGAATTCTGGTGACGGGACTTCTGCCTCCGTGGACTTATTACAGGAGCCTCGCAGGGACGACAGTGGAACAGCAATGGCAGGAGTTTTGGGGGGTCATTCAGGAGGCACAACAGAAATTCATCCCAAGGAGGAGGAAACATGCTAAGGGGAGGGTGAGGCATCCATGGCTGACGAGGGAAGTCAAGGACCGCATAAGAGAAAAAGCATACAAAATGGCGAGGATTAGTGGGAAACCAAAGGACTGGGAAGCCTTTAAAAGTGAGCAGAGGACAACTAAAAAAGCAATAAGGGGGAAGAAGATGAAATGAGTGTAAGCTAGCTAGTAATATTAAAGGAGATAGGAAGAGTTTATTTCAATATGTAAAAGGTAAGAGAGAGGCAAAAATAGACATTGGACCACTCGAAAATTAGGCTGGAGAAGTAGTAATAGGAAACAAAGAAATGGCAGAGGAATTGAATAGTTACTTTGCATCAGTCGGTGGAAGACATCAGTGAAATGCTAGAACTCCAGGAGAACCAGGGGGCAGAGGTGAGAGCAGTGACCATTACTAAGGAGAAGGTTCTGGGGAATCTGAAAGGTCTGAAGGTGGATAAATCACCTGGACCGGATGGATTACATCCTAGAGTTCTAAAAGAGATATCGGAGGAGATTGTGGCGGAATTGGTGGTGATCTTTCAGGAATCATTAGCGGCAGGGAGGGTCCCAGAGGGCTAATGTAACACCGCAGTTTAAGAAGGGAGGGAGGCGGAGGACGGGAAATTATAGGCCGGTCAGCCCAACTTTGATCATCGGTACGATTTTAGAGTCCATTATTAAAGCTAAGATTGGGGAGTACTTGGAAGTGCATGATAAAATAGATTAAGTCAGCATGGCATCGTCAAGGGGAGGTCATGTCTGAAAAATCTGTTAGAGTTCTTTGAGGAGGTAACAAGGAAGTGAGACAAAGGAGAACCGGTGGACGTGATATATTTAGTTATACAAAAGACCTTTGACAATCTTTATTGTCACAAGTAGGCTTACATTAACACTGCAATGAAGTTACTGCGAAAAGCCCCTAGTTGCCACATTCTGGCACCTGTTCGGGTCACAGAGGAGGTATTCCGAATGACCAAATTACCTAACACACGTCTATAGGGACTTGTGGGACGAAAGCAGAGCACCCGGCAGAAACACAGACACAGGGAGAAGGTGCAGACTCCACACAGACAGTGACCCAAGCCGGGAATCGAACCTGGGAGCCTGACGCAAACCCTGGCGCTGCAAAGCAACAGTGCTAACCACGGTGCTAAGAGAATCTTGATGCTTCTGATTTCCTAAACATTTTCCCATTTAGAAAATAATCTAGCCTCCATTCCTCCTTCAAAAGTGCATTACCTCACGCTTTTCCACATTGTATTCCATCTGCCACTTCTTTGCCCACTCTCATAGCCTGACCAAGTCCCACTGCAGCCTCCCTGCTTCCTCAATACCACCTGTCCATCTGCATATCTTTGTATCATCTGCAAACTTAGCAACATTGCCTTCAGTTCCTTCTTCCAGATCATTGCTGTATATTGTGAAAAGTTGTGGTCCCAGCACTGACCCCCGAGGCACACCACTAGTCAGTGGCTGCCATCCTGAAAAAGGTCCCTTTATCCCCCACTCTCTGCCTTCTGCCAGTCAGCCATTTCTCTATCCATGCCAGGATCTTACCCTTAACACCATGGGTTCTTAACTTATTAACAGTCTTCTATACGGCGGGCAGCAAAGTAGCATGTGACATAAAGATTATTATATATTATTTTATATGCATGCAGGTTCAGTCGGCAGTTAGGAAGGCAAATGCAATGTTAGCATTCATGTCGAGAGCGCTAGAATACAAGACCAGGGATGTACTTCTGAAGCTATATAAGGCTCTGGTCAGACCCCAATTGAAGTATTGTGAGCAGTTTTGGGCCCCCTATCTAAGGAAAGATGTGCTGGCCTTGGAAAGGGTCCAGGGGAGGTTCACAAGAATGGTCCCTGGAATGAAGAGCTTGTCATATGAGGAATGGTGAGGACTCCGAGTTTGTACTCGGAGTTTAGAAGTATGAGGGGGGATCTTATTGAAACTTACAGGATACTGCGAGGCCTGGATAGAGTGGATGTGGAGAAGATGTTTCTGTAAAAACTAGAACCCGAGGCCATGCCCTCAGACTAAAGGGATGATCCTTTAAAACCGAGATGTAGAGGAATTTCTTCAGCCAGAGAGTGGTGAATCTGTGGAACTCTTTGCCGCAGAAGGCTGTGGAGGCCTAATCACTGAGCGTCTTTAAGACAGAGATAGATAGGTTCTTGATTAATAAGTAGATCAGCGGTTATGCGGGAGAAGGCAGGAGAATGGGGATGAGAAAAATATAGCCAAGATTGAATGGCGGAGCAGACTCGATGGGCCGAGTGGCCAAATTCGGCTCCTATGTCTTATGACTTAAGCTGCCTCCTACTCTTCTAAACTCCAGCAGATACAAGCCTAGCCTGGTCAACCTTTAAGACAACCCACCATACCTCCCATTGAAAGGTTGAATAATGAGAGAAAAATCATACCTGCATGGTATGTATGGCTCCTGTAGCTTGTTCAAGTGTGACTTATAAAAGCTCAGTTGGAGGAGTACTTTATAAACTTGCAGACATTTAACATTATTGCAAAATTAAGTTCTGCATTAAAATGTGTTATATAATCAGTGCTAAAATCACTGTTATATGAATAAAATTGCACATTGACTACATTTGTATAATGACATGGGGTTAGGAGAATACAATAAATCTTTTTTAAAATGGGTGCATGCTCATGTGCAACATTTGCTTGTATATGCATGCAGCTGTTAAATACCTGCAAAACCTGATATTGGAATTCAGTTGCTAAACTCTGATTAAAGCACCAAGTTTTCAAACTGAAAGGTTTTGAATGCCATTAATGATTGCTTTTCAATTTTGCAGGTACTTTAGTTGGATGCAGTGATGTAGTTTCACAACAGCTGGTTGAACGCCGAGGATTTGCAAAGCATGACACAAAGAGGACGATCAGGATGACCGCTGTTGGATTAATTTATGTGGTAAGTTATATCAAGAGTGCTGCAAATATGATGCTGCACGATGATAGTTTGTGGTTGAAAAGCACAATGTCACGCAATAACAATTATTTTTGTTGTCCTTTTGGAAGAAAAATGTCCCAAACTACTTGTCCAGCTAGTGATTGGGGATGAAGACTGCCAGGAGCTGAAATCTGAATTTGTGGTGGAACATTCGATTGAAGAGGGATTCTAAAAATATTTTTTCTAAGCGGCAAAAGAGGTGCGAGAGTTCTAGAGAGGGCAATTCAATGCAGCGGAAATCACCAACTAGTGCTGGGGCAAAAGTGAGGAATGAATTGAGGAGGCCAGAATTGAAGGAGTGGAGCTTTCCATTGGGATTGTCAGGCTGGAGGAGCTTTCAAGCAGAGGCTGGGACAAGGATGTGGACAGATCAACAGATAAGGGTGGCATCCTAAACTTACCATCATTTTTTTTTAAAATAAATATTTTATTGAAAATTTTTGGTCAACCAACACAGTACATTGTGCATCCTTTACACAATATTATAACAACACAAATAACAATGACCTATTTTATAAACAAAAAATGAAATGAATAAATAATAAATAACAAAAATGAAAACTAACCCTAATTGGCAACTGCCTTATCACAAGTAACACTCTCCAAAAATATAATTTAACAGTCCAATATATAATTATCTGTCGCAACGACCTATACATATTATACAGTATATATTAACAACCCTGAGAGTCCTTCTGGTTCCTCCTCTTCCCCCCCCCCCCCCGGATCCTGGGCTGCTGCTGCTGCTGCTGCCTTTTTTCCATTCCATCTATCTTTCTGCGAGGTATTCGACGAACGGTTGCCACCGCCTGGTGAACCCTTGAGCCAACGCCCTTTGAACGAACTTAATCCGCTCTAGCTTTATAAATCCTGCCATGTCATTTATCCAGGTCTCCACCCCCGGGGGCTTGGCTTCTTTCCACATAAACAATATCCTGCGCCGGGCTACTAGGGACGCAAAGGCCAAAACATCGGCCTCTCTCGCCTCCTGCACTCCCGGCTCTTGTGCAACCCCAAATATAGCCAACCCCCAGCTTGATTCGACCCGGACCCCCACTACTTTTGAAAGCACCTTTGTCACCCCCATCCAAAACCCCTGTAGTGCCGGGCATGACCAAAACATATGGGTATGATTCGCTGGGCTTCTCAAGCACCTCGCACACCTATCCTCCACCCCAAAAAATTTACTGAGCCGTGCTCCAGTCATATGCGCCCTGTGTAATACCTTAAACTGAATCAGGCTTAGCCTGGCACATGAGGACGACGAGTTTACCCTGCTTAGGGCATCTGCCCACAGCCCCTCCTCGATCTCCTCCCCCAGCTCTTCTTCCCATTTCCCTTTTAGTTCATCTACCATAGTCTCCCCTTCGTCCCTCATTTCCCTATATATATCTGACACCTTACCATCCCCCACCCATGTCTTTGAGATCACTCTGTCCTGCACCTCTTGTGTCGGGAGCTGCGGGAATTCCTTCACCTGTTGCCTCGCAAAAGCCCTCAGTTGCATATACCTGAATGCATTCCCTTGGGGCAACCCATATTTCTCGGTCAGCGCTCCCAGACTCGCGAACTTCCCATCCTCAAACAGATCTTTCAGTTGCGTTATTCCTGCTCTTTGCCACATTCCATATCCCCCATCCATTCCCCCCGGGGCAAACCTATGGTTGTTTCTTATCGGGGACCCCCCCAAGGCTCCAGTCTTTCCCCTATGCCGTCTCCACTGTCCCCAAATCTTCAGTGTAGCCACCACCACCGGGCCTGTGGTGTAGTTCCTCGGTGAGAACGGCAATGGGGCTGTCACCATAGCCTGTAGGCTAGTCCCCCTACAGGACGCCCTCTCTAATCTCTTCCACGCCGCTCCCTCCTCCTCTCCCATCCACTTACTCACCATTGAAATATTAGCGGCCCAATAATACTCACTTAGGCTCGGTAGTGCCAGCCCCCCCCTATCCCTGCTACGCTGTAAGAATCCCTTCCTCACTCTCGGGGTCTTCCCGGCCCACACAAAACCCATGATGCTCTTTTCAATCCTTTTAAAAAAAGCCTTCGTGATCACCACCGGGAGGCACTGAAACACAAAGAGGAATCTCGGGACGACCACCATCTTAACCGCCTGCACCCTCCCTGCCAGTGACAGGGATACCATATCCCATCTCTTGAAATCCTCCTCCATTTGTTCCACCAACCGCGTTAAATTTAACCTATGCAATGTGCCCCAATTCTTGGCTATCTGGATCCCCAGGTAATGAAAGTCCCTTGTTACCTTCCTCAACGGTAGGTCCTCTATTTCCCTACTCTGCTCCCCTGGATGCACCACAAACAACTCACTTTTCCCCATGTTCAATTTATACCCTGAAAAATCCCCAAACTCCCCAAGTATCCGCATTATTTCTGGCATCCCCTCCGCCGGGTCTGCCACGTATAGTAACAAATCGTCCGCATACAAAGATACCCGGTGTTCTTCTCCTCCTCCAAGTACTCCCCTCCACTTCTTGGAACCCCTCAACGCTATCGCCAGGGGCTCAATCGCCAGTGCAAACAATAATGGGGACAGAGGGCAACCCTGCCTTGTCCCTCTATGAAGCCGAAAATATGCAGATCCCCGTCCATTCGTGACCACGCTCGCCATCGGGGCCCTATACAACAGCTGCACCCATCTAACATACCCCTCTCCGAAACCAAATCTCCTCAACACCTCCCACAAATAATCCCACTCCACTCTATCAAATGCTTTCTCGGCATCCATCGCCACTACTATCTCCGTTTCCCCCTCTGGTGGGGCCATCATCATTACCCCTAACAGCCTCCGTATATTCGTGTTCAGCTGTCTCCCCTTCACAAACCCAGTTTGGTCCTCGTGGACCACCCCCGGGACACATTCCTCTATTCTCATTGCCATTACCTTGGCCAGGATCTTGGCATCTACATTTAGGAGGGAAATAGGTCTATAGGACCCGCATTGTAGTGGGTCCTTTTCCTTCTTTAAGAGAAGCGATATCGTTGCTTCAGACATAGTCGGGGGCAGTTGTCCCCTTTCCTTTGCCTCATTAAAGGTCCTCGTCAATACCGGGGCGAGCAAGTCCACATATTTTCTATAGAATTCGACTGGGAATCCATCCGGTCCCGGGGCCTTTCCCGCCTGCAAGCTCCTAATTCCTTTCACCACTTCTTCTACCTCGATCTGTGCTCCCAGTCCCACCCTTTCCTGCTCTTCCACCTTGGGAAATTCCAGCCGATCCAAGAAGCCCATCATTCTCTCCTCACATCCGGGGGTTGAGCTTCATATAATTTTTTATAAAATGTCTTGAACACTCCATTCACTCTCTCCGCTCCCCGCTCCATCTCTCCTTCCTCATCCCTCACTCCCCCTATTTCCCTCGCTGCTCCCCTTTTCCTCAATTGGTGTGCCAGCAACCTGCTCGCCTTCTCCCCATATTCGTACTGTACACCCTGTGCCTTCCTCCATTGTGCCTCTGCAGTGCCCGTAGTCAGCAAGTCAAATTCTACATGTAGCCTTTGCCTTTCCCTGTACAGTCCCTCCTCCGGTGCTTCCGCATATTGTCTGTCCACCCTCAAAAGTTCTTGCAGCAACCGCTCCCGTTCCTTACTCTCCTGCTTCCCTTTATGTGCCCTTATTGATATCAGCTCCCCTCTAACCACCGCCTTCAGCGCCTCCCAGACCACTCCCACCTGGACCTCCCCATTATCATTGAGTTCCAAGTACTTTTCAATGCACCCCCTCACCCTTAGACACACCCCCTCATCTGCCATTAGTCCCATGTCCATTCTCCAGGGTGGGCGCCCTCCTGTTTCCTCCCCTATCTCCAAGTCTACCCAGTGTGGAGCGTGATCCGAAATGGCTATAGCCGTATACTCCATTCCCCTCACCTTCGGGATCAACGCCCTTCCCAGCACAAAAAAGTCTATTCGCGAGTAGACTTTATGGACATAGGAGAAAAACGAGAACTCCTTACTCCTAGGTCTGCTAAATCTCCACGGGTCTACACCTCTCATCTGCTCCATAAAATCTTTAAGTACCTTGGCTGCTGCCGGCCTCCTTCCAGTCCTGGACTTCGACCTATCCAGCCCTGGTTCCAATACCATATTAAAATCTCCCCCCATTATCAGCTTTCCCATCTCTAGGTCCGGAATGCGTCCTAGCATCCGCCTCATAAAATTGGCATCATCCCAGTTCGGGGCATATACGTTTACCAAAACCACCGTCTCCCCCTGTAGTTTGCCACTCACCATCACGTATCTGCCCCCGTTATCCGCCACTATAGTCTTTGCCTCGAACATTACCCGCTTCCCCACTAATATAGCCACCCCCCTGTTTTTCGCATCTAGCCCCGAATGGAACACATGCCCCACCCATCCTTTGCGTAGCCTAACCTGGTCTATCAGTTTCAGGTGCGTTTCCTGTAACATAACCACATCTGCCTTAAGTTTCTTAAGGTGTGCGAGTACCCGTGCCCTCTTTATCGGCCCGTTCAGCCCTCTCACGTTCCACGTGATCAGCCGAGTTGGGGGGCTTCCTACCCCCCCCTCCCCCCCCCTTGTCGATTAGCCATCCCCTTTTTCCAGCTCCTCACCCGGTTCCCACGCAGCTGTATCTCCCCCAGGCGGTGCCCCCCTGCCCATCCCCTCCCATACCAGCTCCCCCCTCTCCCCAGCAGCAGCAACCCAGTAATTCCCCCCCCCCCCCCCCCCGCTAGATCCCCCGCTAGCGTAATTACTCCCCCCATGTTGCTCCCAGAAGTCAGCGAACTCTGGCCGACCTCGGCTTCCCCCCGTGACCTCGGCTCGCACCGTGCGACGCCCCCTCCTTCCTGCTTCTCTATTCCCGCCATGATTATCATTGCGCGGGAACCAAGCCCGCGCTTCTCCCTTGGCCCCGCCCCCAATGGCCAATGCCCTATCTCCTCCACCTCCCCTCCTCCCCCATCACCACCTGTGGAAGAGAGAAAAGTTACCATATCGCAGGATTAGTACATAAAACTCCTCTTTTCCCCCCTTTTTAAACCCCCCTCTTCGCCCCCCACATTCGCCCCACCACTTTGTTCAAACGTTCTTTTTAATAACCCGCTCATTCCAGTTTTTCTTCCACAATAAAAGTCCACGCTTCATCCGCCGTCTCAAAGTAGTGGTGCCTCCCTCGATATGTGACCCACAGTCTTGCCGGTTGCAGCATTCCAAATTTTATCTTCTTTTTATGAAGCACCGCCTTGGCCCGATTAAAGCTCGCCCTCCTTCTCGCCACCTCCGCACTCCAGTCTTGATAAACGCGGATCACCGCGTTCTCCCATTTACTGCTCCGAGTTTTCTTTGACCATCTAAGGACCATTTCTCTATCCTTAAAACGGAGGAATCTCACCACTATGGCTCTGGGAATTTCTCCTGCTCTCGGTCCTCGCGCCATCACTCGGTATGCTCCCTCCACCTCCAACGGACCCGCCGGGGCCTCCGCTCCCATTAACGAGTGCAGCATCGTGCTCACATATGCCCCGACGTCCGCTCCCTCCGCACCTTCAGGAAGACCAAGAATCCTCAGGTTGTTCCTCCTTGCGTTGTTCTCCAGTGCCTCCAACCTTTCCACACATCGTTTCTGATGTGCCTCATGCGTCTCCGTCTTCACCACCAGGCCCTGTATGTCGTCCTCATTCTCGGCTGCCTTTGCCTTCACGACCCGAAGCTCCCGCTCCTGGGTCTTTTGTTCTTCCTTTAGCCCTTCGATCGCCTGTAGTATCGGGGCCAACAGCTCTTTCTTCATTTCCTTTTTGAGCTCTTCCACACAGCATTTCAAGAACTCTTGTTGTTCAGGGCCCCATGTTAAACTGCCACCTTCCGACGCCATCTTGGTTTTTGCTTGCCTTCCTTGCCGCTGTTCTAAAGGATCCACTGCAATCCGGCCACTTTCTCCTCCTTTTTTCATCCGTGTCCAGGGGGGATTCCCTTCTGGTTTACCGCACAGTGTTTTTAGCCGTCAAAATTGCCGTTGGGGCTCCTATCAAGAGCCCAAAGGTCCGTTTCACCGGGAGCTGCCGAAACGTGCGACTCAGCTGGTCATCGCCGCACCCGGAAGTGTACTTACCATCATTTTAACAATACAGAGGTTGATCAGAAAAATGCCAGGTGGAATTCAATGTCAGTAAATATAAGCGAGCTGTTATTTTTAAAATTGAAATGTAGTAATTCTAATATGAATGGAGATATATGGGTGATCTGGAAGAGCAGGGTTTAAGTTCTGGAGGAAAAAGCTGCAGCCCAAGTGGATAAAACGATAAAAAATTTTTAGAAAGGATAATGGGCCATAGCTTCTGGCTCCCAGTGTCGGATATTGGGGGTACCCACCCCCGCTGGCCCCATCCGGCATGACACTGGACACCCCCTGACCTGAACACATCTCTGACCTGAACACAATTGGCGAATTCCAACGAACGCTGGCGTGTGGTTCGCCAGGGTCGGGGCTGGCACTCAAGAACATAAGCTGCAGCCACATATAAGCATTCCACTCCCCCCCCCCCCCCCCCCCCCCCCCCCCCCCCCCCCCCACACACACACACACACTCATTCTGGCCAAGATGATGCCACCCCGAAGAGCGACACCGAGGTTTGCAGCTGGAGACACTGTTTGATGCCGTGGAGGAGAGGCAGCACACCCTGTTCCCTGAGGTGTATCTCTCTCTCTCTCCCTCCCCCCCCCCCCCCCCCCCCAGCAGCAGGACTGGTGGCCCACAGCTGTGCCTTTGGGAACATGTCTGACCTTCTCTTTCTCCCCCCCCCCCCCCCCCCCCCCCCTCAGCACCCATAACACCAGCTTCCTGATTTTAAATACCACAAGTGAACTTTGCCGTCGGTAATTCCATCTGGTGGTGGCAGAGCATCACAGGAGACCCGGAGAATGCCGGTTTGGGCAACAGCCTTTACTGTGCAATTTGCATGTCCACGCTCGCTGTGGAACACGTTCATGACGCTATCTAGGCACTGGATTCCATTGGGTGCCCAGCAACAGCCTCAATTTGCGGCTGGCTCTATGCTCCGCCCAATTGCGATTCGCGTTGTGGCGTCGCTGGACGGAGAATCCCATTCATTATTTCTAATAATGAATCAAGGACTTCAACACGCCAGCAAGAAACTAGCATTAGAGAAAACAGTGCCATTAAAGACTGACAAATCTCCAGTACCTAAAGGTTTGGGAGGGTTCCCGTTATCTGGAACACTGGGAGCTCTTCCGGGGCAGGTGTGACCTATATAAGAAGGACGGGTTGCATCTAAACCGGAGAGGCATAAATATCCTGGCCGCGAGGTTTGCTAGTGTCACATGGGAGGGTTTAAACTAGTATGGCAGGGGGGTGGGCACGGGAGCAATAGGTCAGAAGGTGAGAGCATTGAGGGAGAACTAGGGAATAGGGACAGTGGGGCTCTGAGGCAGAGCAGACAGGGAGAAGTTGCTGAACACAGCAGGTCTGGTGCCCTGAAGTGCATATGTTTTAATGCAAGAAGTATTACGGGTAAGGCAGATGAACTTAGAGCTTGGATTAGTACTTGGAACTATGATGTTGTTGCCATTACAGAGACCTGGTTCAGGGAAGGGCAGGATTGGCAGCTAAACGTTCCAGGATTTAGATGTTTCAGGCGGGATAGAGGGGGATGTAAAAGGGGAGGCGGAGTTGCGCTACTGGTTCGGGAGAATATCACAGCTGTACTGCGGGAGGACACCTCAGAGGGCAGTGAGGCTATATGGGTAGAGATCAGGAATAAGAAGGGTGCAGTCACAATGTTGGGGGTTTACTACAGGCCTCCCAACAGCCAGCGGGAGATAGAGGAGCAGATAGGTAGACAGATTTTGGAAAAGAGTAAAAACAACAGGGTTGTGGTGATGGGAGACTTCAACTTCCCCAATATTGACTGGGACTCACTTAGTGCCAGGGGCTTAGACGGGGCGGAGTTTGTAAGGAGCATCCAGGAGGGCTTCTTAAAACAATATATAGACAGTCCAACTAGGGAAGGGGCGGTACTGGACCTGGTATTGGGGAATGAGCCCGGCCAGGTGGTAGATGTTTCAGTAGGGGAGCATTTCGGTAACAGTGACCACAATTCAGTAAGTTTTAAAGTACTGGTGGACAAGGATAAGAGTGGTCCTAGGATGAATGTGCTAAATTGGGGGAAGGCTAATTATAACAATATTAGGCGGGAACTGAAGAACATAGATTGGGGGCGGATGTTTGAGGGCAAATCAACAGCTGACATGTGGGAGGCTTTCAAGGGGCAGTTGAAAGGAATTCAGGACCGGCATGTTCCTGTGAGGAAGAAGGATAAATACGGCAATTTTCGGGAACCTTGGATAACGAGAGATATTGTAGGCCTCGTCAAAAAGAAAAAGAAGGCATTTGTCAGGGCTGAAAGGCTGGGAACAGACGAAGCCTGCATGGAATATAAGGAAAGTAGGAAGGAACTTAAGCAAGGAGTCAGGAGGGCTAGAAGGGGTCACGAAAAGTCATTGGCAAATAGGGTTAAGGAAAATCCCAAGGCTTTTTACACGTACATAAAAAGCAAGAGGGTAGCCAGGGAAAGGGTTGGCCCACTGAAGGATAGGCAAGGGAATCTATGTGTGCAGCCAGAGGAAATGGGCGAGGTACTAAATGAATACTTTGCATCAGTATTCACCAAAGAGAAGAAATTGGTAGATGTTGAGTCTGGAGAAAGGTGTGTAGATAGCCTGGGTCACATTGAGATCCAAAAGACGAGGTGTTGGGTGTCTTAAAAAATATTAAGGTAGATAAGTCCCCAGGGCCTGATGGGATCTACCCCAGAATACTGAAGGAGGCTGGAGAGGAAATTGCTGAGGCCTTGACAGAAATCTTTGGATCCTCACTGTCTTCAGGGGATGTCCCGGAGGACTGGAGAATAGCCAATGTTGTTCCTCTGTTTAAGAAGGGTAGCAAGGATAATCCAGGGAACTACAGGCCGGTGAGCCTTACTTCAGTGGTAGGGAAATTACTGGAGAGAATTCTTCGAGACAGGATCTACTCCCATTTGGAAGCAAATGGACGTATTAGTGAGAGGCAGCATTGTTTTGTGAAGGGGAGGTCGTGTCTCACTAACTTGATAAGAGTTTTTCGAGGAGGTCACTAAGATGATGGATGCAGGTAGGGCAGTGGATGTTGTCTGTATGGACTTCAGTAAGGCCTTTGACAAGGTCCCTTATGGTAGACTAGTACAAAAGGTGAAGTCACACGGGATCAGGGGGGAGCTGGCAAGGTGGATACAGAACTGGCTAGGTCATAGAAGGCAGAGAGTAGCAATGGAAGGATGCTTTTCTAATTGGAGGGCTGTGACCAGTGGTGTTCCAGAGGCTGGGACCTTTGCTCTTTGTAGTATATATAAATGATTTGGAGGAAAATGTAACTGGTCTGATTAGTAAGTTTGCAGACGACACAAAGGTTGGTGGAATTGCGGATAGCGATGAGGACTGTCAGAGGATACAGCAGGATTTAGATTGTTTGGAGACTTGGGCGGAGAGATGGCAGATGGAGTTTAATCCGGACAAATGTGAGGTAATGCATTTTGGAAGGTCTAATGCAGGTAGGGAATATACAGTGAATGGTAGAACCCTCAAGAGTATTGAAAGTCAAAGAGATCTAGGAGTACAGGTCCACAGGTCATTGAAAGGGGCAACACAGGTGGAGAAGGTAGTCAAGAAGGCATACGGCATGCTTGCCTTCATTGGCCGGGGCATTGAGTATAAGAATTGGCAAGTCATGTTGCAGCTGTATAGAACCTTAGTTAGGCCACACTTGGAGTATAGTGTTCAATTCTGTTCGCCACACTACCAGAAGGATGTGGAGGCTTTCGAGAGGGTGCAGAAGAGATTTACCAGAATGTTGCCTGGTATGGAGGGCATTAGCTATGAGGAGCGGTTGAATAAACTCGGTTTGTTCTCACTGGAACGATGGAGGTTGAGGGGCGACCTGATAGAGGTCTACAAAATTATGAGGGGCATAGGCAGAGTGGATAGTCAGAGGCTTTTCCCCGGGGTAGAGGGGTCAATTACTAGGGGGCATAGGTTTAGTGTGAGAGGGGCAAGGTTTAGAGTAAATGTACGAGGCAAGTTTTTTACGCAGAGGGTAGTGGGTGCCTGGAACTCGCTACCGGAGGAGGTGGTGGAAGCAGGGACGATAGTGACATTTAAGGGGCATCTTGACAAATACATGAATAGGATGGGAATAGAGGGATACGTACCCAGGAAGTGTAGAAGATTGTAGTTTAGTCGGGCAGCATGGTCGGCACGGGCTTGGAGGGCCGAAGGGCCTGTTCCTGTGCTGTACATTTCTTTGTTCTTTGTTTTGTTCTTTGTTCCTGGGTTGTAATTCTTAAAACGACACCATTATGAATCATGATGAATGAATGGTCTGTTGGACAAGTGGAACCTTAATGTAGTATGAGTCACTTTTCTGGAGAATAAGTGTAAGAAAAGGATATGGAGAAAAGTGCAGTAACTCCTTGGCAGCAGTTGATAGTTTGTTATGTAGGGTGTACTAAGTTAAGATATCACCTTTGAAAAGTAATCTAACATGATGAAGATAACTTCATATTTGCAATTATTTGATGGTATGTCTGCTTTCTGTTCTAAGCAATAGGAACTATGGGGGAGAGATCAACTGAAAGTACAGGAGTTAGTGCAATTATGACTTGGACTGTTTTGACTATTGATTCAGTGTTATCAAATTACAACTCAAGTCGTTTAAGTAATTTAGTTGTTTTTTTTTAAATCCCTTTAGGGGCCTGTTCTTGGAGTATGGTATAAGGTTCTCGATAAAATTATCGTTGGACACAGCAAAACAGTGGCATTTAAGAAAATGTTACTTGATCAGGTAAGTCTGTGAAAAGCACAACAAATTTACATTTATCTAGCACCTGTAAATTAGAAAAATATCCCAAAGAGCTTGACAGAGAATACTTAGGTGATTGTTTTTGACCAGCGCAGACGCGATGAGCCAAAGGGCCGTTTTTGTGCTGTAGACCTCTATGACTCTACGAGAGAAGTGAAATGAACACTAAACTTAAATGAGAAAGTTAACAAGGTGGCCAAAGGCATAGTCGAAAAGTTAGTATTTGAGAAGGGTTTAGCACAGAGATTGAGAGACTATGCCCCTAAATAGCCAAATGTTTCTGTATCAGTGGATGGAGGGAGGATGTAATAGGACATCCAATTTGGTGGAAAGGTCACTGACATGAGAGTGAAAGAGGGTATGTTGCTCTTATTAGCCTTAGTTTTATTAGCACTAATTCTGTCACCTTTGCTCACGAGTCGCCAGGTATCTTTCTGATACCGCCACGTGGTTCAAGCTCTAGTTATGATTAATAAGACAGCACACCGCTTAGTAAGATTAAAATCAACGGTCATTTATTATGTACAGCAATAAATACTTACACAATAATCCTACTTTCTAGACTACTACCTACCACTACTGGCCAATACTTAACTTTTGGGAACGGCCCACCAGGTAAGGGAAACGAATGGCTTATCGAATTGGGTCTGGCCTGTGGGATTCAAAAGCTGATACAGGTCGATGGCTAGGAGTCTCTATCGGGTAGCGATCGCTGGAGTCAAACTTATGGTTGCTGGTCGATGGTTCTTGCGAAGGCTGCGAGCAGGAGAAGAAGGGAGAGAAGGGCCGATCTGAACTTGGCCCCTATTTTTATAGTTCCCGGGGGCTTCCCGCCTCTCGGGGCGGACCTCGACCCTGGTCCCAAGTGATTGGATTTGTTCCCAATTACTGGGTTCAATATGCTCCAATAATGGGGCGATTCCTCGATCGGGGGGTGGTCGTTCACCTTTCTTTGTCTTGGCCACTGCTGGCGCCGAGAGGTCTGGATCGGCATTCAATTGCTAATATGTTGCAATTGTTCCCGGGGATAGCCGATTAAACTGCAGATGTCTGTGTTGATGTGCTGCTAATGGTCGCAGGTATCGATCTGGGCCGACTTCCCCAGAGCCGAATACGCTGTTCTGTCTGCAGCTGTCCGTTTGTGCCCTGTTGGCTGTTTTTCCCATCAGCCTTTTCGGATAGCCATTTTACATCGGGTTTTGGCCAAATTAATCAGGGATCAGCCATTTTAGGTGGCTACAGGTACAATGGGGTGAACTTCAGAAAATTTGCAATGGAGATGAAGAAATGTTACTTGTCAATTGTGCTGACTTCCTTGCCCGAGTCTCAATTTACACTGTGTGTGTGAAACTTCACTTCAGGAGCCTTGCCTCACAAAATATGCTGTAACATATTTTATCTTTGTTTTAGGGAAATATGACTTTGTACAATATTGCACCCAGTACCTTGGTCTCAGCCATTAATGACTGTCAAAATGACAACAAAACACATTTAAAGTTAATGTTACTCTAGTTGGAAATTAAAAATGTCAGGAATTGGAACCTGGTTGTCCATTAGACTTAAAGGAATACTGAAGGAAGGTTCATGAAACTCATTTGCAAGCCTTTACTATTCCCTGGTCTTTTTGAGCCAAAAGTAAAATGTAAAGCTGCCCAGTGAAAGTTTTTTTTTTTAAGCAGCTCCTCAGTTATCTCCAGCTGAACAGGGTGAGCGTTGTCACGAGAGGGTTCTTGAACTTATTTTCTTATTAGGAAAAGGCAGAGAGCTGGTGCTGTCACAATGGGCCAAATGGCCTTCAGCACAGTATCAGTTCTGTGATTTATGAAGATGGTTTTCTTTATTGTATTAAAGTTAGGAATTGAAAGACTTTCCGCTTAGAGCAGTTTAATCATGTTGCTTTTCTTGGTGTTATTTTACTCTTTCAGTGTGACATTTATATGTGTTGAATTAATTAAGTGTTGCACAATGTGATTATAAGTGGTACTTTGTGTGCATGATTAGTAAAACCTTCCTTTGAAAGTAACATTTTGATGACTATGGGAAAAGGTTAGAACCTATTATTAAAGACTTAACAGGGCATATAAATACATTCAAGGTAATCAGGCAATATCAGCATGATTTTCTGAAAAGGAAGTCATGTTTAAACAATTTACTGCCGTTTTTGGAAGATGTAATATGCTGTGGATAAAGGGTAAGCAGTGAAAGTACTCCACTTAGATTTTCAAAAGGCATTTGATCAGGTGCCACACAAAAGGTTATTGAGGACAATAAAAGTTCATGATATGGGGAGTAACATATTGGCATGGATAAAAGAGTGGCTAGCTAACCGGAAAGTGAGTAGGCATAAATAGGTCATTTTTTGGTTCGCAAGATGTAATGAGTGGTGTGCCACAAGGACCGGTGCCAGGACTTCAACTCTTTATGATTCATAAAATTGATTGGCTTAAGGGACGGAAGGTATGAATGCTAAGTTTGCTGATGACTGTAGCCATCTGGGATGGCCACTTACAATAAGAAACATGGACGGTCACAAAGCATAACGGGAAAAATGGCCAATGTAAGGTTCAGGCAGGCTCAGAGCCCGAATGTATATTTGTGAGCGAAGAATCCAGACACCATCAAAACCCCCAACCGATTAGCATTTTGATGGCCCATCTCCGTAAGACAAGACTGATACTTGAGCAACCGATACAATCCCAGACATTTCGGCGCCACGCCCTGTACTCGGGAAGCATCAACAACAGGGTAAATGACCACTTGGGACATGCCTGGCCATCAAATCAAATCCAGTGTTCAAGAATTGCCCAATTAATGGGGTCCAAACGAAAGGACCGCCCAAAAGAGCGCGAAACTCCCTAAAGGTAAAGAGAGAGACCGCCCTGCGTTCAATCTCTCTTGGACCTGGCGCTCCGGCAACGTCGACCTCCAATTGCAGCACCACCAGAAGTAAGTTCAAGTTCAACGTCCGCTACCAGGTGAACCCAGCTGAGCAGCAGTTACTTCTCCAGACCCGATAGATCCAGATTCAAACACAGGCCACTGTTCCTCTGACCTAAGCCGGGTGCCTGAAGTTAAGTACAGGTTGTCATAGTTGATAGGTGTAGTTTAACTAGTAGTGTCTATGTTGCATGATTAATTGTGTGAGTAAATAAAGTACCCTTGACCTTGAACTAACTAACTGGTGTTTGGCTCTTTGATCGATATCCAGTTAAACCTTGTGGTGGTATCAATTGATACCTGGCGACTTTGAGCAATATAATATCGATATCCAAAGAAAGAAGGGCAACCTTATTGACAGCCATATTTATAGCAGGTAAAAAAGGCAATATGACATAGACAGGAAAGTAAGTTGTGAAGAGAACATGAGGCTACAAACGATATTGGTAGATTAGGTGAGTGGCAAAGATCTGGCAAATGGAGTATAATGTGGGAGAACGTGAAATTGTTCATTTTGACAAGCAGAATAAAAAAGTTTATTATCAAAATGGTGAGATATTGCAGAACTCTTGAGATGCAAAGGGCTCTGCGTGTCCTAGTAGATGAATCGCAAAACGTTAATGGGCAAGTCCAGCGAGTGTTTATTGCAAGGGGAATTGAATGCAAGAGCAGTGGGATTATGCTTCAGTTATACAGTGCTTTGGTGTGACCATATCTGTAGTACTGTGCACAGTGTTGGTCACCATATTTAAGGTTGGATGTAAGTGCACTGGATGCAGTTCAGGGGTGGGATTCTCCAATAATTGGGCTCTAACCCCACGCCCGTGGAAAAACGCACGCGAATCACTCTGGACTTACCTGGAGAAAGTTTAGGGTGATTCTCCGATTTGCAGCGGGCTAGCATGCGCACGGCGGCGGCCTGTGAGACATGGCCGACCCACACCGCAAACCGACACCAAAAAGATAGGGTCCCCCCCCCCCCCCAGATCGCACGGATCGGTGGCCCCCGATCGGTAGCCTGGCAATCCTGCAGGACCCCCCCCCCCCCCCATGAATGATCGAACTGAGTCCGCAACCGCCACGCTGAGTTGCTGCCAGGTGGAACCATGAGAGAACCACGCTGGCGGTAACTTGTCTCGCTGTACTCGGAGAATCGCCGCGGGGGCCTCTTTCAATGGCCCTCGACCGCCGTCGCATCGACCGCGCGTGCTCGATTGGCGGCGATTCTCCGGCCAGAGAATCGCGGGAGCGGCGTAGGACCCGATTTTTGGTTTGACGCCCTTTCTCTGGCCCTGCGCCCATCGCAATTTCGGTAGGGAGGCTCAGAGAATCCCGCCCCAGAAGTTTACTAGGCTATTACCTGTGAGGAATAGCTGGATGGGCTAGGCTTGTATCTGGAGTTAAAATGAGTAAGAGGAGAATTGTTTGAAATATGTAAGACTCAAGACTTGACACAGTGGAGGTGGAAAGGATGTTTGTTCTTGTGTGGGTCACTGTTTAAAAATAAGGGGTGGTCCATTTAAGACCGAGATGAAATGAAAAATGAAAATTGCTTATTGTCACAAGTAGGCTTCAAATGAAGTTACTGTGAAAAGCCCCTAGTCGCCACATTCCGGCGCCTGTTCAGGGAGGCTGGTACGGGAAGATCGGGGAGAACGGGGAGATGAGAAATCTTTGGGGGTTGTGAACCTTGGAACTCTTCCTCAAAAAAGACAGTGGAGATAGAATCTTTGAATATGTTTTAAGGCAGAGGTAAATAGATTCTAGATCATCAAGAGGGTGAAAGGTTTTTAAAAATAAATTTGGAGTATCCAATTCATTTTTTCCAATTAAGGAGCAATTTAGCATGGCCAATTCATCTATCTTGCACATCTTTTGCGTTGTGGGGGCGAAACCCACGCAAACACGGGGAGAATGTGCAAACTCCACACGGACAGTGATCCAGAGCCGAGATCGAATCAGAGACTGAAAGGTTATCGGTCAGCAGGAATGTGAAATTGGGGTTAAAATCAGGTCGGCCATGATCTTCTTGGATGGTGAAACAAGCTTGAAGAGGGGCGGCACCACAGCACAGTGGTTCGCGCTGTTGCTTCACAGCGGCAGGGACCCGGGTTCAATTCTCGGGTTGGATCACTATCTGTGGAGTGTCTGCATGTTGTCCGCGTGTGTTTCCTCCGGTTTCCTCCCACAAGTCCTGAAAGACGTGCTTGTTCGGTGAATTGGACATTCTGAATTCTTTCTGTGTACAGGCGTGTAGTGTGACGACATGGGGATTTTCCAGGAACTTTATTGCCGTGTTTATGTAAACCTACTTGTGACACTAATTAAGATTATTATTATTATGACACCTCCTAATTTGCATGTTTGTATGTCAGATTTTAAGCTTTAGGAATAAAAACATTGCAGTGAGTCTATACTCACTTGCGCTTGCACAGATCTGTGTAAAATATAATATTTTTCAGAATGGACATGTATTAATTGTGTACAGGGGTATTTTCTTAAACTGTGTAAGCCACTTTCCCGAAACATACCCAGTTCAACACTCTGGTTCTCAGCCCAGTCATATGTGTTCCTCTGCCGCTTGTACTTGTCAAATCAATTGAAGGAATAAAGTATCTGGTGTTTTTCTTTCCAGTTTGCACTTGCTCCGTGCTTCTTGGCCTGTTTCCTTGCAATAGCTTCATTCCTGGGGGGACATTCACCAGAGGAAGTATGGTTAAAGTTAAAGAAGGTAAGTAGTATTTACATTACTAACATTTTTTATCTAGGTGCAGTTTTTTTTTTTATTGGTGTGCTGCGTGAAGATCTAACTCCCAAGTATATAACAAATCTAACCAGCCTCCTGATAGAGTATGGAGCGAATGCTGAGAGCAATCCATCATGGACACTACGTACTGTACATGAAAAATACAAAAGTTTTATTAAGCTAAATGTGATTGAATATATACTTAAAGAAAAGAAGATTCAGGGCAAAGGGAAAGAGCAAGGGAATGGGACATAATGCATAATTCTTGGAAATAACCTCTCGCTGTGCCCTATGATTTTTAATATATATTTCATTTACTTTTTATTTCTTTTAGTAATCTCTGCCCCAGCACATACATATACTTTTAGAAAATCATTTTCTTTAAAAAATCAGAACTATTTTTCTCATTAGTTATGGTGTAGTGGGGTAATGGTTAAAGTTTATGTGCCTTCATGGAGGCTTGGCCTCAGAGTCAATATTGTAAATGCATTATACAATTTTTTGATAATTCATAGTGGTAATGGGGTAAGGGGTGTGGGGTGAGGCTGCTTGCTGAGACTACAGTATCAGAAAATGGCCCTTAAATGGGCAATGGGGCAGTGGTGTTGAGCCAGAAACCCTAGGTTCAAATCCCACTCCAGGATTTCATGGCCAAGGATGGTACAGTTAGAACGGTACCAAACAAGTTGAGTATCAAAATGTGCCAATGGCCGGCAGTAAGAGGGGGAGAGATTTTTTGTCAGCCATATGATGGAAAGTAATTGGAGCCTCTATCGTCACTATCTGTAGTTTCAGGTTTCAACATGCATGTAAACATATAGAACATAGAACAATACAGCGCAGTACAGGCCCTTCGGCCCACGATGTTGCACCGAAACAAAAGCCATCTAACCTACACTATGCCATTATCATCCATATGTTTATCCAATAAACTTTTAAATGCCCTCAATGTTGGCGAGTTCACTACTGTAGCAGGTAGGGCATTCCACGGCCTCACTACTCTTTGCGTAAAGAACCTACCTCTGACCTCTGTCCTATATCTATTACCCCTCAGTTTAAAGCTATGTCCCCTCGTGCCAGCCATTTCCATCCGCGGGAGAAGGCTCTCACTGTCCACCCTATCCAACCCCCTGATCATTTTGTATGCCTCTATTAAGTCTCCTCTTAACCTTCTTCTCTCCAACGAAAACAACCTCAAGTCCATCAGCCTTTCCTCATAAGATTTTCCCTCCATACCAGGCAACATCCTGGTAAATCTCTGCACCCGCTCCAAAGCCTCCACGTCCTTCCTATAATGCGGTGACCAGAACTGTACGCAATACTCCAAATGCGGCCGTACCAGAGTTCTGTACAGCTGCAACATGACCTCCCGACTCCGGAACTCAATCCCTCTACCAATAAAGGCCAACACTCCATAGGCCTTCTTCACAACCCTATCAACCTGGGTGGCAACTTTCAGGGATCTATGTACATGGACACCTAGATCCCTCTGCTCATCCACACTTTCAAGAACTTTACCATTTGCCAAATATTCTGCATTCCTGTTATTCCTTCCAAAGTGAATCACCTCACACTTCTCTACATTAAACTCCATTTGCCACCTCTCAGCCCAGCTCTGCAGCTTATCTATATCCCTCTGTAACCTGCTACATCCTTCCACACTATCGACAACATCACCGACTTTAGTATCGTCTGCAAATTTACTCACCCACCCTTCTGCGCCTTCCTCTAGGTCATTGATAAAAATGACAAACAGCAACGGCCCCAGAACAGATCCTTGTGGTACTCCACTTGTGACTGTACTCCATTCTGAACATTTCCCATCAACCACCACCCTCTGTCTTCTTTCAGCTAGCCAATTTCTGATCCACATCTTTAAATCACCCTCAATCCCCAGCCTCCGTATTTTTTGCAATAGCCTACCGTGGGGAACCTTATCAAACGCTTTGCTGAAATCCATATACACCACATCAACTGCTCTACCCTCGTCTACCTGTTCAGTCACCTTCTCAAAGAACTCAATAAGGTTTGTGAGGCATGACCTACCCTTCACAAAGCCATGCTGACTATCCCTGATCATATTATTCCTATCTAGATGATTATAAATCTTGTCTCTTATAATCCCCTCCAAGACTTTACCCACTACAGACGTGAGGCTCACCGGTCTATAGTTGCCGGGGTTGTCTCTGCTCCCCTTTTTGAACAAAGGGACCACATTTGCTGTCCTCCAGTCCTCTGGCACTATTCCTGTAGCCAATGATGACATAAAAATCAAAGCCAACGGTCCAGCAATCTCTTCCCTGGCCTCCCAGAGAATCCTGGGATAAATCCCATCAGGTCCCGGGGACTTATCTATTTTCAGCCTGTCCAGAATTGCCAACACCTCTTCCCTACGTACTTCAATGCCATCTATTCTATTATCCTGGGGCTCAGCATTCTCCTCCACAACATTATCTTTTTCCTGAGTGAATACTGACGAAAAATATTCATTTAGTATCTCGCCTATCTCTTCAGACTCCACACACAATTTCCCATCCCTGTCCTTGACTGGTCCTACTCTTTCCCTAGTCATTCGCTTATTCCTGACATACCTATAGAAAGCTTTTGGGTTTTCCTTGATCCTTCCTGCCAAATACTTCTCATGTCCCCTCCTTGCTCGTCTTAGCTCTCTCTTTAGATCCTTCCTCGCTACCTTGTAACTATCCATCGCCCCAACCGAAACTTCACACTTCATCTTCACATAGGCCTCCTTCTTCCTCTTAACAAGAGATTCCACTTCCTTGGTAAACCACGGTTCCCTCGCTCGACGCCTTCCTCCCTGTCTGACCAGTACATACTTATCAAGAACACGCAGTAGCTGATCCTTGAACAAGCCCCACTTATCCAGTGTGCCCAACACTTGCAGCCTACTTCTCCACCTTATCCCCCCCAAGTCACGTCTAATGGCATCATAATTGCCCTTCCCCCAGCTATAACTCTTGCCCTGCGGTGTATACTTATCCCTTTCCATCATTAACGTAAACGTCACCGAATTGTGGTCACTGTCCCCAAAGTGCTCTCCTACTTCCAAATCCAACACCTGGCCTGGTTCATTACCCAAAACCAAATCCAACGTGGCCTCGCCTCTTGTTGGCCTGTCAACATATTGTTTCAGGAAACCCTCCTGCACACACTGTACAAAAAACGACCCATCTATTGTACTCGAACTATATCTTTTCCAGTCAATATTTGGAAAGTTAAAGTCTCCCATAATAACTACCCTGTTACTTTCGCTCATATCCAGGATCATCCTCGCCATCCTTTCCTCTACATCCCTAGAACTATTTGGAGGCCTATAAAAAAACTCCCAACAGGGTGACCTCTCCTTTCCTGTTTCTAACTTCAGCCCATACTACCTCGGAAGAAGAGTCCCCATCTAGCATCCACTCCGCCACCGTAATACTGCTCTTGACTAGCAGCGCCACACCTCCCCCTCTTTTGCCTCCTTCTCTGAGCTTACTAAAACACCTAAACGCCGGAACCTGCAACATCCATTCCTGTCCCTGCTCTATCCATGTCTCTGAAATGGCCACAACATCGAAGTCCCAGGTACCAACCCATGCTGCCAGTTCCCCTACCTTGTTTCGTATACTCCTGGCATTGAAGTAGACACACTTCAAACCACCTACCTGAACACTGGCCCCCTCCTGCGACGTCAAATCTGTGCTCCTGACCTCTATACTCTCATTCTCCCTTACCCTAAAACTACAATCCAGGTTCCCATGCCCCTGCTGCATTAGTTTAAACCCCCCCCCCAAAGAGCACTAACAAATCTCCCCCCCAGGATATTTGTGCCCCTCAGGTTCAGATGTACACCATCCTGTCTGTAGAGGTCCCACCTTCCCCAGAAAGAGCCCCAGTTATCCAGAAATCTGAATCCCTCCCGCCTGCACCATCCCTGTAGCCACGTGTTTAAATGCTCTCTCTCCCTATTCCTCATCTCACTATCACGTGGCACGGGCAACAACCCAGAGATAACAACTCTGTTTGTTCTAGTTCTGAGCTTCCATCCTAGCTCCCTGAAAGCCTGCCTGACATCCTTGTCCCCTTTCCTACCTATGTCGTTAGTGCCAATGTGGACCACGACTTGGGGCTGCTCCCCCTCCCCCCTAAGGACCCGGAAAACACGATCCGAGACATCACGTACCCTTGCACCTGGGAGGCAACATACCAAACGTGAGTCTCTCACGCTCCCACAAAATCTCCTATCTGTGCCCCTGACTATAGAGTCCCCAATTACTAATGCTCTGCTCCTCTCCCCCCTTCCCTTCTGAGCAACAGGGACAGACTCCGTGCCAGAGGCCCGTACCCCATGGCTTACCCCTGGTAAGTCGTCCCCCCTACAAGTATCCAAAGCGGTATACTAGTTTCTCAGGGGAACGACCGCAGGGGATCCCTGCACTGACTGCTTTTTCCCAGTCCCTCTTACAGTTACCCACCTATCTCCAATCTTTTGTGTAACTAATTCCCTGAAGCTGCTATCTATGACCCCTTCTGCCTCCCGAATGATCCGAAGTTCTTCCAACTCCAGCTCCAGTTCCCTAACTCGGTCTTGGAGGAGCTGGAGATGGCAGCACTTCCTGCAGGTAAAATCAGCAGGGACACTAACTGCATCCCTCACCTCAAACACCCTGCAGAAGGAACATTGCACTCCCTTCCCTGCCATTCCTCTTACTTTCTACCAAGTTCTGGCTAACAACTAAATTAAATTTTTATAAAAAATAATAATAATATAATAAAATATGGTACTTACCTCAGACCAATGGGTTTTATTATTAGGTTAGAGGAGGAGGGCGGGTGGGAGACACTACACGTGTAGTGTCTCGGGTTTCCTCTCCACCAGAATTTATTGGTGAGGGTCTTCCCAGACGTCCGCGGGTCGACTTCCTGTTCCCGCCTAAAAAAACTAATTTTAAAAAAGTATATGTTGCCACAGCAACTTGGAGTCCTTCAGGGGCTCGTGAGTTCAATGGGCTGGAAGGCTGGTGGGGATCAGATTGATGCTAGCCGCACCAGATTTGACCCCTATTCTGGCTGGAATTGATTTGGGACTTGTCTCCTTGCCCCAGCCATGATGGAGGCTGTAGATTGGACTTCCTGCCTTCAGGCAGAGAACTCCAGAAGAAAAAGTAGAGAAATGGTGCAGTTTATGTAAGTAAAAATGTGTTAGAAAGCCTAATACTTGGATGCCCTCTGAAGACATCAAGTGGTGTTTAAATTAGTTTCTATGTGCAATATATTTGGGATGTAATTAATTACCTGCTAAACATGGCTTTCATGACAACGTAGGATTGTAGGAAGGAGGTCATTCGGCCTATCAAATCTGCCCCTTTTTCAAAGAACATTTTTAGTTTGGAAATATGCCAGTGGGTTCTCTACTACCATCCTATCTCCACTGGTCAATATACGTTTGGGATTCTTTCAGTTCAATGCGTTATAAGATTGGCCTTATCGCGACCTCATAAATGGGGCCTGAGCCATTTGCTCACCTTGCCAGCTTGTTGATAAAATATGGCGCATCAAAGCCATCTACAGAATAATGGCTACCCTGATGAATGGACCTAAAGCTGTTACTTTTGGCCGTGAAAAGTGCCCAGTCTACCCCAGATTTCCCTAGAAGACAAAAATGTGAGCAACAGGTGAAGCTGGCTGTTTTACGCTGCTACTATGCAGTAGCAACATGAGTGGTGTTCACCATCAATAGGATGCTGCTGCCAAGCCAAAAAGATGTTGCCTATCAGACGATGCAGTTTGTGAATTTCAGTGCTGGTGTGATGCCAGGTGTATAGGCCGTATGTCCTAATGACTGGAGGATTATATCAAACAGCCTGTCCGTTCGGACATTCGCAACAGGCAAAGTACTAACTGTACCCAACCAACCTGTGCTTGCAAAACTCAAAACATGGTGTCACAACATTAGGTGCGATTCTGGGATTGGTCAACACTTCCTAATTGTGCTAAGAATTATGTTGACAACTAATTTAAGACCATCAGTCAGGCTCACAGTGTGGTTCATTTATGCATGCAAGCAGCGATACATATTCACACACAGGGCCCTGTCCTTTGCAGACAAAGGAGCATGTACTTACATTGCGCTTTTTTTCAATTAATTAGAAACCCAGTCCAACGCCGGCATCTCCACATCATGTCTTTCTCAAAGTGTGGTGCCTAGAATTGGGCAGAAAAATCTAACTAGGACTGAACCACTGATTTTACAGAATTTCCTTACTTTTTCACTTTCTAAGGCCCAAGGTGCCATATATTTTGTTAACCTATCCTTCCACCTTCAAAAAACCTACTTATAAATACCTCCATGTCACTCTGTTCCATTGTATCATTTACTGTTTCTCATTCTTCTTACATGGATGTATCACATCAGACTTTTCTGCATTGGATTTTTATCTGCCATTTTATCTGTTGGTCCATCCAACCAGGTGTCTGTCTTTTTGAAGTCTATTATATGTTTTTTGTTTGTTTATTATCTTTTCAAGTTTCAAGTTATCTATATCAATTTCAAAATTGTGCCTTTATCCCCATTATTAATGTATAATCAAAAATGGCAGAGATCCATGATGTACCTTCTTCCAGTCAAAGAAACAGCCATGAGCCACATTTCTGTATTCTATCCTTTAGGCAATTTTGTATCCATGCTGCTTCTGCCCTTTTTACCTCATGAGCTTCAATTTTACCAACAAGCCTGTTACGTGGCACTTTATTTTACGCCTTTTTAAAAGTCCAGATGCACAACATTAACAGCATTGCCCTCATCTATCCTTACCAAATAACTCAATCAAGTTAGGTAAGCACGATTGTATCTATAACAAATCCATGCTGGCTCTCCTTTATTCATCTACCACAGAGGAACTCTTGACCACACAGACCTGTTTCCACCCATGTCAACCTTGGCCAAACCAGCAAAAGACCATTACTTCAAAATTTCCCCAAAATGCCTACAATGCAACATGAACTCTGAAAATCTCTTCTTGCAGCATAGAGGTAAACTATGACAAAATACTCCCCTATTTAGGAATGAGTCTTGACCACACGCTGTCATATACATAGCATCTCCAGAACCTCGGGTAGAAACTGAAGTGTATGGGTCAGCCTAACCCAGAAACTTGCAGGATTAATCTTGGGAGCAGATGTTCATGCTTGCTTTATGGCAGCACTTGCCCTGATGAGAATGCTGCTCTGGCATGATTAACAAGTCTACAAACCAGATTGATTGCTTGCTATGCACCCCATTGACACATTGAGCTCAATGGAAAAAAATATTGGACAAAGTGCCTATTGAGCAGTTGATCTGCCATGTCCAGTTTTCCAATGCCAGCATATTTAAAAATTGCCCTCAGTATATCCATAGTATAGCTGGCTTTATTTCACTGGTTAACAGTTTTTCACAACATTGTCAATTCTGGCAGCTCCCCTTGACAGGGTTCAAATGCAATTTTTTTCCCTCCAAAAAGTAGCAGTAATAACAGATGTAGACGTGCTGTTACGTGAATTGGACATTCTGAATTCTCCCTCTGTACCCGAACAGACACCAGAATGTGGCGACTAAGGGATTTTCACAGTAACTTCTTTGCATTGTTAATGCAAGCCTACTTGTGACACTGATAAAGATTATTATTATTATTAGATCACCTGTAAGTTTGTTATTAATAACAGTGGCCATCAGATTCCAGAATTGAGAAATTGGCAGATTCGTGTGACAGTCATGGTAAGCAATGCTTCACGGTCATGCTGTGAAATTTATTGGCAAAGCAAATCATTGTTACTTTTTGCTGACTTTAAATAGATTTTGCTATTTAATTACTGCAATAGTTCAATGATTCAAGCACCTTTAGAACAGATCCTAATGATTACAGTTTTAAAGCAAGAGAGGAGAAACCTTTACACTAGATTATTTTTCCAGGAAAGAACATTGTGCTTTAGATGGAAATTTGACAGCATCAGTATCAATTTCAGAGAAAATCTCAGGACTCTACACTGAGGGGGGCAGCACGGTAGCATTGTGGATAGCACAATTGCTTCACAGCTCCAGGGTCCCAGGTTCGATTCCGGCTTGGGTCACTGTCTGTGCGGAGTCTGCACGTTCTCCCCGTGTGTGCGTGGGTTTCCTCCGGGTGCTCCGGTTTCCTCCCACAGTCCAAAGATGTGCAGGTTAGGTGGATTGACCATGATAAATTGCCCTTAGCATTCAAAATTGCCCTTAGTGTTGGTTGGGGTTACTGGGTTATGGGGATAAGGTGGCGGTGTTGACCTTGGGTAGGGTGCTCTTTCCAAGAGCCGGTGCAGACTCGATGGGCCGAATGGCCTCCTTCTGCACTGTAAATTCGATGATAATCTATGATAATTGACTCAACAAGGTCTACAGGCAGTTTTGGAGGCAGCTAATTATCCCAAGCCAGAGATTCTCTAGCAGTCTATATTGGATGTCATCCTTGAGCTGATAATGTAATTTGATGCTTTGATTCCTGGGGGCATAACACACTTTGGTATAGAGAGAACTATTCTGTGGGAATTGATTGCTGGTGAAGACTGCATTTACCAAGTTATAGAAAACGTATCTTAAAAGTTGCCTTTTATGATCACACAATTCCAGCTTGGTTCAACTCCCAATATCTTCTTAGAATCAGCTGCAGACACCCTGAAAGCTTGCTCACATGAGCTACGAGAGCCATTTTTAATGTTCTCTTTCACAGCCTAGGTAGAGGCTGTTTTGGAGAGTTGGCGCAGACTCAATGGGCCGAATGGCCTCCATCTGCATTGCAGGGGTTCAATGGATTCTGCAGTTATGTGATTTTTGTATTGCTATTTTGCACCTGCCCTCATTCGTACAAAATACATGGTTGATATTTGGTGGTATCCCAACACATGTGGGTCACTGTTTCTTGTAAAATATTTGGTCAATGCAAATTTTTTAAATTACCACCGTTCTGAAGTATGTAAAATGTCAGAGCTGGAAACATTCCAACCCTGCAAGTCAAATCTGATCACGTTTTGGTGCTAAGTATTTTAAAGTTTAAATGCTTAACAATATTGACATATTTAATTGTCTGAACAGAAAACAAAAGCCACATAAGTAGAGCAAAATGCATGAAGTGTTATTGGATATTTCTTTCCCACCTCTGATTTTCTGTTTGTCTCTGGCAGATGCTATTTGCATTTGGTTACTTATCCACGGGTTACGGCTGCATTTGGTACCTTGCCGAACTGGTTTCCTTTCAGATAATAGTTTTGACAGAGAGCGCTTCATGATTGTGGAGGCTATCTCAACTGAGATGGCACTATCCTTGCTCAATAAATTTACTCCCCTGCAGGAGATTCACTGGATAATATCAGGAGTTGGGGGCCCGAGCGATTTCTCTTTACTCGCGGGAAGCAGAGTTTACTGGTTTGGTATTAATTAACTCGGCAATGACTAAATCAAATCTGAGATATTCTGATCTGTGTGGATTACTGCTACATCAAGGCAGTCCCTTTATAAATTTTGGTCCACAGATAAAGACAGTGTTAATCCAATAGGAACACAGTCCTACGTTGAGTTTCAAGGGGGTAAAGCGAGGCTGGTTGGTCTCTATTTTAATGCTAGAAGTATCACAGGTAAGACAGACGAGTTAAGGGTGTATATTGACACATGGAGTTGTGATGTTGCCATCACAGGTATGTGGTTGAGGGAGGGACAGGCCTGGCTGCTTAACATTCCGGGGTACAGGATCTTCAGGCAAGACAGGGGAGGGTGTAAAAGAGGAGGTTCTGTTGCATTATTAATTAAGGGGTCTGTTACTGCAAGAGGGATGATATCTTAGAAGGGCCTTCAAATGGGGCTTTGTGGGTGGATAGAGGGCAGTCACACTGCTGAGAGTGTACTATAGACTCCAAATAGTCAGCAGGCAATAGAGGAGCAGATAAGTAGACAATTCATGCTGCGTTAAAACAATAATAGAATGATTACATTCAAGGATTTCAACTTTCCCAACATTAATTAGAATAGTCACATTGTAAAGGGTTTAGAGGGAGCAGATTTATTGAAATGTATTCAAGAGAGCTTTTTATATCAACATGTTGACGGTCCAACAAGGAATGCTGCAGTGCTGTACCTAGTTCTGGGGAACGAAGCCGGACCGATGTTCAAGGTAGCAGTGGGAGAGCATTTAAGTGATAGCGACCACAACACTGTACGTTTTAAGTTTGTCATGGAAAAGGATAAAAATCTGCAACAAAGGGTTTTGGATTGGGGGTTGATTTTATTAAAATAAGGCAGGATCTGGCCAAAGTAGACTCTGAACAGCTACTTCTGGGTACATCTACAGCAGAAGATTCAAAATGGAATTGGTGAGAGTACAGGTTTCCTTTAGGGTAAAATCCACAGAATCCTGGATGTCTAGGAATATTCAGGACTGAATAGAAAGGAAAAAAGAGGCTTTTAACAGGTACAAAGGGAGGAAATCTGCAGGGGCCCTCGTGGAGTATAGAAAGTGCAGGAGGGCACTCAAAAAAGCAATTAGAAGAACAAAGAGGGGGCATGTAAAAGCACTGGCGGCTAAGATATGGGGAAATCCCACGATATTCCATAAGATACCAAGGGAAGAGGATAACCATTAGGGACCATGGGGATAATCTGCATTGAGCTGGATGATATTGGTAGGGTGTTTGTCTTCATTTTGGTGGAGGATATGGGTGCAGAATTCAGACAGCGAGACTGTGAGATTCTTGAACAGTTTGACATGAGGAATGAGGAGGTACTGGAGGTTTTGGCGGGGTCGGGATGTGTTGTATCCCAGGCTACTGTGGGTCTCTGAATCAAATTTGTAATTCCTCTCTGATCAAAGGGAAGGGGCCAGAGGCCTGGAGAACAGCTAATGTGGTTCTACTTTACAAGAAGGGGTGGTAGAGATAAACCTGGAAATTACAGACCAGTGAGTCCCACATCAGTGGTAGGGAAAGTGTTAGCGAAAATTCTGAAGGACAGAATCTATCTCGACTTGGAGAGGCAAGGTTTGATCAGGGACAGTCAGCATGGCTTTGTCAGAGGGAGGTTGTGCCGAACAAACTTAATTGAATATTTTGAGGAGGTAACCAGGAAGGAGTGCATATGAGGACAGTGCAGTTGATGTCGTTTATATGGATTTAAGAAAAGCCTTTGGCAAGGTCCCACATGGGAGACTAATCAAGAAGGTAAAGCACATGAGGTCTTGGATAACGTGATTGCCCTTAGTGTTGGGTGGGGTTATTGGGTTATGGGGATAGGGTGGGGGTGTGGACCTTGGGTAGGGTGCTCTTTCCAAGAGCCGATGCAGACTCGATGGGCCGAATGGCCTCCTTCTGCACTGTAAATTCTATGATCTATGATAAGTAGGATCCAAAATTGGCTCAGTGGTAGGAGACAGACGATGGTGGTAGAAGGCTGTTTGTGTGACTGGAGGCCGGTATCCAGTGACATACCACCAGGATCAGTGCTGGGTCCCTTATTGTTTGCGATATATGATAAGAAAGTGTGCTGACTTAAGATTCAACGGGTGGTTGACACTGAAGAAGAAGGTCTTGGGTTACAGGATAATATAGACGGATTGGTCAGATGGGTAGATCAGTGGCAGGTGGAATTTAACCCTGAAAATTGAAAGGTGATGAACTTTGGAAGGAGTAACACAAGGGCATACTCAATGAATGGCAGGACACTCGGGTTCAGAGGGACCTTGGGGTGCTTGTCCGCAGATCCTTGAAGGCAGCAGGGCAGGTGTGTTAGGGTACTTAAAAAGGCATATGGAATACATGCTCTATCAGTCGTGGCACAGATTATAAGACAGATTATAAGAGCAGGGAAGTTATGTTGGAGCTGTACAAGACTTTGGTTAGGCTGGAGTACTGTGTGCAGTTCTGGTCACTGCACTATAGGAAGGCTGTGACTGCACTATAAGACCATAAAACATAGGAGCAGAATTAGGCCACTCGGCCCATCGAGTCTGCTCCGCCATTCAGTCATGGCTGATATTTTTCTCATCCCCATTCTCCTACCTTCTCCCCATAACCCCTGATCCCCTTATTGATCAAAAACCTATCTATCTCTGTCTTAAAGACACTCAGTGATTTGGCCTCCACAGCCTTCTGCGGCAAAGAGTTCCACAGATTTACCACCCTCTGTCTGAAGAAATTCCTCCTCATCTCTATTTTAAAGGATCGTCCCTTTAGTCTGAGATTGTGTCCTCTGCTTCTAGTTTTTCCTACAAGTGGAAACATCCTCTCCACGTCCACTCTATCCAGGCGACGCAGTATCCTGTAAGTTTCAATAAGATTCCCCCTCATCCGTCTTAAACTCCAACGAGTACAGACCCTGAATCCTCAAATGTTCCTCATACGACAAGCTCTTCATTCCAGGAATCATTCTTGTGAACCTCCTCTGGACCCTTTCCAAGGCCAGCACATCCTTCCTTAGATATGGCTTACAATACTCCAAATGGGGTCTGACCAGAGCCTAGAGAGAGTGCAGAGGTGGTTTACCAGGATGGTGTCTGTGATGGAGCATTTTTAGCAATGAAGAGAGGATGAATAAGCTCGGTTTGTTTTCTTTGGACAGAGAAAGCTGAGAGGGGACCTGATTATTATGATTATCATGATGGGCATGGACAGGGTAGACAGAAAGCAGTTATTCCCTTTATTTGAAGGTCAATAAGAAGGGGCATGATTTTAAGATGAAAGGAGATTTAGAGGGGATTTGAGGGAAAACATTTCACCCAGATGGTGATGGAAACCTGGAATGCACAGCCTAGGAGGGTAGTTGAGGCAGGCAACCTCACAATTGTAGTTAGATGAGCACTTGAAATGTCATAACATTCAATCTATGGACCAAGTGCTGGGAAGTGGGATTAGTGTAGATTTGTAGTAGTTTTTTGGGCTTGATGGGCTGAAAGGCCTCTTTTGTACTGTATGATTCTATGAATAAGTGGAAAATCATTGGGCAACGTGCCCCAACTGCTTAATAAATGGTCCAAGGGAATAAAGGGGGAAAAATGCTACTCTGGTGTGTTTGAGTGAGAAACACTTGATCTATCTATCTTGCTCAGTGATTTGTTTTCCGTCTGGTTACTATTGATTTATTGTCGGGCAAGTGAAATCATAAAATATTTTTTAAATGGTATCCATATAGCACCTTTTACATCCCCATGCTCAGCCAATGAATGACATTTTGAAGTCTAATCACTAAGTCAATTTGCACACCAGAATCCCAATAACCGAGATTTTATCTGAGGACTCTGCTGATGCTGGTGGATCGATGTTAGCCTGGATACCAAAAGAAACCCTGCTCGTCTCCGAAAAAGTGGTATAGGATTTTTTTTACATCCACCTAGCGAAGGTTTGACGTCTAATCTGTAAGATGAAGGGAAGAAAAGAAAAAATTAGGATAATACATACCAGCAATTAGGTAATAGGAGCAAAAGAGGTGGGAGAAATTCACTGATGGAATCTGGAAAAAAAAGACAATTCTTTATTGTTTTCACAAAATGTTTATACGTACCACTTTTTAGCGAGGGTTTTTTAAACCTACGCTGTACAGGGGAATATGTTCGAAAAAGCATTACCAATTTGAGAAGTAGAATAGAATGCCACATAGACTGAGGCGTTGGGGGATGCAAAACAAGTGTGCTGCATTGTACTAACGTGGGAGAGCGCAATTACAACATAATATATTTGAATAACTTGGTACCCTGGTAAATGAGAATATAAGGAATGATGAGAGTTGATGGGAAGTATGAATGGTTCATTTTTAACATATCATAAAGATATACCGACACCCCCCCTATTTGACCTTAAATGTACTAGGGACCCGCTGTGTTAATGGTGAATTACAGGAACGGAAGAATTTAGCACTGTACAGTTCCTTTCACAATCTTGGGATGACCCAAAGCACTTCACCACCAAATGGGGAGTTGAGACTAAATTTCTATTTCCTGACAGGAAATGCTGACTAATTTCCATATAGCAAGGTGCCATGAATAACAATGAGATGAGTGGCTAGACAATCTGTTTAAATGATGTTGGTTGAGGGATGAATGTTGGCCAAGGCATGGAGAACACTCCTCTCCTCTTTGAATAGTGCTGTAGAATCCTTTGAAATGGTAGCATGGTTTCAAGTCTTGTTTGAAAGACTGAATCTTCAACAGTATAAAGCTCTCTCAGTACTGCACTAAGTATCAGTTTAGATTATATACTTAGTCATTGGGGTAGGGGATGAACCCATGACCTTTCAATTTGCAGTTGAGTACCACCACTCAGACATGGCTGACACAGGTCAAAATCCAATAGGATCATCTGCTAGTGCTCGTTCTCTATGGAGTTTTGGAACACAATGACACTTTTCTGAGAGGAGCATAAATTCCACTTGGTAAGAGAAGTATCCACGTTAGAATTAAAGTTTAACCAGATGTATTTTGCCTTCATCTCGTGTATCTCAAGTGTACAATTTGAGGACGTTTACACATATTTTGTAATTGTAATTTTATAAAATGATTTTGACTATTTGTTCTCTTTTTCAGGATTATAAAGATACATTAGTATCAAACTATTATGTGAGTAATAGTATCCATTTCAATTCTTCTGTTGAGTTTTTAAGTGGTATTGTCAACCCAGCAATGTGGCCCACAATGGTGCCAGCCTCAGTCACTTTACCTTTTCATCATTGTATCAAGTATATGAGTCCCACTGGAAGTGTTAGAGAAAAGAGGCCAGAGATCACCTTCAACCCTAACCCCCCCCCCCCCCCCCCACCAAGCATCTCCAGTTCTGGGCTCTTGCGTATTCCAGATTTTAATTATTGCGTCTTTGGTGACCTTACCTTCAGCAGTCAAGCGCTACATACTGGAGCATCCTCCTCCTTAAATCTCTCCGCCTCTCAAAGCTTTTGTGAAACTGGCCAAAATCCCCTTATGTGACCCAGCATCAATTTTTTTTGATAATGTTTCTCTGACGTGCCGTGCGACATTTTGCTACTTTAAAGGTCCTCTATAAGTACATGTTTTTCACCTTGTTGAAGGGTTCAGCACCCAAAGTGTGTATTGGTTTCTCAACATATGCAACCGTACCTGATTGTTTCCAAGGATTTTTGTTTTTGTTTCACCTGGTCACCTTTCATCCAACTAAAATTAGCTAAATTCCTTTCATTAATTCTTTTGTTCATTTTTAACGTGGGTTTTGTTTGGTGATAGCCATTATTTCTCCCAAGTATTCAGCAACTACAGATTGTTCACTTGTCCTCCAGCAACCTTCAAGAAACTTTGTTTCATTTTGATCTCATAAAGTCTCCCATTATGGTAATAGTGTTATCACTGCAAACCTTTGTAACTTGTGTCCAGGCCTCATCCTCAACTCTTTCCTACATTTTCCAGTGGTTTATAATGTGCTCCTCACATTGTAACAAATCCGAGAGTATGTTGATAGGATTAGATGAAGTCATCTTTTGTTGCTGATAAACTAGCACAGTTTATTGGCAAGACAGTTTATTGGACCAAATAGCCCATTCCTGTACTCTGAATTCTATGTAAAATTGTATGATTATCGTTAGTATTGATGCTTTCCACAGCAGAAGGCATCCACATGATTTTGTTTTCAATTATGCAAGTTAAAATCTATCCTTTATAGTAAAAGTTGTATAACTAATTTTTTATTTTCTTTTAAAGATCTGGCCAGCTGTACAAATGCTAAATTTCTACTTTGTACCACTAGTTTACAGGTAAAAACAAAGTTATTTATTTCTAGACTCAATCACCCAAAAAACATTGCAAGTTCTGCTAAGGTAACAAGATGTGACAGTGTTGATTTTCTGGTTTGAATGAGCTCCTGGTATAAAGGTTCCCTGCCTCTGTGAGGATGAAGGATAAGTACGGCACGCTTCTGGAACCTTGGATAATAAGAGATATTGTGAGCCTAATCAAAAAGAAAAAGGAAACATTCGCAAGGGCTAGAAGGCTGGGAACAGACAAAGCCCTTGAAGAATATTTAAAAAGTAGGAAGGAACTTAAGCAAAGAGTCAAGAAGGCGAAAAGGGGTCATAAAAAGTCCTTGGGAAACAGGATTAAGGAGACTCCCAAGGCATTTTATACATCTGTAAAGAGCAAGAGGGTCACCAGGGGATGGTTTGGCCCTCGCAAGTACAGAGGAAGAAATCTATGCGTGGAGCCAGAGGAAATGGGCGAGATACTAAATGACTACTTTGCATCAGTATTCACCAAAGAGAAGGACTTGGTGCATGTCTAGAAGGGCGTGAAGATAGTCTGCGTCATATCAATATCAAAAAGCATTAAGGTAGATAAATCCCCTGGAATCTACCCCAGAATACCGAGTGAGTTAAGGGAGGAAATTTCTGAGGCCTTGACAGAAACATTTGTATCCTCTTTGGCTACAGGTGAGGTCCAAGAGGACTGGAGAATAGCTGATGTTCTTCCTTTGTTTAAGAAGAGTAGCAAGGATAATCCAGGTAATTACAGGCCGGTGAGCCTTATGTCATTATAGGAAAATTATTGGAGAGAATTCTTAGGGACAGGGTTTACTCAATTTGGAACAAATGGAGTTATTAGCGATAGGCAGCTTTAGGCAGCATGGCTTTGTGAAGGGGAAGTCATATCTCACTAATTTAATCAAGTTTTTTAAGGAAGTGACTAAGATGATTGATGGAGGAAGGGCAGTGGATGTCGTCTGCATGGACTTCAGTCAAGCCTTTGACAAGGTTCCTAATGGCAGACTGGTACAAAAGGTGAAGTCACACGGGATCAGTGGTGGCAAGATAGATACAGAACTGACTCAGTCATAGAAGATAGAGGGTTGCAGTGGAAAGGTGCTTTTCTGAATGGAAGGCCCGAAGGTGTTCCGCAGGGATCAGTGCTGGGACCTTTGTTGTTTGAAGGAAAATGTAGCTGGTCTCATTAGTATTTTTGCAGATGACACAGTTGCAGTCAGTGAAGAGGACTGACAGAGGGCAGGATATAGGTCAGTTGGAGATTCGGGCGGAGAAATGGCAGATGGTGTTTAATCCAGACAAATGCGAGGTAATGCATTTTGGAAGGTCTAATACAGGCGGAATTATACAGTAAATGACAACCCTTCGGAGTATTGACAGGCAGATCTGGGTGTACAGGCCCACAGATCACTGAAGTGGCAACGTAGGTGGATTAGGTAGTCAAGAAGGCATATGGCATGCTTGCCTTTATCGGTCGGAGCATTGAGTATAAAAATTGGCAAGTCATGCTGTACAGAACCTTAGGCCACATTTGGAATATTGTGTACAATTTTGATCGCCACACTACCAGAAGGATGTGGATACTTTGGAGAAGTCACAGAAGAGGTTTACCAGGATGTTGCCTGGCCTGGAGGGTATTAGCTATGAGTAGAGTTTGGATACACTTGGATTATTTTCACTGAAACAAAGGAGGTTGAGGGCCATGGACAGAGTGGATAGTCAGGAGCTTTTTCCCACGGTGGAAAAGTTAATTACTAGGGGACATAGGGTTAAGGTGCAAGGAGGAAAGTTTTGAGTAGAAGTACAAGGCAAGCTTTTTTACACAGAGGGTGATGAGTTCCTGGAACGTGCTACTGGGGGAGATGGTGGAATCATACAATAGCGACGTTAAAGAGGTATCTTGACAAATACGTGAATCGGATGGGAATAGAGGGATACGGACCCCAGAAGTTAAGAAGGTTTTAGTTTAGACAGGCATCATGATCGGCGCAGGCTTGGAGGGCCGAAGAGCCTGTTCCTATTCTTTATTCTCTGAAGCTGGCTGATTGTCAGACAGAATTTGGGGGCACGGTAGCACAGTTGCTTCACAGCTCCAGGGTCCCACGTTCGATTCCCGACTTGGGTCACTGACTGTGTGGAGTTTCTCCCTGTGTCTGCGTGGGTTTCCTCCGGGTGCTCCGGTTTCCTCCCACAGTCCAAAGATGTGTAGGTTAGGTGGATTGCCCATACTAAATTGCCCTTAGTGTACAAAAAAGTTAGGTGGGGTTACGGGGATAGGGTGGAGGTGTGGGCTTAGGTAGGGTGCTCTTTACAAGGGCTGGTGCAGACTCGGATCGGCCAAATGGCCTCCTTCTGTACTGTAAATTCTATGAATTCTATGATAATTTTCAGTGTGCTGCTGTAGATTTGAAAATCCTGCAACCACACCTTAAATGGAAATGAATCCATATTTGTATCAGTGTTGAAGGTGACATAGTGGTAAGGTCACTGGTCAGGCCTACATGTGACATCAGATCCACAGTTGACTCTTAACTACCCTCAAAGGGCAATTAGCAATGCCAACAATTACTGGCATAGCCAGTGATGTCCACAGCTCATAAATAATTTGTTTTTCAGGATTCCCCGGTAAGTGCTGCTGTGCAACTATTTCTGGTGCAGCCTCGCTTACTTGGCATCTGTCTTTAGCTCCGCCCCTCCTTTTCCCCAAGTAACAGATAGAAAAGCATTTCCTTCTGGGTGGCCATGGTCCAGTTGTAAACTGTACCAGCTAGAAGTGGTGTTAGAGCCAAAACCTGCATCACAAACACATTTTTAAATGTTTAAATTGTATTCTGTAATGCTGAGGGTCAACTGTTCACGTTGTGAACTGGAAAAGGAATAGTACGCTCGACAACTTACTTTAACAGAAATTGTTCTTGTTCTCTAACAATACTGCGTCGAAAGGCCTTGGGCTGGATTCTCCATCGGCGGGATCCTCCGCTTCGCCGGTGGATTTCCCGATGGCGTGGGGCTGCCCACAATGGGAAACCCCATTGGCTGGCTGCCGGGATGGAAGATCCTGCTGCCGGCAGTGGCACGCCGTGCCAGAAAACATTTGCGGCGGGACAGAGAATTCCACCCCTTGTCTCTATTCAGTGGGGTCCACTTTAGATCTGGTAAAACTGATTGGGTGAAATGAATCATTGAAATAAGCCCTTAATGATGAATTATCTATTAAAATTAATACAACACCTGATTACCAGGCCCTTTAGCTGGCAGAAACATAGAAACTAGAAGCAAGAATAGACCATTCGGCCCTTCGAGCCTGCTCCATCATTCAATGTGATCATGGTTGATCCTCTATCTCAATGTCATATTCCTGCTTTCTCCCCTATCCTTTGATGCCATTAAAATAAATGTTAAACATATATTTTTCTTGAATATATTTAGTAACTTGGCCTCCACAGCCTTCCATGGTAGACCATTCCACAAGTTTACTACCTTTTGAATAAATAATTTTTTCTCATCGTGGCCCTAAATGGTCTACCACGTATCCTGAGACTGAGTCCCCTGATTCTAGATTCTCCTCCCTGCAGCTGTCCAACCCTATTCAAAATCTATACCTTTCAAGCAGTGTACAGTTCAGAGATTCCAATTGTCGTTCAAAACTTAACAAGAAAGGAATTCATAAAATATGCAAACTGTACCATGAAAGTATTTCAGTTTTTCTATACATCTCAAATTATCCAGAATGAAAGTTGGGTTGGAAGGAATGTGACTAGAGCAGAGCTTAATAAAATGTTCATGTTTATACCAGATTAACCAATTTAACGTAGAACTGTTGTTCATATGCTGCCACTTACTTGAAGGTGCTTTCAAGTTTTCCTTCTCTTTATTCTGCCTCTGATCCCACGTGGCGTTTGTGGGCGGGCATCGACATTCCATTACTCCACTGGCCTAACCATGGACCAGCCACTGGGAGATGTGCAAGAACAACACCCAGCAAACCAAAAGCTCATTGGCAGAGAAAACTAGACCTTTACCTTGTGCTGCTGCAAACCGGTGCTCTCAACAACCTGCAATGCTTGGCCTATCTGTCAGATCTAAGATATTTATTATGTGTCCAGTTCTAAGTGAACGACAAGCAAAGACACCAATCCTACTTAATAATAATAATATTTATTATTGTCACAAGTAGGCTTACATTAACACTGCAATGAAGTTACTGTGAAAAGCCCCTAGTCACCACATTCCGACGCCTGTTCAGGTACACAGAGGGAGAATTCAGAATGTCCATTTCACCTAACAGCACGTCTTTCGGGACTTGTGGGAGGAAACCCACACAGACTGCTATATACAGACGGAAATAGTTGTTTTTGGATTATAAATGTCATTGGTGCCATGGTGCAGATTTTGCGGTGAGCAAGCAATGTCATCTGTTTGTTACACTTGCCAAAGATTTTCTGAGAGTTTTTTCACTGTAAGTTACTCTGGAAATCCTAAACAGTATTCTCTGCTGGAATCTGTGTGAGCAGAACCGGAAACTGTGCCTTTTAACCAATCAAATGCAGAGTCTTTAACGAGACACGCAGAGTCTGGAAAATATTGATTTAAATGCATGTTAGGATATTTAATTAATTTTCCATTTTTAAAAATTGGTTCCTGGGATGTGGGCATCGATGGCTAGGTCAGCATTTATAGCCCATCCCTAATTGCCCATCCTTGGAGGGAATTTGAGAGTCAACCACATTGCTACTGGTCTGGAATCACATGTAGGCCAGACCAGGTAAGGATGACAGATTTCCTTCCCTAAAGCACATTTCGTGAACCAGATGGTATTTTGTAAGTATCGGCAATTGTTTAATGCTTCGGCTTTTAATCCCGGAATTTTTTTAATTTTGAAATCAAATTTCACCATCTGCCATGGTGGGATTTGAACCCAAGTCCGCAAGTATTACCCTGGGCCTGTGGATTACTACAACACCACCATGAAATAGAAAGACACAGGAAGGTGGAATTGAAAGAGATTAAATAGGCAAACAGAAGTTTTAAAAAACTTAATTTGTTTATTTAAAATGAGGGAGAAAACTCCATACTTCCAAGTTAATTTCAGTGCTCGAAGAGATCGTTTGGTAATAATGAGGACGTATTATATCGTTGAACACTGATACTGGACAGAAGCAGCCCTAAGTTTTCTGCTTTGTTTAGTAGATATCTAGTGGGTAAGCACTACAACTTCATGCCTTTCCTTGCGTTTCAGTGAGAGTGCTTTGACATAATTCAGCTTGTTGAGGCTCCTAGAGGAATGGGCTAACTCGGACAGCAAATTCCTGATTTCTGCCATTAACTGCACATCTGCCTTGCTGTTACTTTTCCTGCATTGTGATCATATGCATCAGAATAACCACTACCTTCCAGCAAATTACTATTTGCCTGATTTTTCAACTTGAAACAAAACTGTACTTAAATTTAAATTCATTGTCCCGGCAAATAAACTATTTATGTCACTCTCAATTTTTTTTATTTCAACGCAGGTTGCCCCTTATTCAGATTGTTGCACTGATGTGGAATACCTACCTCTCGTGGATGGCAAACAAATGAGATTTATCTGAGTAATTATTGTGTTTCATTTCCGGGACAAAAGACAGGTGGATTTGCTGAACCACTCGAAATTATCTTTCTATTTACGAAAATGCTAACGTTGTAATGGAATGGTGTTGCAATTATTCTAAGGAAATGCTGGGAGGTTTACATTGCTCGGTCATTCAGCATTGTTTACATTATATGTCACCAATTCCCCCACCTCGGACATGAAGAATACAATATCCAATGTGAATGCGGATGTTAACAGTTGGCAGGAAAGAAGCTGGAAGATCTGAACTTGGAAAAACTTCAGCAAATTGCTTTTAATGAAAAACTATGCTGAATGTGCACAAAATAATTCTGTGAAACTGGGTTTCAGTTCAGTTTACACACATCTGCCTTTTGGAATGAAATACACTTTCTTAGATGATTACGTTTGTTTTGGACCAATTGAAACTGTAACGACGGGAATTCATTGTCGCTCATTATTTTATGTAATATATTCAGCGTGCTTGTTTCCTCCCTTGCTCCAACTTATGAATAATAGCTGGTTTCAGATCAAAGTTAATTGAGTACCAGGGGTGTAGGTTTCTACCAGTGATTAACTTGTTATAAATGCCAATTCACTGAACGTTTTGGAAGGGGGGGGAATGTTAAAATAACAAACAAGTTTTGAAGCTAATCTGCCCAACTGCTAGATACAAGGATATAAATAGTACAAAGAGAGGAATAAAATACATTGGATAGGTATATTTTAACCTCTGATATGAGAATAGGCATCAATGAAGAATTTAGTTTTTTTTATTTTTGGAGAAATATTTCGTTTAACCACTTATGCCTAACAGCTGTTACAAATTGTAAAGTCTGTGCTTCCATTTTCTTATTTTTAGTTTTCTTAAACCCCCCTACATTTAAGCCATATTTAACAATTCATATTGCAGAACTTCCCACGCAGTAGAGTAACCTGCTTTGATGGTATGAACACCACATTTAGCCTAGTGTTATTGGAGCCACTCTTGAGCTTTGTGAGCCAGATGCTTTCCCACAATCACTCTTTCTGAATCTGTCAAGAGGAAAATGAGCAGAAAATGTGAATTAGTTAGCATTTGAATGTGTTTTCTAATTAAGAATCAAATTGTCTATAACATAGTTGTCACATCTGATCCCCCCCCTGCCCCCCCCCCCACCAACCCAACACCTTTTCCTCGTATGCTACCCAATAGTAGTAGATTAAGCTCGACAACAACAAACTCCCTGATTGTCGGTCCCTTTACAGGACTGTTCGATGGATCTTAACAATCTTACCCACCTAAATAAAGTCAAAATCAGCCTCTCTATCCCTGCAAAAAATGCCATTGCCAAAAAAAACGGCAAGCATTGGAATAGGAACAGAAAACGTGGCAAAATGTTCACCTTTACAGACTGCACTTGGCCTGCCAAGGACAAGGGAGACTATCCCACCTCTGTAGGTCTGCCTTAACCCTACTCACCAGACTCGTGAAGTTTAACTAATGAAGTCGAGCACATTCCCCCCCTACTTGCACCTCTAAAGGCCAAAAATGAGTGCCCGTCAAATGAAACGGCAATACCCCCAAATTAAATCCCTTCTCCAGTGGGGAAAAACACTCTTATCTTCTCCAGGTTTAATATATACCCAGAGAACGCATGAAACCGCTTCAACCACACCATTGTTCCCCCTCCATTCTAGGGACCAGGTCCGAAATGTACAGCAACAGATCATCAGCATACAGGGATACCTAATGTTCCATCCCTACCCCTCACTATCCTCCTCCACTCACCCGAATTCCTCAATGCGATGGCCAATGGCTCTATTGCGAACACAAATAAGAGCGGGGACATAGGACACCCCTACGTAGTTCTCCTATACAGCTGAAAATACTTCATGCTCATATTTTTAGTGCGAACACTAGCCTTAGGGTCCTTGTATAACAGTCTCACTCACCTACAACACAAACGTGGGCCCAATCCCAAACCACTCCAGAACCGCAGATACTACTTCTACCCTATCAATGGCCTTTCCGCATCCAGCACCACAATGACCCCCCTGCCCCCGGCGGGGATAGGACCACATTCGTGCCATAAAGTTTTTTTCAATAAATTTAGAGGACCAAATTCATTTTTTCCAATTAAGGGGCAATTTAGCGTGGCCAATCCATCTAACCTGCACATTTTTGGGTTGTGGGGTCGAAACCCATGCAATCACTGGGAGATTTGCCCATAGACCGTGGCACAGAGCCAGGATCAAACCTGGGACATCGGCGCCGTGAGGCAGCATTGCTAACCACTGCGCCACCGTGCTGCCCAACTATTCTAATAGTACTTCTACTATTTTAATTCCACTAACAATTTTATTGAAGATTATGGCAAATGTTACAGGCTAATATAGGACATTCCAGAAATTAGAATTTCACACGTTGGATTAACTGATTTAGGATTTTAGAATTATTAAACCAGTCAATACCTTTAGACTAGATTTGGACACTAGTAAATGTTGTGAAACGTTTATACCCAATTCAAGGTATTTAATCTATTTTTGTTATTGTACATAATATACAAATGTTATTTTGTAGTCGTTGGTAGTGCAGAACTTGAATATTGCTGTAAAGAGAGACATGTTGCCAAACATTTTTCTCTAGCACACAGGATTTCAAACGATCACAACAATTTATTCTGCAATATAAAGGTGTACTGATTGGTTGGCAAGTGCACGTTGATTAGCTGCGGTTTTGCCATGCAGAGAGCAGTGGGGAACTATAGGCTCTCAAAGCCCCTGGATAATTCAAAAAACGTGCAAGGCTTGAACATATTCCTTTTGTTTGCAGAGCGCAGGTCTTTGAGTATGAATTTATGTCACTTCCAGCAAGTGTAAATGAGCCACATTACAAGCTGATCATCTTAAATTGGTTGTTAGTATTAGCGCACTCACGAGTGTTCAGCATGTGTCAGCCAATCATGGAATGGCATCCAATAGTAGCCATTTTGTCTTGGGTTTTTGAAGCGCAGGCAGTTTGTACTCGGCTGGTTTTGTGCAGTCTACTCGGCTTGTTCACTACAGTCTGTACTCTACTTATTACAAACAGCCAAAGGAACTTCTTTGATTCAAACAGCCAATTTTGGAACGTATGGCCTACATACCTGGCATTTCACCAGCACCTAAATTCATGCACAATATTGCTCAACTGTGTGGCAGAACATCATTTTGGACTGATGTTTGCACCCCATTTGTAAGAATTACCACTTGCATCTCGAAGATAAGCCTATGATAGACGGCAGCACGGTAGCACAGTGGTTAGCATGGTTGCGTCACAGCTCCAGGGTCCCAGGTTCGATTACCGGCTTGGGTCACTGTGCGGAGTCTGCACGTTCCCTCCGTGTCTGTGGGTTTGCTCCGGTTTCCTCCCACAGTCCAAAGATGTGCGGGTTATGTGGATTGGCCATGATAAATTGCCCTTAGTGTCCAAAAAAGGTTAGGTGGGGTTACAGGGATGGGGTGGAGGTGTGGGCTTAAGTAGGGTACTCTTTCCAAGGGTCGGTGCGGACCCTATGGGCCGAATGGCCTCCTGCACTGTAAATTCTATGATAGACAAATGCAGAGAATAAATTTACAGATTTCTCAGCGTTGTCACGAAAAGGGAGGACATTAGACTGTTCCATCTCAAAAGTGAATTTGCTACATGACGGTGGCATGATTGCTGAATTACCAAGAAGTTTGGGGAGCCTGTTACTTTCTCAATAACAATGCCTCGGCCATTCAGTGTCGACTTGCCAACCAATCTTTTCTCCTGTAGTATGAATTGTTGTGATTGTTGAAATTTGGTATTCTTGAGTTTGTCTTGATGAGTGCAAGACCAGATGCTTTAGCAGCAATGCCCCTCTTTATCAGTGCTTTTAGTTTACTCTCTAAAGTATCATATTGATGCAACTGGTGAAGATGCTTATAATGAAGATAAAATCTGAACATTGGAAAATGTAGAATAAACCAGAATTATTGTAAATGTATGACACATGGATAAAGAACTAAAATGAGAGTTTTAATATTTGAGGACAGGAAAGTATTTGCAATATCTTCTATAAGATGGCCTTGCAAAGGAGTGCTCAGAAGTGTTTTGGAGAAGGTAGATGGGTCTTTGATGTGAATCATAGAATGATACCGCACAGATAGAGGCTGTTCGACCTGAGCTACCCATTAGTTTCAGTTCCCTGCTTTTTCACCAGAGCCCTGCAAAGATTTCCCCTTCATGTTTATACAGTTCCCTTTTGAATGTTTTGACTGAATCTGCTTTCACCACCATTCCAAGCAACATTATTCCACATCATAACTTATGCAAAACAAATAGTTTCCTTTTGTTGCCTCTGGTTTTTTTTTTTGTCAATTACCTCAAAGATATGCCTTCTGCTACACTTACACCACTGGAAAAAGTTGGAAGGCAGGGACAGGAGACGGGAACAAACAGGAGAGAATGGAATTCCTGGGCTCAAATGGGAGGGGAAGTAGGGGAAGATTGCAATTCCAGAAATTAACCTTCACGAATGCTCACAATTCATGGTGAAGCCCTTTTTTCTTAAAACCCTAAAGTTGCAGTGTTCATTTGTTTTAAATGTAATTTAATATAATAAATTTACCTCTGGGATCATTAATTTGTCAAAAATTTGAGGTTGTTTAGCACTAAGCTACAGGATCAATGCAGTGCTATACCACCACAATGCTTGGCCATGTCGATTGTGTAATGAACATAAATGAGTTTTTGCATCAATAATTGAACAAAATACATCAAGAAAAATATAGTTTTGTTTTCCAAAATGTACCACATTTAAATATTATCTTAATATGCTTTTGAATGAATTCCCAATAACAGATGTCATTGCTTTCCGGAGATCCGAGTATGTTTGTTTTAAATCTAATTTGTATGTCTAACTACTTTATTGACCGTTTTACTCATCGGGCCGTACTATTTTATGTACAGTAGTGAGACCACTATTGGGGCCATTTACTGAATATTTATTATCAACATAACCAATTTATCACAGTTTGGAAGGCAATAAGTTGTAAGTTTAAATTGTTTTATCTTAAATAGTTAACTAACCTGTTTTTAATTTTCAATATATATATTTAAACTTGTGATGTTCAGAGAATTGTTTTAGGGCTATTTAGTTACAAATTAACCTGCTATTGTAAAATACTTTTTTTTTTTAACTTTACAGTAAAAACTAGTCATGGAATCATTAATTTTAAAAATCCCGAGGATGGTATTTGAACTTTGAAACAAATGTATCCTACTTTAAGTACTGTACTGAGTTTTACATTTAAAGCAATTTATTCCACTTGAGGGAAAAAATATCTGTTAAACTTTGCACGTAACAATTCTCCACCAATGGATGGCAATGGTGACTTCATTAAAAGAATTTTCAGAAAACTGGTTACACTGTATGCACACAAGGCAATCTAATTGTGATTTTCACTTTGGTGAACAAATTTGAGCAAAAGGTCAGGTGAGACACTTGAAGGCACTATATGAATATCTGACTTGCCTTTACATTCACCTGACAGAAACATAATTTGGGGGATTTGACTTTGAATTTGAGCAATTTCCTCTGCAGCTATTTCTTTCTCTTCCTGGATGTCGTTCAGGCGTTATGCAGGTAGGTAGCACAGTGGTTAGCACAGTTGCTTCACAGCTCCAGGATCCCAGGTTCGATTCCCGGCTTGGGTCACTGCGGAGTCTCCACATTCTCCCCGTGTCTGCGTGGGTTTCCTCCGGGTGCACCGGTTATCTCCCAAAGCCCAAAGATGTGTAGGTTAGGTGGATTGGCCATGATAAATTCACGTTAGTGTCCAAAAAAAGTTAGGTGGGGGTTACTGGGTTATGGGGATAGGGTGGAGCTGTGGGCTTAATAAGGGTGCCCTTTCCAAGGACTGGTGCAGACTCAATGGGCCAAATGGCCTCCTTCAGCACTGTAAATTCCATGAAACAGTTTATCCATGATGTTGCAATGCTTAATGTAGGCTGCAATTATGTAAATTTCCAAAGAAAAACATGATGGCATTAAATGACAGTGCAGAAAATTGAACATCTAACAAATGCAACCTCACTATTATTGCATGCCTTGCAGCAAGCTTTAGACAGCTAAGCAATCCTACAACCAATGAATCCGATATAAGCAATAATGAATGGTGGTAGACAATTAAACAACTCCCTGGAGGAGGAGGTTCTGAAAATATCCCCATTCTGAATGCTTGGATAGCCCAACACACCAGTGTGAAAGACCAGGCTGAAATATTTGCAACCCCCTTCAGTCAGAAGTGCCGGATGGGTGATCCATCTTGGCCTCCCCTTGAGGTCTTAGCATCACAGATCCCAGTCTTCGGTTAATTCCGTTCACTCCACATGATATCAAGACATGGTTGAAGGCACTGAATGCTGCAAAGGCTATGGGCCCTGACGACATTCTGGCAATAGTACTGAAGATTGTGCTGCATATTTAGCCATACCTCTAGCCAAACTGTTACTGAACAGCTACAAAACTGGCAAAAATTAGGAAAATTGCCCAGGGCGATACGGTGGCACAGTGGTTAGCACCAGGGACCCAGATTCAATTCCAGGCTTGGGTGTCTGTCTAACAGTGTGGGATTTGCTCATTCTCCCTGTTTCTGTGTGAGTTTCCTCCCACCGTCCAAAGATGTGCAAGTTAGGTAGATTGGCCATGATAAGGGGTAATTTTAAGTCAGGTGGAGTTACGGGGATAAGATAGGGGGGTGGGTCTGGGTAGGGTGCTCTTTCAGAGGGTCAGTGTTGACTCAATGGACCGAATGGTCTGTATAGTAGGGATTCTATGGTATGGCCTTTTCACAAAAAACAGGACGAATCCAACCTGGTCAATTACCTCCCGCCAGCCTACTCTCAAACATCAGCAAAGTGATGGAAGGAGTCATTGACACTACTATCAAGCAGCACTTGCAAAGAAATAACCTGCTCACTGATGCCCAGTTTGGGTTCCGCAAGGACCATTCAGCTCCTTACCCCATTATAGCCTTGGTCTAAATGCGGACATAAGAGCTGAGCTCAAGAGATGAGGAATCCTTGACATCGTTTGACCGGGTGTGGCATCAGGAAACCCTAGCAAAACTGAAGTCATTGGGATTTGGGGAAAGATCTCATATCTTGCACAAGATTTGTCCCAGCAGTGTAGGTAAGTTTCATCCATCCCTAACTGCAAACCTATAGTTACTGCAGATTGGTGGCAATAATGACATGCCACACAATCTAGAATGTTGCATAAATTGGTTCCAGATTGTTAGAAATGCCACCACTACAGGCTCATTGTGAATCTGGCCAGAGCGAACAGGAGAAGGGCAGTAACCAACACCCGTAGACACAACCTTACACAGGAGGCCGCTTCCATCCTGCCCCCCCCCCCCCCCCCCCCCGCCGCTCCCCAAATCACAATTGCACTTTCTCAATGTTGGCCGGCAGTATAGAACATTAATTTTGGTAACACCAGCCCCTCTGCAGAAAGGCTCTCCGAAACTCGGGAGCTGTACCACCCACATAAAAAACGAGATTACCCTGTCCAGCATAACAAAAAAAAGATTTAGGCAGGAAGATCGGGAGAGACTGGAACACAAATAGGAATGTCAGCAGACGTTCATTTTAATTGTTTGCACTCTCCCTGCCAAGGAGAGTGGGAGGGCATCCCATCTCTTCAAGTCCCTTTCCACCACCTCCATCAGACTGGCCAAGTTTAATTTGTGCAGCAAGGGCCCATTCATGAGCCACCTGAATCCCTAGATATCTAAACTTTGTCGTGACCAGCTTGAACGGCAGTGTTCCCAAATCTCCCCTACATGGGGTTCACCGGGAAAATGTTGCTCTTGCTCCCATTCAGTTTGGACCCCGAGAAGTATCCAAACTTCCTCAATAGCTCCATTATCTTTTTTATATAGACGACCTAAGTGCGATGGCCGATTGTTCAATTGCCAGCCCGAGCAACAATGGGATCCCCGCCTCGTGTCCTTCTCCAGCTGGAAATACCCTGAGCTCACCGCATTAGACTGGACACTCACCATTGGAGCACTTTACAACAGTCTCACCCAGGAGATAAATGTTGGCCCATATTGTAATCGTCCCAGAACCTCAAAGAGGTACCTCCACCACCCGATCGAAAGCCTTCTCTGAATTCATGGAGATGATTACTTCAGGTATGTTCCCCCTAGATGGGAACATGACCACATTCAAAAATCACCTGATATTGACCGACAACTGTCGGGCCTTAGAAAGCCCAGTCTGGTCCTCCGAGATTACTGCTGGCAAACAACTCCTGACGCTTGATTTAAACCTGGATAATGACCTGGGGTATGTGTTCAGTTTTGGGTTCGGGTTAATAGAAGTAGGATTTATGTGTTTTTGTTCACTTTAGTTATTGGTATGTGGTTTTGGTGTTGGGGGGGGGGGGCGGGGTGGTGGTTAGGGATGGTTTACTGACTGACTAGAGATTTATCTTGTTTTGTCTTGCTGGTGGGTTTGGTGCTTGTACTCTATAAGCACTAGTTGGATGACCCCTCTTGGTGGAAATGGCTGACTCCATTTCGAGGTGGGGGTGGGAGACCCCCTATTCGGCTGGTAACCTGGAATGTAGGGGGTGAATGGACCAGTGAAGAGGTCGAGGATATTTTCCCACCTGAAACATTTTGAGTGCTGATGTGGTGTTTCTGCAGGAGACTCACCTGCGGCTAAGGAACCAGACTTGCGGAAGGGGTGGGTGAATCAAGTATTTCACTCGGGCATATGTAGTTCTGGCTCGTCCGAAACCCCGAAGACTGCCAGTCTTGAGCACGGCCTCACCCTCCCAACCTTGGACATCGCCTCAAAGAAGGCTGTCAGGAACCTGACAAGTCTGGGGCTGGCCCAGAACATGTGGACGTGGTTGGCCGGGCCTCCCTGGCATCGTTCATTTATCCGCCACCTCAGGGAAGAAACTGTTCATGCGGATTCTAGTTAGGTGGGCTCTGTGTACCACTTTAAACTGCATAAGCCTTGCACAGGAGACTGGAGTTGGACCTACTTCGTGCTTCGCTTGACCCACTTCCGTCCCGAGTTCGTCTTCCCATTTCGGCCTAGCTCAGTTCAACGGCGTCATTGCCCTTTCCAGCAGCTGTCCATACAAGGCCCCACAATTTCCCTACACCTTACTGTCAATGTTTTGTAGTTCCTCCAGTAAAGTGTCCCTCGGGCCCTAGGGTACCTTGCCAACTCCTTGGAGGGAGAGGGGGGCGTGAGGCAAGGAAGGCACCCAGGGGAGTATCAGAGAGACATGGGGAAAAGAGGGAGGAGAGGAGGGATGGCTGCAGGGAACACCCTCCTCCCAACGAATCCACAAAGTAAACAGCGCATAAGAAAAGAGTGAAATGCAGCAGTACGACACCCAGGGGGTGAAATGGGGTGCCAGGAAGGAGCCTGACTATCAACGGGGAGAGGGGGGTGGGAGCAGGGAGGGCCAAAAGGGGTGTGTAAAATTTGTACATAAAAAACATACCTTGTAAATATAATGCAAATATTAACATGCTTTACATGTTATACTGATAAAATTGGAACAAAACTAATCAAATACACGGAGAGAATATAACACAGTTAGACTCTGAGGTGCCTGTGGAGTATTGTGAATTTACTGACTTTCTGGGTGATATGATTGGAGAGTGCCCAGTGTGGGCTAAGGGGTGAGGCCATACAGTGGTGATGGCTAACTGAAATTTAACTCTTAAAACAGCCTTCGAAGTAGCCACTTTGATGGAGCTTGCTGCTAAGGAGGCTTCTCAGCTCAGCAGGCACGAAGATCCATAAAATAACCACCGCCCAGGTAACGACCACAATTTAGAGGCCTTGTCGTGCCCAACTTGGTATCGGGACAACACTATAGAATCTCGCAAGAGGTCTCTGGAGAGATTTGCGATGCTCAAAATGCCTCACCATGCATTGTGATCTGGATCTCGCCCTCGCTGGGTGTGATCCAGACCAGCAAAGGCTCATTTAAATAAGCATTTGCGGGATTTCCAGTCCTAGATTTGCTCCCCTTATTTTTTTTAAATGTTTTTTATTGGGTTTTTTTTGCACATGGTATACTTGCAGGTATACACAAAGAGAAAAAAAAAGAATAATAAAAACAAAAACTCTACACAAATAAAAAAAACACAAAACCAAGGGGTGGGAAAGTAAAAACTGGGGAAGTGTATATAGAAGCTCTGGAGGGGGAATTCTGTTCTTCTGTTTTTTTTTAACAAAGTGAATACATACAACACCAGTAATACAAAATAGAACTGGGTGGGGGGGCAGCGTCCCTGATGTTGCTTGCTTTTTCCGGTCAGTTTACGCTGTTGTGTGTTTGCCTCTGCTTCAGCCGTCCGTCGTTCCTTCCTCCTGTACTTTCTTACTCTCTGTTGCCCTGCTGTGTTCGGCATAGCGGTTATTTCCCGTGCTCTCCTTCCAGTTTGTGCTCCCTCGTCTTTCCCCCCCCCCCCCCCTCTGACTCTCCTCTATTTTTCTTTACCCCCTGCCCCCCTTCTCCCTCCCCCCCCCCCTCCCTCCCTGCAGCTACCCTTTTCTGTTGTGTTGGCTACCCCCTCTTGCACTGTAACACCCCCCTCCCCGTTCCCTCCTTCCATCTCTTTTCTCACGTTTTTGCCTACTTTCCCCTGGCTCTTGGCTACTTGATTCTTATGTGTTTGTTCGTTGGCCACAAACAGGTCCCGGAACAGTTGGGTGAATGACTCCCATGTTCTGAGGAAACAATCTTCTGACCCCCGGATGGTGAATTTCATTTTCTCTGTTTGGAGAAATTCAGATCGGTCGGACAGCCAGTCTGCAGCTTTAGGTGGCATAGCTGACCGCCAGCCGAACAGGATTCTACGGCGGGTGATCAAGGAGGCAAAGGCAAGGGCGTCCGCCCTCCTCCCCATGAAGAGATCTGGCTAGTCTGATACCCCGAAGACTGCCACTTTCGGGCACAGCTCCAACCTGGGCAGCACGATAGCACAAGTGGATAGCACTGTGGCTTCACAGCGCCAGGGTCCCAGGTTCGATTCCCCGCTGGGTCACTGGGTCTGTGCGGAATCTGCACGTTCTCCCTGTGTCTGCGTGGGTTTCCTCCGGGTGCTCCAGTTTCCTCGCACAGTCCAAAGACGTGCAGGTTAGGTGGATTGACCATGATAAATTGCCCTTAGTAACCAAAAAGGTTAGGAGGGGTTATTGGGTTACGGGGATAGGGTGGAAGTGAGGGCTTAAGTGGGTCGGTGCAGACTCGATGGGCCGAATGGCCTCCTGCACTGTATGTTCTTGTAGGTTCCATTACATACTGTTCGAGAAAACTATTGCGGATATATTCTATGAACTCCTCAAGGCTGCCCTGACTGATTTGGTTTGACCAATCAACATGATAATTGCCGTACCATCTTTACATGCACCAGTTATTTCTTTGTTTGGAGGCCTACAGACTACACCTATCAGATGCCTTTTCTCCTTACTATTTCTAATTTCCACCCAAATGTATTCAACCTTTTCCTCTATAGAACCTATATCATCTCTCACTACCGTCCTTATGTCATCTTTACATATCCGAGCTACCCCACCTCCCTTACCTTCCTGTCTGTCCTTCCGAATAGTCTGATAGCCCCGGATATTCAACTTCCAGTCGTGACCATCCTGCAAACATGTCTCTGTAATGACCACTAAATTATTCTCATTCACCATGATTTGTGCCATCAACTCCTTTATCTTGTTTCGAATGCTATGAGCATTCAGGTAAAGTGCCTTAATGCTAGTTTTAATACCTTTTTGAATCTTAACACCTCCACTAATAACATCTCCTGAATTCTTCTTCCCTTTATCTTTTTTCATAACTTTCCCTGTAGTTGAACCCACCTTTCCACATGCTAATTTGCTGCTTTGCTTCCTGTTGACCATTTCACTTCCAGTATTTTTACCCTTCCCTTCCCCCCACTTGCTAGTTTAAAGTCCTTGTGACCACCCAGCGTTACAGACCCCTCCTGATCCAATACTGATGCCAATGTCCCATGAAATGGAACCCCTCTTTCCCGCACCACTCCTTTAGGAACGTGTTTACTTCCCTAATTTTCTCATCCCCATGCCAATTCGCATGTGGCTCGGGTAGTAATCCAGAGATTATAACCCTTGAAGGGTTCTTTAATTTAGTTCCTAGTTCCTGATAATCCCCCAACAGGTCCTCTTTCCCAGTCTTGCCACATTTGTCCCAACATGGACCACAACAACTGGATCCTCCCCCTCCCACTTCAATATCCTTTCAAGCCGGTCAGAAATGTCCTCACCCTGGCACCGGGCAGGAAACATACCATGCCGGACACTCGATCCTGCTTGCAGAGGATGCTATCAATCCCCCTAATTATAGAATCCCCTACAAGTAACACTTGTCTTTTTGCTCCCCCCACCTGAATGGCCTCCCGCACCACGGTGCAGTGGTCGGCTAGCACATCCTCCTTGCAGCCCTTTTCCTCATCCACACAGGGAGCAAGTACCTCATACCTGTTGGATAAGGTCAAAAGCTGAGGCTCCTCCATTCCTGAACTCAGGATCCCTCTACCTAACTCACTGCAGTCACACCTTGCTGTCCCTGACCACTGACCAAATTTGAGGTACTTACCCTACGGGTGTGACCGCCTCCTTAAACATAGTGTCCAGGTAACTCTCCCATTCCCGGATGTGCCGCAGTGTCTGAAGCTCAGACTCCAGCTCATCAACTCTGAGCCAAAGTTCCACGAGCAATCAACACTTGCTGCACATGTGATCACTGCAGCTCACAATGGGATCTGCCAGCTCCCACATCATGCAGCTACAGCACATCGCCTGCCCAGCCATCTCTACTTAGTTAATTCATTTATTAATTAGTTTATTCTGCACACATTGTCGTGCGTGGTGCGCGCCTGCACATTACGTTCTTCGACGTCGCCGTCCCCTCGTTTGGTGCACACAAGCGCGGGAGTCCGTGAAAAGCATGCAAAATGGCCGCCCTCATCCAGGCTGAGGCCCTGGAGTTGCTGAATTGCTTGGACCCGTTCCACCTCGTGGGGACCTTGCCATGCCGTTTCAGCCGCTTGGATGTGGGAATACCGACTCGTGGCATTTTTGTGTAGGACACAGGTCTCAATGGCAATCGCTAGGGTGAGCTGCTTTACTTTGAGGAGCTGCTGTCGTAGGGGGTCCGACTGAACACCGAAAACGATCTGGTCGCATATCATGGAGTCGGAGGTGGACCCGTAACTGCAAGACTGCGCAAGGATGTGGAGGTGCGTGAGAAAGGATTGGAAAGGTTCATCCTTACCCTGGAAATGCTGTTGGAACATGTAGCGCTCAAAACATTCATTCACCTCTACGCTGCAGTGAGTGTCAAACTTGAGGAAGACCGTCTTGAACTTTGTTTTATCTTCATCATCCGCAAAGGTGAGAGAATTGAAAATGTGGATGGCATGGTCCCCGGCCGTGGATAGGAGGAGAGCAATCTTCCTGGTATCTGAGGCGTCCTCCCTGTCTGTGGCCTCAAGGAAGAGCTGGAAGCGCTGTTTGAATATCTTCCAGTTGGCCCCTAGGTTGTCGTCGGTGCGGAGCGGCAGCGGCGGGCAGATGTTGCCCATGTTGCAGGATGACGGAATGCTGGCGGAAGGTAGATCACTTGCAGGTAGGTCTAAGAAGTGCTAATATCCCTCAACTCCTGGTATCATGTGTTGGGCGCTCTGGATCCGTGGAACACATACACGTCACCAACACTTGAAATAGTGCAACATTATTTTATTGAATCATTAACTGTTTAACATACTCTCACTGTGGGTTAACACGATACTAGCTTTAACTAAAGACCTTTGCCTTGTCCTAGCCTGTCGATGCACTCAGCACATGGTGAATGTCTGTGCTGCAGGCTGTGAGCTCTGTCCTACTAGCTAGCTGCAGCTCAAATGAGCGGGAACTCTGATGCCCCCTGTCTTTATAGTGCGTGTGCTCTAACTGGAGATTGGCTGCGGTGTTGTGTGTGTTGATTGGTCCCACTGTGAGTCCATCAGTGTGTGTCTGCACCATGATATAGTGGTGTATATTATGACATGACTGCTCTCTGGAAACAAGGCCGTGAATCCCCGAGTGCCTGACTGCTCCCTGGAAACAAGGCCGTGAAACCCCGAGGTGCCTGACTGCTTCCTGGAAACAAAGCCGTGAATCCCCGAGGTAAGTTTATATACTCACTGATGTGACCATCAATTCACTCAAAGACACGAGTAGAAGTAAACCGTGGTTTTAATCAGCTTAGAACAGTGCCTGCCTGCGACTGGTACAATACTGTGAACTGCCGACAGGTCAACTGCTGTTTGTACTTCCTTTCAAGGGGAGGAGCCATGGGCGGAGCCCGTACATACCCCAACATATCCCCCTGTGGGTGAAGCCACACAATGTCCCATAGGTGGAGCCCACAGGGTCAACAACGTAACTCAGCTGTAACACAATGGCAGAACATGATACTATTACACTGATGAATTACTAGTACTATACATTCACCCCCTGTTAAAAAATGAAGTCTGGCGGGGGTGACGGGCTCATAAGTTCAGCCGGTCCGGCGCACGGATAGTGCGCTGCGATCGCCGAAGCACTGGTGTTGCTGCTGGTCCGGGTGTCGGGCTCATCCGTGCTGGCAGCAGAAGTGGGTCCGGTGCGGGCACAGGCGTGGACTCCGGGGGCGGCTCTTCTGGAGCTTCATTCCTGTGGACCGATGTGGGGGGTGGGAGGGAGCGCGGGAGCCATATAGGGGTGGGGGCGCTGGACATGGTAGGTTGTGCGAGATATAGTGGGGGGGCTGCGGTGGTGGTGGTGGTGGTGGAGCCTGCGGGCGCCAAGTCCCGGAGGGAGACGGTATCTTGTCGGCCATTGGGGTGTTCAACATAAGCATACTGGGGGGTGGAGTGTAGGAGCTGGACCCTCTCTACCAGAGGGTCGGTCTTTTGGCTCCTGACGTGTTTTCTGAGGAGGACTGGTCCCGGTGTCTTCAGCCAGGACGGAAGCGAGGCCCCTGAGGTAGCTCCCCTTGGGAAAATGAACAAGCGGTCAGGAGGAGTCTCGTTTGTGGCTGTGCAAAGGAAGGACCTGATAGAGTGGAGCGCATCGGGGAGGACCTCCTGCCAGTGGGAAACTGGGAGATTCCTGGACCGCAGGGTCAGTAGGACGGTCTTCCAGACCGTCGCGTTCTCCCTCTCCACCTGCCCGTTTCCCCGGGGGTTATAACTGGTAGTCCTGCTCGAGGCGATGCCCTTACTGAGCAGGTACTGACGCAGTTCGTCGCTCATGAACGACGAGTCCCAGTCACTCTGGACACAACTGGGGAAACCAAACAGGGTGAAGACACTATGCAGGGCTCTAATGACAGTGGACGTGGTCATATCAGGGCAGGGGATTGCAAATAGGAAGTTGGAGAACTCGCGATTGGTCCAGGGTGACTGCACTGAGCTGCGGGTAGCCGGCGGCGTGGTCTGAGGTGCTGGGGCGGCCCCGCGATGACTGTCCATATTGATCATACGCGTCGAGTGGTGTAGCAGATGGTGGCCAAGATGGCGGCCCCCGTTGGTCAAGCGTGGCGGGCGGTGAGGAAGATGGCGTCCAAGATGGCGGACCCCATGGATCGCACGTGGCTGGCCATGTGTGGAAGGGTGGCCAAGATGGCAGCCCCGTGAGTCGCACATGCTGTGAGGGCTGGAAAATGGCTGCCCCACTGATAGCACGAGGCTGAGGCATCTGCAAGGGGTGGAGTCGGCAGACATGCTGCCACTCTGCGGGGTCTGCGGGCCTGTGAGTCTGAGGAGCGGGTCTGTGAGTTAGAGTTCTTAGACCTGGCCAGCAGACTTTGGCGAAATATCCTTTTCTCCCGCAGCTGCTGCAGTTCGCGTTGCGGGCCAGGCAGTGCTGTCGGCGGTGTTGAGACTGGCCGCAAAAATAGCAGGGTAGCCCCCCATGATGGGTGGGCGGCCGCACGGCACAGGCCTGGGGTAATCTTTGGTCGGGGGCCCATGAGGGGGTCGCATGGTCAGCCAGGAACGCTGTAATGCTCTGAAACGCAACCTCCAGAGAGGTGGCTAACTTTACCGTGTCGTCCAGATCCTGGGCCCCTTTTCAGGCAGGTGCTGTCTCACATAATTCGACCGGACTCCCGCCACGTAGACGCCTTGGGCGGCAAGTTCCAAGTGCTGAGTGGCCATACCGGCCTGGTCAGTACAGTTGCATGTGAGGGCTTTGAGGTCGCGTCGGTAGTCATCTAGTGACTCCCCGGGGCGTTGGTGGCGAGTGGTGAAGATGTGTCGCGCGTAGACCTCGTTCACTGGCCGTACGTAGAGGCGTTCGTGCATTGCGAGGGCATCTGCATAGGAGGAGGCCTCGTTGAGCTGAACAGAAATACGATGGCTCACCCGTGCGTGGAGGAGGCTCAGCTTCTGTTCATCGGTGACGGAAGGCGTGGAAGAGGCAGCGAGATAGGCCTTGAAGCATCGAAGCCAGTGCGAAAAAATTTATTTCGCCTCCGCAGCCTGCTATTTCTGGTGGCCAGGAATAATTGCTCAGGGCAAGGAAAAAGCAGGACTGTGCCACTCATGGGCACAAGTAAGGAACATACTACCAATGTCACCATTGCATCCATGGTAGTGTCCTAAAATGCCTTAGCAACATCTACACATTGACTTTGCATGTTTTCCGAGGGGCACATGTTCATGGTTATCATGGATGCACGCTCCAAATGGCTGGAGGTGGTCCGATTGAAGTCAACAACTGTGGAACAAACCTTTGAAATCATTGATTTGGGAAACCAGAACAAATTGTGAGTGATAACAGTCCACAATTTAAGGCTCAGGGGTTTGAAGACTAACTAAAGATGAGTCGTTTCCAACACACACAATCAGCGCCTTACCACCCATCCAGAAATGGTTTAGCCAACAGGTATGTCCAGTCCTTGAAGCTTGCAGGGAAAGCTGTCAGGACCAATGTTCATTAAACTGCCATCTAAACAGTTTCTTGGCGACGTGTATCGCAACATCTCACACATGGCTACTCAGAGTTCTGACAGCTCACTCGCTCTCAACTTCAGCTTTCTTTCTCTCTCAACTTCAACACACCCTCTGAATCTCAGCTCGATCTCTTTCTTAATCTCAGTTCCCTCAATCTAAACTCTCTCTCTCAACCTCAGCACACTGTCTCTCTCAAACTCTGCACTCTCACTCGCAACATATCCAATTTTGACACTGGGTAATTAGTTGTGGAACCAACTCACCCAGGCTTAGAACACAAAAAATTGGAGCAGTAGTAGCCCATTGAGCCTCCTTCATCATTCAGTATGATTCTGGGTGATCATGGTCTGCAGCTCCATTTTCCCACCCACTCTCCATATCCCTTACTTCCCTGAGAGAATAAAATTCTGATTATTGCAGCCTTAAATGTCCACAATGATTGAGCATCCACAACATTCTGGGTTCGAGAATTCCAAAGATTCACAACCTGTTGAAGTGATTTCTCCTCATCTCAGTCCTAACTGGTTGGCCCCTGACCCTGAGACTGTACCCCCTGTGTTTGTGATTCCCCGACTAGCAGAACCAATCTCTGAGCACCCACCCTATCAAGCCCCTTCAGGATTTTGTAAGTTTCAATGAGATCATTCTCATCCTTCCAAAATCCAGAGAATATAATCCCAATTTACTCTACATCTATTAAAGACCAACCCCTTCATCCCAGGGCTCAATCGAGTAAACCTTTGCGGCACCACCTCTAATGCAAGTATTTTCTTTCTTAAATGCAAAGACCAAAACTGTACCCAGTACTCCAGATGTGGTCTCACCAAAACCCTTTGGAACTGCAATAAAACTTCTTTATTTTTGGAATTCAATCCCCTTGCAATAAAGGCCAACATGCCATTTGCCTTCCTTATCAGCGGCACAGTAGCACAGTGGTTAGCACTGTTGCTTCACAGCGCTAGGGTCCCTGGTTCGATTCCCGGCTTGGGTCACTGTCTGTGCGGAGTCTGCATGTTCGCCCTGTGTCTGCGTGGGTTTCCTCCGGGTGCTCCGGTTTCCTCCCATAAGTCTTGAAAGATGTGCTATTAGGTACTTTGAGCATTCTAAATTCTCCCTCTGTGAACCCGAACAGGCGGCGGAATGTGGCAATTGGGACTTTTCACAGTAACTTCAATGCTGTGTTAATGTAAGCCTACTTGTGGCAATAAAGATTATTATTGCTTGCTGTACCTGCATGCTAACTTCTAACTTAGAATTCAGAATGTACAAATTACCTAACAGCACAGCCTTGGACAAACATCCCCGAGTCTCTTTGAACATCAGCACTTACAATTTTCACACATTTTAAAAGAATATTCTGCTTTTCTATTTGTGTGACCAAAGTGAATAACTTCATTCTTCCCTACATTATTAATAATAATAATCTTTATTGTCACAAGTAGGCTTACAGTAACACTGTAATGAAGTTACTGTGAAAATCCCCTAGTCACCACATTCCCGTACACAGAGGGAGAATTCAGAATGTCCAAATTACCTAACAGCAAGTCTTTCGGGACTTGTGGGAGGAAACCGGAGCACCCAGAAGAAATCCACGCAGACACGGGGAGAACATGCAGACTCCGCGCAGACAGTGACCCAAGCCGGGAATCGAACCTGGGACCCTGACACTGTGAAGCCATAGTGCTAACCACTGTGCTACCGTATGTTCAATCTACCATCTTGCTGCCCACTCATTTAAACTGTATCATTTTGCAGCCTCCCGGTGTCCTTCCCACAGGTTAACTTGCCACCTAGCTTTGTATTTCCAGCAAACTTAGATGAAAAAACAGAGTAATGTATCTAAGTTATTAATATAGATCATAAATAGCTGAGGCCCCAGCACTAATTCTTGTGACACTCCACTAGTCACTGTCTGCTAACTTGAAACCACTCAGCCTATGCCCATTTATGTCATGCTTTATATCCATTAACCAATCCTCTAGCCATGTATTCATATTGCCCCCAATTCCAGGAGTCTTTACCTATTAACCTGTGTGTGGTACCTTATCCAATGTATTTTTGAAATCCAACTAGGCAATATCTACTGGTTTCCATTTATCTAGCCTACTAGTTACATTCTCAAAATACTTTAATAAATTGTCAAACTGGATTTTCCTTTAATAAAATGTTTTAAGATTAAGTCATCAAAACGAGTACAATGTAATGTTAAGGCACCAACTGATGGTGGGTTAGTGGAAGATGGCAGTTTTGGTTAACTGGCTGGAAATCTAAAATATAGATATTGTTTTGACGTGGTTAGTTCAGTTGCAATACTTGTGAAGACCTGAGAAACACTGAGAGCAATTAACAATCTTTTGGCTACTCCATTCTATTCCATTCCTTTCTTATCTTCCTCCGTTGCATTCAGTGCTCCGTGGATCCTCCAGAGTTATTTCTGATTGTGTTTTTTTACCTTTACTCTTTCTGGGGATGTGGGTGTCGCTGGCAAGACCATCATTTGTTGTTGCCCTGGGCCATTTTCAGAGGGCAACAACATTTTGTTTAGGTCTGGAGTCACACAAAGGCCTGATCATGTAAGGCTGGCAGTGTCCCTCCCCTAAAAGGGAATTGGTGAAGTAGATTTTTTTAATGATGATAACAGTTTCATGGTCACCAATACTGAGACTAGCTTTATATTCCAGATATATTAACAGAATTCAAAATCTGTAAGCTGACTTGTGGGATTTGAGCCCATTAGCTGGGTCTCTAGTCCAGCACCATTACCACTATGTCATCAGGTCCCCTATATGCAGCACATCATGGTTTTTCACACATTCTTTGCTGAGTTATGAATGAGTACCATCCCTAAGCAGTCCAAATGGTACAATCTTTGTCATAAATGGCCTGATAATGGATGGGCTGCATTAATTCTAGCTGAGGTGTGCGTTTCATTCCATATGTACATTGCTATCTGGGATTCTGAAGGGGGTCATTAGGCAGACTGCAGCAGCCTGTCCTGTCTACCTGCAACTCTCCAATCATCTGTGCAAGTTTCCAAGAATAGAATGTTGTGGAATAATCATTATGGATTCCTCATGGATACTTTTACACACATTATGTTTCTGTGGTCAGACATGAACAAAGAGAACCCCTTTGTCATACTTGTTGGGTTGATGTGAGGAGTCTTATAGCCACGTGGCACGGGGTTTCAATGCATTGCACCTGCCAATTCAAGAGGGTTTGATAATTTGATATCACTGAAATTTTTTTTTTTTTAATTTGATGCATCTCTGGACTACAGACAGGTTGATCTGGCAAATAGAACAAAGAACATAGAACATTACAGCGCAGTACAGGCCCTTCGGCCCTCAATGTTGCGCCGACCTGTGAAACCACTCTAAAGCCCATCTACACTATTCCCTTATCGTCCATATGTCTATCCAATGACCATTTGAATGCCCTTCGTGTTGGCGAGTCCACTACTGTTGCAGGCAGGGCATTCCACGCCCTTACTACTCTCTGAGTACAGAACCTACCTCTGACATCTGTCATATCTATCTCCCCTCAATTTAAAGGTATGTCCCCTCGTGCTAGACATCACCATCCGAGGAAAAAGGCTCTCACTGTCCACCCTATCCAATCCTCTGATCACCTTGTATGCCTCAATTAAGTCACCTCTTAACCTTCTTCTCATTAACGAAAACAGCCTCAAGTCCCTCAGCCTTTCCTCATAAGATCTTCCCTCCATACCAGGCAACATTCTGGTAAATCTCCTCTGCACCCTTTCCAATGCTTCCACATCCTTCCTATAATGCGGCGACCAGAATTGCACGCAATACTCCAAATGCGGCCGCACCAGAGTGTTGTATAGCTGCAACATGACCTCATGGCTCCTAAACTCAATCCCTCTACCAATAAAAGCTAACACACCGTACGCCTTCTTAACAACCCTCTCAACCTGGGTGGCAACTTTCAGGGATCTATGTACATGGACACCGAGATCTCTCTGCTCATCCACACTGCCAAGAATCTTACCATTAGCCCAGTACTCAGTCTTCCTGTTATTCCTTCCAAAATGAATCACCTCACACTTTTCTGCATTAAACTCCATTTGCCACCTCTCAGCCCAGCGCTGTGGCTTATCTATGTCCCTTTGTAACTTGTAACATCCTTCCGCAGTGTCCACAACTCCACCTACTTTAGTGTCATCTGCAAATTTACTCACCCATCCTTCTACGCCCTCCTCCAGGTCATCTATAAAAATGACAAACAGCAGTGGCCCCAAAACAGACCCTTGTGGTACACCACTAGTAACTGGACTCCAGTCTGAACATTTCCCATCAACCACCACCCTTTGTCTTCTTCCAGCTAGCCAATTTCTGATCCAAACTGCTAAATCACCCTGAATCCCATGCCTCCGTATTTTCTGCAGTAGCCTACCATGGGGAGCCTTATCAAACGCTTTTACTGAAATCCATATACACCACATCAACTGCTTTACCCTCATCCACCTGTTTGGTCACCTTCTCAAAGAACTTAATAAGGTTTGTGAGGCACGACCTACCCTTCACAAAACCGTGTTGACTATCTCTAATCAAATTATTCCTTTCCAGATGATTATACATCCTATCTCTTATAAACCTTTCCAAGATTTTTCCCACAACAGAAGTAAGGCTCACTGGTCTATAATTACCGGGGTTATCTCTACTCCCCATCTTGAACAAGGGGACAACATTTGCTATCCTCCAGTCTTCTGGCACTATTCCTGCAGACAAAGATGACTTAAAGATCAAGGCCAAAGGCTCAGCAATCTCCTCCCTAGCTTCCCAGAGAATCCTAGGATAAATCCCATCCGGCCCAGGTGACTTATCTATTTTCACACTTTCCAGAATTGCTAACACCTCCTCCTTATGAACCTCAAGCCCTTCTAGTCTAGTAGCCTGAATCTCAGTATTCTCCTCTACAACTTTGTCTTTTTCCTGTGTGAATACTGATGAAAAATATTCATTTAGCACCTCTCCTATCTCCTCGGACTCCACGCACAACTTCCCACTACTGTCCTTGACTGGCCCTACTCTTACCCTAGTCATTCTTTTATTCCTGACATATCTATAGATATGTTCCATATAATAGTTGGAAAACTCCAGTAGTATAAAAGTTCAATGCTGGATTGGATTAGACTTGTTTATTTTCATGTGTACTGAGGTACAGTGAAAAGTATTTTTCTGCAAGCAGCTCAACAGACCATTAAGTACATGAGAAGAAAAGGAAATAAAAAGAAAATACATGATAGGGCAACACAAGGTACACAATGTAACTACATAAACACTGGCATCAGGTGAAACATACACGAGTGTAGTATTAATCAGGTCAGTCCATAAGAGAGTCGTTCAGGAGTCTGGCAACAGCGGGGAAGGAGCTGTTCTTTAGTCTGTTCATGCGTGTTCTCAGACTTTTGTGTCTCCTGCCCGATGGAAGAAGTTGGAAGAGTGAGTAAGCCGGGTGGGAGGGGTCTTTGATTATGCTGCCCGCTTTCCCCAGGCAGCAGGAGGTGTAGATGGGGTCAATGGATGGGAGGCAGGTTCATGTGATTGACTGGGCTGTGTTCACAACCCTCTGAAGTTTCTTGCGGTCCTGGGCCGAGCAGTTGCCATACCAGGCTGTGATGCAGCCCGATAGGATGCTTTCTATGGTGCATCTGTAAAAGTTGGTAAGAGTCAGTGTGGACATGCTGAATTTCCTTAGTTTCCTGAGAAGTCAACATGGGTGGACCAGGATAGATTTTTGGAGATGTGCAACCCTAGGAATTTGAAGCTGTTAACCATCTCCACCTCGGCCCCGTTGATGCAGACTGGGGTATGTACAGTACTTTGTTTCCTGATGTCAATGACCAGCTCTTTAGTTTTGGTGGCATTGAGGGATAGATTGCTGTCGTTGCACCACTCCACTAGATTCTCTATTTCCCTTCTATATTCTGTTTGTCGTTATTCGAGATCCGGCCCACTATGGTCGTATCGTCAGCAAACTTGTAGATGGAGTTGGAACCAAATTTTGCCACGCAGTCGTGTGTGTACAGGGAGTAGAGTAGGGGGCTAAGTACACAGCCTTGCAGGGCCCCGGTATTGAGGACTATTGTGGAGGAGTTGTTGTTGTTTATTCTTATTGATTGTGGTCTGTGGGTCAGAAAGTCCATACGTGTTTTCAGCTGTGCTTGTGTTAGTTGGCTGCAGATCATCTTGTAGCTACAAATACCTCTGTGATATATTCTGTAATGAAGACAACTCTTATCTCACATAATTCACAATGCTTCAATACAGCTGATTTACTTTGTGGCATATGGTCTTATGATCTATGTTACAATTGTAAATCATGCCTTCATATTTACTGATCAGTTTGCTGTCAGAAAGTGAGGTTCTGAACATATGAAATAGGAGCAGAATCAGGCCATTAAGGCTCTCTGGCCTGCTCTGCCATTCAGTAACATGATGACTGATCAGTTTGTGTTTCACGTTTTACATTTCCATCTACCACTGATAACCGTAGATTCTTGTTAGGCAGGGGAATCTATCTACGTCTCCCTTAAAAATCTCCATGACACCCACCTCCACCGCCTTCTGTGGCAGAGAGTTCTAAAGTCGCATAACTAAATATTTCTCCTCATCTCTGTCCTAAAAGGACAACGCCTAAATTTAAAATAGTGCCTCCTAGTTCTAGACTCACCCACAAGAGGAAACATCCTTTCCGCATCCATCTTGTCCAAGACCATTCAGAATATGACATACTTCAATCAAGACACACGCACTCTTCTACACTCCAATCTGTCTAACTTTTGCGCATATGACAACTCGCTCATTCCATGTATCCACTTGTCACACCCTGCCAATCAGAAAAGACCCATTTATGCATACTCTATTTATAAAAATAATTATAATAATCTTTAGTGTCACAAGTAGGCTTACATTAACACTGCGATAAAGTTACTGTGAAAAGCGCCTTGTCGCCACATTCCGACGCCTGTTTACGATTGTGACGTTTAAGGGGCATCTTGACAAATACATGAATAGGATGGGAATAGAGGGATATGGACCCCGGAAGTGTAGAAGATTTTAGTTTTGACTGGGAGCATGGTCGGCGCAGGCTTGGAGGGCCGAAGAGCCTGTTCCTGTGCTGTACTTTTCTTTGTTCTTTGTTCTTTGTTTGTTGTTCGGGTACATGGAGAGAGAATTCAGGATGTCCAATTCATTTAACAAGCACATCTTTTGGGATTTGTGGTAGGAAACCGGAGTACCCGGAGGAAACCCAAGCAGACACGGGGAGAACGTGCAAACTCCACACAGACAGTGACCCAAGCCTAGAATTGAACCTGGGACTCGGGTGCTGTGAAGCTACAGTGCTAACCACTGTGCTACCATGATGAGGGGGTTGAATGACCCCCTTAATGACTGAACAAATATCTCCATGTATCTTCGCTACAGCCCAGACAACCAATCTTCTATCCATGCTAATATGTTGCCCCCTACACCATAAACTTTTATTTTCTGCAATAACCTTTGATGTGGCACCATATCAGATGCCTTTTGTAAATCAAGTAGAGCACATCTACAGGCTCCCCTTTATCCACAACACATGTTACTCTTTATAGAACTACAATCAATTTGTTAAACATGACCCACTCCTTATCCTTTTCAATGTAAAATTCAATCGTATTGTGGTTGCAGCTACTTGGGGACCTCTACACTGAAGCTATTAATTAATCCTGTCACATTACACAGTACCAAGTCCAAAATAGCCGGCTCTCTTCCTGAAGGTGTTGTTCTAAAAAACTATCTGGACAACAATCTATGAACTCCAACGTTAGTTTTTTTTAAATAAATGATGGATTATCTGATTGAATGAAAATAAAATGCTGGTATGTTGGAAGAACTTTCCTTTCCATTATGTGATAATGAACACCATGGAATAGGAGAACATTTTGCCATTGACTTTGACATATGAAATACGCTGCTCAGAAAGATTTGCTGTGGACAGCAATGTACCATGGAAAATTCAATGAATGTGTGCATCCTTTTTAAGACTAGAAAAGTTAATTATTCTACATTCTTGACATAAATCGTGGTTTCAGTTCCAGGAGGGTTAGCAGATGAGAACCACGGGCCAATCAACAATTTGGCGACAATGGGGAGCCATTGTGATTTTGGAGACAGAGTTTGAAAGAGGCGACGTTTAAAGATGTTTAAAGTGCAGAGGATAGGAAACATAAATCATTCTAAGGTTGAACTTTCCGACAGGAGGGCGGTGTATGAGGGATGGGGGGTGGGGAGGAGGGTGGTATATGTGGGATGGGGGCGGGGAGGGCGGTGTATGGGGGATGGGAGGGGAGAGAGGGAATAGAGATGGAGGATTGGGAAATGTGAATTGGAACCACCAAGCAAGTGACTTGAGGAGTGGGCAGCAAGGTAGTACAGTGGTTAGCACAGTTGCTTCACAGCTCCAGGGTCCCAGGTTCGATTCTCAGGCTTGGGTCACTGTTTGTGCGGAGTCTGCACGTTCTCCCCATGTCTGCGCGGGTTTCCTCCGAGAACTCCGGTTTCCTCGCACAGTCCAAAGATGTGCGGATTAGGTGGATTGGCCATGATAAATAGCCCTTGGTGTCCAAAAAAGGTGATGTGGGGTTACTGGGTTATGGGGATAGGGTGCGAGGCACGATCAATTTGGTTGGAGATGAAGTTGAATTCAAACTGAGACTTTATTAGTCTCTGAAGTGTGGCCTCGTACAGCAGCTGACAAAATGGCTGCGAGTTGAAGGCCACGCATATTAATAACCCGGCTCCTGGGCGGAGCTAGCATGCAGGGGCCCAGGTGAACCTGTAGTGCAGGTTCTACCGTACAACCCTTAATATAGGAACACAGTGGTTTACCACATTCACCCCCTGTTAAAATTGAGTCCGGCGGGGGTGGTGGATAACTATATACAATTCGCAATCTTTAATATTTACAGAACAGTGAAAATAAAATGTCTCTGGTCATCCGGTGGGCCGGTCAGAGGTTCAGCCAGTCCGGCGCCTTGATCGTCCTCTGGGATCGACGAAGTGGAGCCGGCGATGTTGGTGCTGTCGTGGTCGAAGTTGACTCCGGGAGCGTGCCAAAATCCTCTTCATCAACGGGGGTGGGCAGGGAGAGGACGGACAGTTGTAGGGGGGGTGATGGGGGTGGAGGGTGGCGACGGGGGTGGTGTGGGGGCGGAACCTGCTGGTGCCAGGTCCCCGAGGGAGACGGTATCCTGGCGGCCGTCGGGGAACGCCACATAGGCGTACTGTGGGTTTGCGTGGAGCAGGTGCATCCTGCCCACCAACGGGTCCGCCTTGTGGAGCCGCACATGTTTACAGAGAAGCACGGTTCCCGGAGCTGTGAGCCAAGTTGGGAGTGATACCCCGGATGTGGACTTCCTGGGGAAGGCAAAAAGACGTTCATGCGGTGTACTGTTTGTAACAGTGCAAAGTAATGAGCGAATGGAATGTAGTGCATCAGGGAGGATCTCTTGCCAGTGGGAGGCCGGGAGATTTCTGGACCATAGGGCCAGCTGGACGGCCCTCCATACCGTCCCATTCTCCCTTTCTACCTGTCCATTTCCTTGGGGGTTGTAGCTCGTCGTTCTGCTGGAGGCGATACCCCTGCTGAGCAGGAACTGACGTAGCTCATCACTCATGAATGAGGATCCCCTGTCACTGTGGATGTAGGCGGGGAAGCCGAACATGTCGGGGCATGTGATGGCGAAGGGAAAACGTGAGTATTCATCGATCACACTGAGGAAATACGTGTGTCGGTCGGAGGAGGGGAGGGGTCTTTGAAAACCATGCTAAGGCGTTCAAAGGGGCGGGAGGCCTTCACCAGGTGCGCGCAGTCCGGCCGGTAGAAGTGTGGTTTGCACTCCACACAGACCTGGCAGTCTCTGGTGATCGTCCTTACTTCCTCGACGGGGTAGGGCAGATTTTGTGCCTTAATGAAGTGGTACAACCGAGTGACCCCTGGGTGACAAAGGCTGTCGTGCAGAGTCCAGAGTCGGTCTACCTGTGCGCTGTCACATGTACCTTGGGATAGGGTGTCTGGGGGCTCGTTGAGTTTGCCAGGGCGATACTTAATCTCGTAATTATAGGTGGAGATCTCGATTCTCCACCACAAGATTTTGTCATTTTTGATCTCGTCCCGCTCTGTGTTGTTGAACATGAAGGCAACCGACCGTTGGTCAGTGAGGAAAGTGAATCTCTTGCCGGCCAGGTAATGCCTCCAATGTCGCACAGCCTCAACGATAGCCTGGGCCTCCTTTTCGACGGATGAGTGCCAAATTTCGGAGGCATGGAGGGTGCGGGAAAAGAATGCCACGGGCCTGCCTGCCTGGTTGAGGGTGGCGGCAAGGGTGACGTCCGATGCGTCAATTTCTACTTGGAAAGGAAGTGTTTCGTCGACAGCGTGCATTCCAGCTTTGGCAATATCAGCTCTGATCCGGGCGAAAGCCTGTTGGGCCTCGACCGTCAGGGGAATATGAATTGGCGGGCCTTGTCCGCATAGTTTGGGACCCATTGAGCATATACGAGAAGAACCCCAGGCAGCGTTTGAGGGCCTTGGGGCAATGGGGGAGGGGAAGCTCCATGAGGGGGCGCATGCGGTCGGGATCGGGCCCCAGAACTCCGTTCTGGACCACATAGCCGAGGATGGCTAAGCGGTTTGTACGGAACACACACTTCTCCTTGTTATACGTGAGGTTGAGGAAAGTGGCAGTGCGGAGAAATTTAGCGAGGGTGGCGTCGTGGTCCTGCTGATCATGGCCGCAGATGGTCACATTGTCTAGGTACGGAAACGTGGCCCGCAAGCCGTACCGGTCGACCATTTGGTCCATCTCCCTTTGAAAGACCGAAACCCCATTGGTGACGCTGAAGGGGACCCTAAGGAAGTGATATAGCCGGTCGTCTGCCTTGAAGGCGGTGTATGGCCGGTCCGATTTGCGGATGGGGAGCTGGTGGTAAGCGGATTTCAGGTCCACCGTTGAGAAGACCCAGTACTGTGCAACCTGGTTAACCATGTCAGATATGCGTGGGAGGGGGTACACGTCGAGCTGCGTGAACCTGTTGATGGTCTGGCTGTAGTCCACGACCATTCGATTTTTCTCCCCAGACTTAACCACTACCACTTGAACTCTCCAGGAGCTGTTGCTGGCCTCGATGACTCCCTCCTAAAGCAACCGCTGGACGTCGGACCTGATGAAGGCCTTATCCTGGGTGCTGTACTGTCTGCTCCTGGTGGCGATGGGTTTGCAATCTGGAGTTAGATTGGCAAAGAGGGAAGGAGGGTCGACCTTTACGGTCGCGAGGCCGCACACAGCGAGGGGTGGTAAGGGTCCGCCGAATTTAAGGGTCAGGCTCTGGAGGTTGCACTGAAAACCCAGGCCAAGGATAAGTGCAGCGCAGAGGTTAGGGAGGACGTAAAGGCGAAAACCGTGGAACTCTACGCCTTGGACTGTGAGCGTGACCGTGCAGAACTCCCAAATTGTTACGCGATGGGATCCGGAGGCCAGGGAGATACTTTGATTGATAGGGTGTACCTTAAGGGAGCAGCGCCTTACCGTATTTGGATGTACAAAGCTCTCAGTGCTCCCGGAGTCCAGTAGGCGGAGGTCACATGGCCGTTGACTTTCACGCTGGTGGATGTGTTGGTCAGAGTGTGTGGTCTGGACTGGTTGATTACCATGGATGCGAGTCGTGGTTGATCATTGGGTAGTGAGGCGGCCGCTGCGTCGGGGTCCTGAAATGCCGTCGGTCTCCGTGTGCTGCGGGGTGGACAAGATGGCGGCGCCCGGAGGTCCTGGGGGTCACAAAATGGCGGTGCCCATGGAACGCACGTTGCGGGGTGGAGCAAGATGGCGGCGCCCATGAAACGCACGTGTTGTGCGGGGAGAAGATGGCGGCACCCATTGCTCGCACATGGCCTGGGGAGGAGGGGGGGGGTAGCGGAGTTCTCGGCGCCCATTGTTTGTGACCGGGGGGGTAGGGGCGACCGCTGCCGCTAAGCGGGCCTGGCACACCGCTGTGTAGTGGCCCTTCCCGCAGGCCTTACAAAGGGCAGCGCGGGCCGGGCAGCGTTGGCGGGGGTGTCTTTGTTGGCCGCAAAAATAGCATCAGGGCCCCCCGGAGATCACTGGCTGGCGCATAGTGCAGGCGTACTGGGTGGGTAGCAACCCCGCTGGGGCGGCTGCCTGTGGGGCCCATGAAGTGTAGGAGGAGTGGGCCGCGCGGTTGGGGGCGTAGGACTGTACATTGCACAGGGCGACCGTCACGGAAAGCCCAATGTTTTAGTCTCTGCGAGGTCGCGCATGGCCCCTTCTAGGAGCCGCTGCCTGATAACATCGGACCCAATCCCAGTTACCAAAGCGTCCCTCATAAGGAGATCTGAGTGCTCCTTAGCTGTAACGTCCTGGCAGTCACAGTCCCGAACTAGTGGGATCAGGGCCCTCCGAAAGTCCTCGACTGACTCACCAGGTAGTTGAGTACGCGTTGCGAGCACATGTCTGGCGAAGAGCGTGTTCGTCTTCTGCTCATAACTCTCTTTGAGTCGAGTCATAGCATCAGCGTAATTGGGCGCATCCTGGATCAGCGGGAAGATTTTAGAGTTGAGTCTGGAGTACAAGATTTGAATCTTCTGAGTCTCTGGAACAGGGGTCGGCGCCGCGTTGATATACGCTTCAAAACAAGCTAGCCAGTGCTGAAAGTCCTTTCTGGCGTAGCTTGCGTGTGGATCCAGCTACAGTCGATCTGGTTTAATCCGGAGGTCCACCTTCTGAATCAGAGACTAATACATTGAGGCACAATCAATTTGGCTGGAGACGAAGTTGAATTCAAACTGAGGCTTTATTAGTATCTGAAGTGTGGCCTCCTACAGCAGCTGACGGAATGGCTGCGAGGTGAAGGCCATGCATATTTATAGCCCAGCTCCTGGGCGGAGTAGCATGCAGGGGCCCAGGTGAACCTGTAGTGCAGGTTCTACCGGAGAACACAGTGGTTTACCACAGGGTGGAGGTGTGGGCATGAGTGCGGTGCTCTTTCCAAGAGTCGGTGCAGACTCGATTGGGCCAAATAGCCTCCTTCTGCACTAAGATTCTATGGCAAAGGAGCAGACAGGGAATCAGAAGGAGAGGGAGCAATGACAAACGATGGAATTACGGAGGGGAAAAGAAGGGCCCTCTAATCTGGACTTTCTTTAGTGGGCGTGGAGGAGGAAGGGGGTTAATTTACCATCCCCGCCTGTCAGTGGGCAGACGGGCTTTTTTGCCACACTTCTAGCTTCTAATCACCTGGTGGTGTGAGAAAGTTTGTTATATCCCCAAGTCTGATGGATTCATTTGTGCTGGCCCAGTTGAATTTCCAGCCAAGGGTCATAGTTGCCTGCTCCATATAATGAAGTGTTGTATTTGCATACTACAACAACACTCAGTTACTTGACATGCTGAGCAATGTGAACTGGTGGAGAATTCTTTGGGAAAGGTAATTTTTTGTCCAAGATTGCAATTGATGTCCATGGTAAGATATTGCAGCATTCACCATTTGGGCCATGGGGAACTTTGAGAATTTTCAACAGTTTTAGTTGTGACGAACTAAGGCCAATTTTATTTATCTAATTGTTAGATTTACCAAAATCAAGAGCTTGCACAAATAGTTCAATGTTACAATGTAATCAAAGCGTCTTTGTACAGGGACTGCAGACCCCATTCCATGACCCAAACAATGCCTGTTGGGATCATTGCGCCTAACATTAAGTGTTAGGATTTTAATTCTGTAAATGCCAATCACAGCATTTCCTCCAGGGATATCAAATACTGTAGACATTGTGGACAATTATAAAATTAGGGCTCCCATTAACTAAGTCTGACACAAGTAAATTAGCAGGGGCAAGAAAAATGTAATGTATACACACAACTGTTTATAAATAAGAGAAAAGCCAATAAAAAGATTTTCAAAAAAATAACTAAGCCTGACAGGGGATTTCAATGCATTTTGAAGTGGAATATTGACATCCTGCTCTGTTTATAGACACTTTTCATCGGAAATCTGTCTGTGGTCAATGCTCTGCAAATATCCAAATACTGATTCACACTCAAAAAGGTTTGGATAACTAATTAGTCCAGCTGTAATTCTGGAAATGATTTTCATGGCGAGATATTACTGGTCTTCGCTTTATATTCCGAGCGGTTTTGTTTCCAAATAACCTGTGAGATTGTGTGCAGTAAAGAGGCGATGCTTCTAACACGTTGTTACCTGTCTTACTGCTGAGTGATCTATGAAAGGACGGCGGTGATTTATGGATATTATGTCAATTTTGAATCTTTGGATATTCAGGTCATAAAAATGGGTGGTAAACTCTGATGAATGTTACAACAAAGAAGTACGTCAGGATTTGCGTCGCTGAGAGTTGATATATGCAGGTAGAAGGGTTTAGATAGTAGTGACAATAGATTTTCAAAGATTGCTACTTTTTACATGGTATGGGTTTCATTGGGTTGAAAATGAGCAATGACACCCTGTGTGCCTTACGGGCAGAGCATTTGAATTTGTTAAATTACAAAGATATCTTCATCTTTCCAAAACAACAATAATTAATTAGGTTAAATCTGCCTTGATGAAGAAATTAGACACTAATAAATCATTATTTTAGGATTGTTTATCTGCGCTACAAGTGAAGCCTGTTATGCTCGGTTACCTATTGAGTCAGGTAGCTTCATATTGATGACTTTTAAATCAGCTCTCCAGCCAACATTTACACAATAAAATATAAGGTAAACAAGACAGTTGTGTTAACAGATATCTTTTAATCAATGACAATGAAAAGTATCTTAGAACGAGAAGGCTTTTTAAGCTGCATGGTTAATATTTTTCCCATCTATCCCCCGCCCTCTCGATCAGGAACAAACCAAAGGTAGTCGTGGGGATGTGCGTTTTCGGACTTTCAACACAGCTGGAACTGTGCACCCAAACATGTGCTTTCAACACCGGTGGAACTGTGCACCCAAACATGTGCCTTGAACACAGAGAAACTATCCACTCAAACATGAGCTTGCAACACAGCTGGATCTATCCATCCACATATGTGCTTTCAGGACCGCTGGAACTATCAACCCAAACATGTTCTTTCAACACAGCTGGAACTATCCGTACAAACATGTACGTTCAACACAGCTGGAACTATTTATCCAAACATGTGTTTTTAACATTGCTAGAACTAACTGTAAAGCATGTGCTTTCAACACAGCTGGAACTGTGCACCCAAACATGTGCTTTCAACACAGCTGGATGTTTCCACCCAAACATGTGCTTTCAACATGTGGTAGTCACCACTAATGGCATATTATATGTATTATGGCACTGCCCGTATATTAAGGGTACAACGGTAAATCCCTGCCTGCTTTCTCCGCCCAGCAGGTGGAGTATAAATGTGTGTGCTCTCCGATGCTGCAGAAATTCTGGTTCCAGCTACAGGAGGCACAACATCTTGGCTCAATAAAGCCTCGATTGTTCCACCAGTCTCGTCTTCTGGTAATTGACGGTGCATCAATTTATTGGGCCAAATAGCCTCCTTCTGCACTATGATTCTGTGGCAAAGGAGCAGACAGGGAAGCAGAAGGAGAGGGAGCAATGACAAACGATGGAATTACGGAGTCTTCGGCGCCATTTTGGACGGCGCCTCAGGACCCCTGCCCGTCTGGCCGTTCATCGCCTGCCGCTACCTCCGCCACCGCTGACCAGCCCGGGACCTCCCACCACCTGCTGCAGCTCGCCTCTATCACCCTGGATCAGTCCCAGCCCTGCAACCTCACGACCGCGATGATGACGGTGAAGATCGGTGGCATTAGACGACCTGCCTCTTTGACTCTGGGAGCACAGAGAGCTTCATCCACCCCACTACGGCGCTACTCCCTCCCGGTACACCCCGTCACCCAGAAAATCTCCCTGGCCTCCGGATCCTATTCCGTGGAAATCCGGAGGTACTGCATCGCGGCCCTCACCGTGCCAGGCATAGAGTTCGGCAACTTCCGGCTCTAGGTCCTCCCCCATCTCTGTGCTGCCCTGTTACTCGGCCTGGAGTTTCAGTGCCATCTCCAAAGCCTAACTTTAAAATTCGGCGGACCCCTACTCCCCCTCACCGTCTGCGGCCTCACGACCCTGAAGGTCGATCCACCTTCCCTGTTTGCGAACCTCACCCCGGACTGCAAACCCGTTGCCACTAGGAGCAGACGGTACAGTGCCCAGGACCGGACCTTCAACAGGTCGGATGTCCAACGGCTTCTGTGGGAAGGGGTCATTGAGGCCAGCAACAGCCCCTGGAGAGCCCAAGTGGTAGTAGTAAAGACTGGGGAGAAGCACAGGATGGTCATTGACTACAGTCAGACCATCAATCGGTACACGCAGCTCGACGCGTACCCCCTCCCACTCATATCTGACATGGTCAATCAGATTGCGCAGTATCGGGTCTTTTCCACGGTGGACCTGAAGTCCGCCTACCACCAGCTCCCCATCCGCCCGGAGGACCGTCAATACACTGCGTTCGAAGCAGATGGCCGCCTCCATCACTTCCTTAGGGTTCCCTTCGCCGTCACTATTGGGGTCTCGGTCTTCCAGCGAGAGATGGACCGAATGGTTGACCGGTACGGACTGCGGGCCACCTTCCCGTACCTAGATAACTTCACCATCTGCAGCCACGATCAGCAGGACCACGACGCAAACCCCAAAAAATTCCTCCAGACCGCCAAACTCCTTAATCTCACCTACATTAAGGAGAAATGCGTTTTCCGCACCAACCACTTAGCCATCCTTGGCTATGTCGTGGAAAATGGAGTCCTAGGGCCTGACCCCAACCGCGTGCGCCCCATCATGGAACTCCCTCTCCCCCACTGCCCCAAGGCCCTGAAACGAGGCCTGGGGTTTTTCTCCGATTACGCCCAGTGGGTCCCTAATTATGCAGACAAGGCCCGCCCACTTATTCAGTGCACAGTTTTCCCCCTGGCGGCTGAGGCCCCACCAGCCTTCAACCGCATCAAGGCAGTCATCGCCAAGGCCACGATGCATGCGGTCGACGAGTCCCTCCCCTTTCAGGTCGAGAGCGATGCATTGGACGTAGCCTTGGCCGCCACCCTCAACCAGCCAGGCAGGCCTGTGGCCTTCTTTTCCCGCACCCTCCAGGCCTCCGTAATTCGGCATTCCTCTGTCGAAAATGAAGCCCAAGCCATAGTAGAAGCTGTGTGACATTGGAGTGCATTACCTGGCCGGCAGGAGATTCACTCTCCTCACTGACCTACGGTCGGTTGCCTTTATATTTAATAATACACAGCGGGGCAAGATGAAAAATGACAAGATCCTGAGGTGGAGGATCGAGTTCTCCACCTATAATTTTGAGATCTTGTATCGCCCGGGGAAGCTCAACGAGCCCCCTGATGCCTATCCCGCGGTACATGTGCCAGCACACAAGTGGACTGACTCCGGGCTCTCCACTCTGACCTCTGCCACCCGGGGGTCACCCGGTTCTTCCATTTCATCAAGGCCCACAACCTGCCCTACTCCATTGAGGAGGTCAGGACCGTCACCACAGACTGCCAAGTCTGCGCAGAGTGCAAGCCGCACTTCTACCGGCCAGATCGAGCGCACCTGGTGAAGGCCTCCCGCCCCTTTGAGCACCTCAGCATGGACTTCAAAGGGCCCCTCCCCTCCACCAACCGCAACACGTACTTTCTGAACGTGATTGATGAGTACTCCCGGTTCCCTTTCGCCATCCCATGCCCCGACGAGACTTCTGCCATGGTAATCAAAGCCGTGCACAGCATCTTCACTCTGTTCGGTTTCCCCATCTATATCCACAGCGATCGGGGATCCTCTTTCATGAGTGATGAGCTGAGTCAGTTCCTGCTCAGCAATGGCATTGCCTCAATCAGGACAGCCAGCTACAACCCCCGGGAAAACGGGCAGGTGGAGAGGCAGAACGGGACGGTCCGGAAGGTCGTCCTGCTGGTCCTGCGGTCTAAAAATCTCCCGGTCTCCTGCTGGTAGGAAGTCCTCCCCGACACGCTCCACTCCATCCGATCGCTCCTCTGCACCGCGACTAATGAGACCCCTCACGAACGTGTGTTTGCCTTCCCCAGGAAGTCCACCTCCGGGGTCTCGCTCCCAACATGGCTGACAGTTCCTGGACCCGTCCTCCTCCGGAAGCATGTGCGGACCCATAAGTCGGATCCCTTGGTCGAAAGAGTCCACCTCCTACACGCAAACCCGCAGTACGCCTACGTGGCACACCCCGACGGGCGCCAGGACACAGTCTCCCTCCGGGACCTGGCACCCGCTGGGTCCCCACCCACGATATTTTATGCAAACATTTTTAAATGTGCTTTGTTTAGGTGTGAGTTGACAAGCCTCAAACTGGTACTACCTTCCAAATTAAAAGTAAGTATAAAGAAATAATAAAGTTATACTTTATATTGGTCAACATCAATCCAGGTATGTGAGTGAATGTGTCATAAATTATTAAGAAATGGAACTGACACGTGTTGATTTTGAAAGTATTTTCTACTACCTGACTCTTGATTTCATGTGGGCTAACAAATACCAAACCTGCAAAGGAGCGTTTCTGCAAGGAAATAGACCAACAATGCTGCCATTAAGTAGTCTATTGCTGTGTTTTTCATGCATGCATGACTTGTTTCTCAAGCAACATCATTGATATTAAGAATCCTAAAAATATCATTCACTTATGATACTTTTCGTATGAATATCTGATTAAAATTGAAATGTGAAGATTTGTTTACATAAATATCAGTGAACCTATGTAGAAACATATTTTCACACAAAATGTAAGTTAAAAAACAAGCCAAGATCAAAACAAATATGGAAAAGATATGATGTACATCATTAACACAACTTTTTCACAATTAACTAACTCTGTCTTTTCTCTACTGAATCTGAACATAGCCAAATTGATCAAGAGGAGGCAGAATTCAGTGAGGTCTAGTTTGCTGGACAGTGGTTAATAAATAAACCGTAACACCACATTCTAAGCAATAAGATATGTGCCACATTTTCAGATTTCATTGTCATTTTTTTCTTTACAAGATTTGGGAATGAGTTTGTTAAGTACGGGTTGTTTTTAATACAATGGGTTCACGGGGGTTAGAAAAAAGTCATCAACCAGTTTATGGAATGCAAGACTGCTTCAAACACACACCGTAAGTGTCTATTGTGTTAACCTGTGGCTATTAAACTTGTTTAGCTCGGAAACAGCAGGAAATATTTCCTTGAGACCTACTTCCCAAGAGAAATGGAAATGCAGCCAGTTTTCCTGACCGGCCTACTGTCAACTGAGATATGATGGATACCACTTCTGCTTCTTATGAGCATGCAGAGAGAAAAGGAAGAAAGTACAGATGGATAGACAGGCAATGAGACAGATAATCCTGGGTAAAAGCCTGACCAAACAAGAGAAGCTTCATCACCTCAAGCCCAGAACTGGTCAGAATCTGAATACCAACTAAGAAATTGGATTGGATTGGTTTATTGTCACGTGCACCAAGGTACAGTAAAAAGTATTGTTCTGCGTGCTGCTCAAACAGATCATTCTGTACATGAAAAGAAAATACACAATACGGCAAACATAAAATGCACAACGTAAATACATAAACACAGGCATTGGGTGAAGCATACAGGATTGTAGTACTACTCAGTCGAGAGATCAGATCAGTCCGTATGTCCATCAGTCCATAAGAGAGTCGCTTAGGAGTCTGGTAACAGCAGGGATGAAGCTGTTTTTGAAGTGCAGGTTCTCAAACTTTTGCATATCCTGCCCAATGGAAGAAGTTGGAAGAATGAGTCAGCTGGGTGGGAGGGGTCTTTAATTATGCTGCCCGCTTTACCAAGGCAGCGGGAGGTGTAGATAGAGTCAATGGATGGGAGGTGGGTTCCTGTGATGGACTGGGCGGTGTTCACAACTCTCTGTAGTTTCTTACGGTCTTGGGCCGAGCAGTTGCCATACCAGGCTGTGATGCAGCCAGATAGGATGACTTCCATGGTGCCTCTGTAAAAAGTAGTGAGTCAATGGGAAAAGGCCACATTTCCTTAGTTTCCTGAGGAAGCATAGGTGCTGTTGTGCTTTCTTGGTCATAGAGTCAACGTGGGTGAAGCAGGACAGATTGTTGGTGATGCGCACACCTAGGAATTTGAAGCTGTCAACCATCTCCACCTCGGCTCCATTGATGCAGGCAAGGTGCATACAATGCTTTGCTTCAGAAGTCAATGACCAGCTCTTTAGTTTTGCTGACATTGAGGGAGAGATTGTTGTCAGTACACCACTAGGTTCTCTATCTCCCTCCTGTATTCTGACTCATCGTTGTTCGAGATCCAACCCACTATGGCCTTCTCATCAGCAAACTGGACGAGATGGAGTTGGAACCAAATTCTGCCACGCAGTCGTGTGTATACAGGGAGTATAGTAGGGGGCTAAGTACGCAGCCTTGCGGGGCCCCGTTATTGAGGACTATCTTGGAGGAGGTGTTGTTGTTTATTCTTACTGATTGTGGTCTATGGGTCAAGAAGCCGAGGATTCAGTTGCAGAGAGAGGAGCTAAGCCTTAGGTTTTGGCGCTTTGACATGAGCTTGGCTGGGATTGTGGTGTTGAAGGCAGAGTTGTAGTCAATAAATAGGAATCTGATGTAGGAGTCCTTGATGTCGAGATGCTCCAGGGATGAGTGTAAGGCCTGAGAGATGGCGTCTGCTGTGGACCGGTTGTGGAGGTATGCGAATTGCAGTGGATCAAGGCATTCTGGGAGTATGGAGTTGAAGTGCCTCATGACCAACCTCTCGAAGCACTTCATTACAATTGATGTCAAGGCCACCAGCGGTAGTCATTGAGGCACGTTGCCTTGTTCTTTGGCACCGACCGGTATGATGGTGGACTCCTTGATGCAGGTGGGAACCTCTGAACGGAGAAGGGAGAGGTTGAAGATGTCCACGAACAGATCCGGCAGCTGGTCCACGCAGGCTCTGAGTGCACGACCAGGAATCCCTTCCAGACCCAACCACCTTCCGAGAATTCAGGGAGGCCGATCTGACTTCGGAAGCTGTGATGCTGGGTGTGGGTGTGTCCAGGGCTGCTAGGACAGTCGACAGCGGTTTGATGGTTACCTGCTTGAACCAAGCATAGAATGCATTGAGCTCATCGGGGAGGTGTGCACTGCTGCCAGAGACTCTGCTTGGCTTAGCTTTGTAGCCCGTTATGTTGTTTAAGCCTTGCCACAACCGACGAGGGTCTGTAATGCTAGTATGTGACTCTAGCTTGGTCTAATATTGTCTCTTGGCATTCCTGATGGCTTTGCGGAGGTCGTACCTGAATTTCTTGTATAGGTCAGGGTCGCCTGACTTGAATGCCTCAGACCTGGCCTTCAGTAAAGTGTCAATCTTCCGATTAAACCAATGTTTCCGGTTGGGGAACGCTCCCGAATAAAAAATAGGGTGGCATATTTTAATTATTTTTCTTGTTGTCAGACAATTCTGTAACTAAGTGAATCAAGGTAAACAAACTTTACCTGGATTTTGCAGTCAATGGTGAAGGAACCATGCTTGCCATTTGCCTCACTGACATCTGCTGCTGCAAGTATTGATTGGGTTTAGGGAGGAGAATTGCTGTAATCAGGAGTTTGATTCAGTTAGGTACCCACACTGGGGACCTGTGGTGTTTATACATGGCTCTTCAATCAATCAGATTTGAAAATCCTCAAAGTTAGTGTCTGTGGTAATACCAGGTATTGCGGTACCCAAGAGGTGGATGACCATTGGTTAGACCCATGAGTCTACCATTGGCTGTTGTACATAGCTCCGCCCTGAGAGGCGGAGTATAAGAACCGGTGCTGGCCCAGCAGCCTTCACTTTCTGTATCGAAGCTGCTGGGGAAGAGTTCTAGCAGATTAAAGCCTTCAGTTATGAATCACTTTGTCTTGAGAGTAATTGATTGCGTATCAATTTAATCTACTACAACTTCAGTTGGAAGGATGGATCTCCGTATCAAACCAGAGTGCCTTCAGCTCAGCCCCCACGCGGAAAACTCTGCTGCTATTTTTAAACATTGGCTGGCGTGCTTTAAGGGCTACCTCGACACGGCCGCCGACACCCCCACGGAAGGACAAAAGATGTATCTCCTACGCTCACGGATCAGCCCTGGGATCTACCCTCTTATCGAGGAGGCGGAGAATTATGCTGCCGCGATCGAGCTGCTAGAAGGACATTATATCCGCCGTGTGAACCAGGCCTACGCTTGTCACCTGCTGGAGACTAGGCGGCAAAGCCCTGAGGAAACGTTGGAAGACTTCTACCGGGCGCTGCTGGTGCTGGGCCGAAACTGTGTCTGCCCGCCAGTTTCAGGGAGCGAGCACACGGAACTTTTGATCAGGGATGCTTTCGTGGCAGGTATGACCTCCCCCGATATCCGCCGAAGGCTCCTAGAAAGGGACACTCTGGGACTTAGAGGCACGGGCCCTGGCAGGGTAACATGGACGTCCTTTGCACCCAATCACGCGGCGGCCCCCTGGGCTGCGTGGCACCCTGCAGCGGCAGCCCCTCAGACCTTCCCCCTGACCCCGCAAGCCTGCGCGGCGAGACGGCCCGCTAACGCCGCTGGACCCCGCTGTTTCTTCTGCAGGCAAGCGAATCATCCCGGCCCGCGCTGCCCGGCCCGCACCGCCACCTGCAAAGGGTGCGGCAAGAAGGGCCACTGTGGGGGTCTGCCAGGCCCGCGCTGTGGCCGCGGTCTCCAGCGACTATCGGCAACCCCCCCTTCAGGCCCCGACCGCCAAGCGCTCACCGCCACCCCCCTATCCTAAGGCCACGTGCGACCCGCAGGTGCGGCCATTTTGCCCCCGGACACCACGCTGGACGGGTGGGCGCCGCCATTTTGTCCCTCGCCACCGCCATCTTCTGCATCCCCGGACACCATGTGCGACCCATGGGTGACGCCATCTTTGATGGGGCCCCAGGCCCCCAGCACATCCGACTACACGCTGCCCGACCAGAACCCTCAATTACTTCAGCTGGCCTCGGTGACTCTGGACCAGAGTCGGTCCCGGACGCTTGCAACAGCTACACCGACGATCTCCATCAACGGCCACGAGATGTCGTTCTTGATTGACACTGGGAGCACGGAAAGCTTTGTTCACCCCGACATGGTAAGGCGCTGTTCTCTTGTCACCCATCCCGTAAATCAGAGGATCTCCCTGGCCTCCAGGTCACACTCGGTGGAGATAAAGGGTTTCTGCCTCGCGAACCTCACTGTCCAAGGCAGGAAATTCAACAATTTCCGCCTGTACGTCCTGCCGCACATCTGCGCAGCTACCCTCCTTGGGCTGGATTTCCAGTGCCATCTGCAAAGCCTGACCTTTAAATTCGGCGGCCCTATACCCCCCCTTACTGTCTGCGGCCTCGCGACCCTTAAGGTCGACCCACGTTCCCTGTTTGCGAACCTCACCCCGGATTGCAAACCCGTCACCACCAGGAGCAGACGGTACAGTGCTCAGGACCGGACCTTCATCAGGTCGGAGGTCCAAAGACTGCTGAGGGAAGGGGTCAACGAAGCGAGCAACAGTCCCTGGAGAGCTCAGGTAATGGTGGTAAAGACCGGGGAGAAACATAGGATGGTCATTGACTATAGTCAGACCATCAACAGGTTTACGCAGCTGGATGCGTACCCTCTCCCCGTATAGCCGACCTGGTGAACAGGATCGCGCAATACAAGGTTTTCACCACGGTGGATCTCAAGTCTGCCAACCACCATCTACCCCTCTGTAATGGTGACCGCAAGTACACTGCCTTCGAAGCAGATGGGCGGCTCTATCACTTTTTAAGAGTTCCCTTCGGTATCACGAACGGGGTCTCGGTCTTCCAGCGAGAGATGGACCGAATGGTTGACCGGTACGACTTACGCGCAACGTACCCGTATCGGGATAACGTCACCATCTGTGGCCATGACCAGCAGGACCACGACACCAATCTCCGCAAATTTCTCCAGACCGCGAAAATCCTAAATTTGACATACAATAAGGATAAATGCGTGTTTAGCACCGACCGGCTAGCCATTCTAGGCCACGTAGTGCTTAGTGGAGTCATAATCCCTGACCCTGAATGCATGCGCCCCCTCATAGAGTTCCCCTCCCTCACTGCCCCAAGGCCCTAAAGCGCTGCCTCGGGTTCTTCAGCTATTACGCGCAGTGGGTCCCCAATTACGCAGACAAAGCCCGACCCCTGATCCAGTCCACAACCTTCCCCCTGTCGATGGAGCCCGCCAGGCCTTCAGCCGCATCAAAGCAGACATTGCAAAGGCCATGGTGCACGCCATCGATGAGTCCCTCCCCTTCCAGGTCGAGAGCGATGCGTCCGACGTAGCCCTGGCGGCCACCCGTACCCTCCATGCTTCCGAAATTCGCCATTCCTCAGTCGAAAAGGAGGCCCAGGTTATAGTAGAAGCTGTACGACACTGGAGGCATTACCTGGCCGGCAGGAGATTCACTCTCCTCACGGACCAATGGTCGGTTGCCTTCATGTTCGATAATGCACAGCGGGGCAAGATTAAGAACGTCAAGATCTTGCGGTGGAGGATAGAACTCTCCACCTACAATTACGAGATCTTGTACCGTCCAGGGAAGCTGAACGAGCCGCCTGATGCCCTATCCAGCGGCACTTGTGCCACCGCACAAGTGGACCGCCTCCGATCCCTCCACGAGGACCTCTGCCACCCCGGGGTCACTCGTTTTTTTCATTTTATCAAGACCCGCAACCTGCCCTACTCCATCGAGGAGGTCAGGACAGTCACCAGGGACTGCCAAATCTGCGCGGAGTGCAAACCACACTTCTACCGGCCAGAGAGGACGCACCTGATAAAGGCTTCCCGTTCCTTTGAACGCCTCAGTATGGATTTCAAAGGCCCCCTCCCCTCCACCGACCGCAACACGTACTTCCTTAATGTGATTGATGAGTACTCCCGGTTCCCTTTCGCCATCCCCTGCCCAGACATGACCACAACCACGGCCCTCCAGGGTATCTTTATACTGTTCGGTTTCCCCGCATACACTCAGTGATAGGGAGTCCTCCTTTATGAGCGACGAACCTCGTCAATTCCTGCTCAGCAAGGGCATCGCCTCGAGCAGGACGACAAGTTACAACCCCTGGGGAAACGGGCAGGTAGAGAGGGAGAACGGAACGGTCTGGAAGACCGTCCTGCTGGCCCTACGGTCACTGCTCTGTACATCCACAAATCAGACACCCCATGAACGTCTCCTTGTTTTCCCCAGGAAGTCCTCCTCCGGGACCTCGCTCCCAACCTGGCTAGCAACACCCGGACCCATCCTGCTTCGGAAACATGTGAGGGCGCAAAAGTCGGACCCGTTGGTCGAGAGGGTCCACCTGCTGCACACTAACCCCCAGTACACCTACGTAGCGTTCCCTGACGGCCACCAGGACACAGTCTCCCTTCGGGACCTGGCGCCCGCTGGAGCACCACGCGCACCTGAACCATTGCCCCCACCCCCACCCCCACCCTCCCCACAGCACCTGACTGGAGGGTCAGTACTCCCGCCGCTCCTGTCTAGGCCCGACCACACACCGACGCCCCCTACAGGCGCTTTCCCCCCCTGTCCACCTTTTGCCCCAACAGTGCCGCCTAGGGGTGACGAAGCTGCCAGGGAGGACGACACCACGCTCCCGGAGTCGCATCCGCCGGGACCCCCATCAGAATCACCGCCGAGGCCCAGACGCTCCAGAAGGACGACCAGGCCACCCGATCGACTGATTGCTGCAGCATGAACACTTTGTAAATTCCCTCGACATCACAGTACCTCCATACCTGGTCATACCATGCAAAAGGCGACTATTAACGCCGGCCACCACCCCGCCGGGCTCTTTTTTTAACAGGGGGTGCAGATTAAAGCCTTCAGTTATGAATCACTCCGTCTTGAGAGTAATTGATTGCGCATCAGTGTCTAAATGAGGAAGCATAAAACAAGAATTATAAATTCAACTTAAATCATGTACAAGAAGAGAAATATAGATAATAAAATGCATGTGATTAAAGGAGAGAGGGATAAAAGAGACCAGATCAACAGAAAAAGTTAAAATAATTGTTTTAAATCTCCAATATTATCTTTGTTCTGAGGGACTAAGACTCCACACTAGTAAACTTAATTTCTCAACTCCAGCACTGACCAATCATTAAAAACACACACACTCCTGAATGCGTCAGTCCTAACTTTCTGACCCATCTTTTGTGGGGACTTCGTGGACAAGAATAACATGCTTTTGCCACCATGGTCACTTTAGTGTTAAATCTGTTGGTAAGCACTGCAACATCACTGGTGCAAGATATCTCTGGCAGCAGGTTCCAAATTTTTGTATTTAACTACATGAACGGATGCCAGAGTTGCTATTAAATTTACATTGGAGAGCATGGATGTTGTCACCAGTACCTCAAAATCCTGGCTTTTGTGAGGGCCACGAAGAGTCCAGCATGAGTTTATAGAGTCAAAAAGAAACTAACTTTTATTTACAATATTTATATTGCTCACACTGGCCAGCTCTATTTATACAGCTGAAAGGTTAACGATTGCACGGCCCCCTCATTGGGAGAGCTCATATTCCCGAAGAGTCATTATCCCCAGCCAGTAAGATTCAGGCAGGTTATAAAATCCCTCTCCCTGTCACCCCCCCCCCCCCCCCCCCCACCCAAAGTCTGAGGAATCCGCCGAAGACACTGGCGAAGAAGGGCGTTGGATTCATGAAATCAGGCTGCGCATCATGCGCATGAGGTGCCGGATTGAGCGGCATATAACAAGATGGCGAATGGTGCTTCTGAGGCAAACATAATAATGGCTTCAAGTTTGTGGTCTGTGAACCCAAGGGCCCCTCTCAGAGGTGCCCTGAGTGTCTATCTCGGTGTTGAGAACCTCCGTCATCTCAGCGTCCGTATTTTCGTGCGGCTCTGTAGCGACCCGAGCAGGCTGTAAACATGGTGCCAGAGGCTGATCTCGAGGATCAACATCCATTGTATCTGGGTCCGGTGGCTGCTGTGGCTGGAAAAGCGATTTCCAGGGAAGAGGAAGCAGCCTCCTGGAACTAATGTGGTCGAGATGCTTACGTTGAACACGACCCTGGGCTCGTACCTGGTAGGAGCTCAGCCCGTTTGTCGAAGGATAACGCTGGAGACCCACTGAGTGCCGGTGGCAAAATTGCGAACAAACACCAAGTTTCCTGGCACAAACTGACAGACCAGCCGGTGTCGAGAAGGGCAAGGCCCAGCCATTCCTGATTGCAACGTACTTTGCGCCAATGTCAGGAAAAATCATGCTGAGGTGGGTATGAAGTCTCAGGCCGTTCTGAGAGAGCTACCCCAGTCGCTGCATGAAGAGTGGTCCCAGAACAAATCAAAAAACAAATAAAGTCCACGGAAGCGGAAGACTGTTTCTTGGGGCCCCCCTTAAACGTCTGCACTGCGGGCTCCGCCAACCCATTGTAAGCAGGTTGTATGGAGTAGTGCCAATATGTCGTAACTCGTTCATCTTCACAAAACCAGCAAACTCCTCACTTGTGACAGGGGTGCATGGAATATTGGACGAGCCAGGAAGCTGTGTTCACTGTCAGTTTGTGTTCACCGCGCAAGCGGACTGTGTTATCTGGCTTCATTACTGGTATAACTGGCACTGCCCAGTCGGCAAAACGAACAGTCCTGATAACACACGGCTGATAAGGCATAAGGAACTAGACGCACCCAGAAATACCATGGCGTGGCTTCTGGATCAACCTGATTGCAGGATATGGCCCCTTTATCTTCCCCAAACCGTGCTGGAATACATCTAGGTATCTTCCTCATACCTCAATCAAACCAGCAGAATCCATTTGGCAAATGTCCTGCCATGGCGCAACCAGTCTCGACCCAACAGCCTCGCACTACGATGAGCGGGAGGTGTCCCAACTGGCATCCGTAAATGACAGGGGTCATCATAGCCCCAGCAACGTCTAACGGTTCACCCGTGTACGTGGCAAACCTGGCCTGTGTACCAGTAATAAAAAGTGTTTGAATACTCCACTTGATGCAATGAAACATCTTCAGTCCAACCACGGAGGCCTCTGTGCCGGTGCCCAACTCAAGTGGATTTCCATTCACCCATAGCGTCACTTTAATGGGGGCCTCTCAGGGGACTGCAATGCAATGTAGCGGCAGGCAGATATCCTCCATCCCTCATCCTCGGGTTCAACCGAATGGAAAGTACGGGTCCCGGGCTGGCCACTTCTTCTGCTGGAGTATCTGGCCCTCTCACTTGGCCATGACTGGCGTCCGTGCCGGGGTCAGCACCCACAGATCCTACATTTACCTGGCTCCTCATCCAAGGGCTCGAGAGAAGGCTCTCTGTAGGAAGGAACTTCTGACGGCCATCGGCATGCGCCCTTACGGCGCCACGTCCAAGACAGGGCAGGGGTATGGGAAGATGCTTCCAGATAGGAGGGGGCATGCCCCAGGTCATTCACCTCCATTCCCTATAACTCCTGCACTCCCGTTCTGTGCTTTTTTGAGACAATGCTATCTGGATGGTCTGTTGAAAAGTCAATGTCAGCTCGGCTAACAGTTTTGTCTGGGTGGCCGCGTTGTTGATGCCACAAGTCAACCGGCCACATAACATCTCTGACAAAGTGGTGACATATTCACAGTATTCCGCAATCCTGCTTAGCCTGGATAAGAACTCGGTAATGGATTCCCCAGAGTCCTCTCTGCGGTGTTAAGCCGGTGACGTTGGACTATCACCGACGAGATTGGATTAAAATGTCATCCCACCAAAGTCACAAGCTCATCAAACACTTTTGTATCAGGTGTGGCTGGGTCTGTAAGGCTTCTTATCACCCCAAATGTATGTGTATCATAGGCAGTTAGTAAAATGACCCCCTGGCGGTTATTTTTGGTGATGTTATTCGTACGCATTCTTTGTGCGTACGGGTTCCGACTCTTCAGCTCAGCATCAAATACATCCAAACGTCCATACAGAGGCATGGTGCAACAGAAAAAAAACTTCCAACCTGTATCCAACAAAAATCCAAGGAGGTGGCTTCAGCAGCGTAGGCAGCTATCCAATTTTAACCCTCGTCACCAGTTTTGTGAGGGCCACGAAGAGTCCAGCACGGGTTTGTAGAATCAAACAGAAAGTCACTTTATTTACAACAATATTTACACAGCTTCAGAAGTTCACAAGTTGTTTGCTCTCTTAAGCCAGTACCACACTGGCCAACTCTTTTTATACAGCTGAAACGTTAATGATTAGAACCCCCCCCCCCATTTGGGGAGGTCATATCCCCCACAAGTCATGGGGTAACCAATTGTCCCCAGCCAATAGGATCTGTGCAGGTTATAACACGGGCCATTTGTTTAGATTTAAAATACAGCTCCAGATAGACTAGAACAGGGTTTTTCAAATCCAGGGTTGCGACCCACGGGTGGTGTTGGGAGGGTCGCAGTGCAATCGGCCATGGTGTTCCCGATCGCGGGAGAAATGGCCAATGTCTGCCACCGGCTTTTAGGCTGAGAATGTCGGCCATAGCTGCCAGCAGCCGCAGTATTTTGCGTTGCTCCATGTGATTGGCACCCAGATTATCCAATGGGTGATTAGCTTTCCTAACGTCACATCTGGCGCCCCATTGTTCTACTGACCAATAGGAGGAGTCGGGTCGGTACTTCCGGTGGTGGGAGCTCGGGGCCTGTGAAGGACATGGAGAGCGGCCGAGTGAAGTTTGTGTGAGGGGTGGGAATGGCGGGTCACAATGCTGGCAGTCAGCACCAGTTCACTGGCTTCCACAAGGACTTCAATGTCTACACCATCACGGGGAGGAGGAATTATGTGATAGCTACATATACAGGGATTGCAGCAATTTGCTTGTTCTTCAAACTGAGATCCAAGAAGAAGGCACCAACAGCAATCACAGAAAATAAATGACGTGTGGTTCTCCTTTGGGGCAGGGCAAGTGGAATTTTAAGGTCCAGTATGTGAAATAGTGTGAATGTTTGAAACCTCTGCAATCATAGAACATAGAACAATACAGCGCAGTACAGGCCCTTCGGCCCACGATGTTGCACCGAAACAAAAGCCATCTAACCTACACTATACCATTATCATCCATATGTTTATCCAATAAACTTTTAAATGCCCTCAATGTTGATGCCACAAGTCAACCGGCCACATAACATCTCTGACAAAGTGGTGACATATTCACAGTATTCCGCAATCCTGCTTAGCCTGGATAAGAACTCGGTAATGGATTCCCCAGAGTCCTCTCTGCGGTGTTAAGCCGGTGACGTTGGACTATCACCGACGAGATTGGATTAAAATGTCATCCCACCAAAGTCACAAGCTCATCAAACACTTTTGTATCAGGTGTGGCTGGGTCTGTAAGGCTTCTTATCACCCCAAATGTATGTGTATCATAGGCAGTTAGTAAAATGACCCCCTGGCGGTTATTTTTGGTGATGTTATTCGTATGATGTTGTTAGAGTTCACTACTGTAGCAGGTAGGGCATTCCACGGCCTCACTACTCTTTGCGTAAAGAACCTACCCCTGACCTCTGTCCTATATCTATTACCCCTCAGTTTAAGGCTATGTCCCCTCGTGCTAGCCATTTCCATCCGCGGGAGAAGGCTCTCACTGTCCACCCTATCTAACCCTCTGATCATTTTGTATGCCTCTATTAAGTCTCCTCTTAACCTTCTTCTCTCTAACGAAAACAACCTCAAGTCCATCAGCCTTTCCTCATAAGATTTTCCCTCCATACCAGGCAACATCCTGGTAAATCTCCTCTGCACCCGTTCCAAAGCCTCCACGTCCTTCCTATAATGCGGTGACCAGAACTGTACGCAATACTCCAAATTCGGCCGTACCAGAGTTCTGTACAGCTGCAACATGACCTCCTGACTCCGGAACTCAATCCCTCTACCAATAAAGGCCAACACTCCATAGGCCTTCTTCACCACCCTATCAACCTGGATGGCAACTTTCAGGGATCTATGTACATGGACACCTAGATCCCTCTGCTCATCCACACTTTCAAGAACTTTTCCATTAGCCAAATATTCCACATTCCTGTTTTTCCTTCCAAAGTGAATCACCTCACACTTCTCTACATTAAACTCCATTTGCCACCTCTCAGCCCAGCACTGCAGCTTATCTATATCCCTCTGTAACCTGCTACTTCCTTCCACACTATCGACAACACCACCGACTTTAGTATCGTCTGCAAATTTACTCACCCACCCTTCTGCGCCTTCCTCTAGGTCGTTGATAAAAATGACAAACAGCAACGGCCCCAGAACAGATCCTTGTGGTACTCCACTTGTGACAGAACTCCATTCTGAACATTTCCCATCAACCACCACCCTCTGTCTTCTTTCAGCTAGCCAATTTCTGATCCACATCTCTAAATCACCCTCAATCCCCAGCCTCCGTATTTTCTGCAATAGCCTACCGTGGGGAACCTTATCAAACGCTTTGCTGAAATCCATATACACCACATCAACTGCTCTACCCTCGTCTACCTGTTCAGTCACCTTCTCAAAGAACTCGATAAGGTTTGTGAGGCATGACCTACCCTTCACAAAGCCATGCTGACTATCCCTGATCATATTATTCCTATCTAGATGATTATAAATCTTGTCTCTTATAATCCCCTCCAAGACTTTACCCACTACAGACGTGAGGCTCACCGGTCTATAGTTGCCGGGGTTGTCTCTGCTCCCCTTTTTGAACAAAGGGACCACATTTGCTATCCTCCAGTCCTCGGGCACTATTCCTGTAGCCAATGATGACATAAAAATCAAAGCCAATGGTCCAGCAATCTCTTCCCTGGCCTCCCAGAGAATCCTAGGATAAATCCCATCAGGTCCCGGGGACTTATCTATTTTCAGCCTGTCCAGAATTGCCAACACCTCTTCCCTACTTACCTCAATGCCATCTAATCTATTTACCTGGAGCTCAGCATTCTCCTCCACAACATTATCTTTTTCCTGAGTGAATACTGACGAAAAATATTCATTTAGTATCTCGCCTATCTCTTCAGACTCTACACACAATTTCCCATCCCTGTCCTTGACTGGTCCTACTCTTTCCCTAGTCATTCGCTTATTCCTGACATACCTATAGAAAGCTTTTGGGTTTTCCTTGATCCTTCCTGCCAAATACTTCTCATGTCCCCTCCTTGCTCGTCTTAGCTCTCTCTTTAGATCCTTCCTCGCTACCTTGTAACTATCCATCGCCCCAACTGAAACTTCACACCTCATCTTCACATAGGCCTCCTTCTTCCTCTTAACAAGAGATTCCACTTCTTTGGTAAACCGCGGTTCCCTCGCTCGGCACCTTCCTCCCTGCCTGACCGGTACATACTTATCAAGAACACGCAGTAGCTGATCCTTGAACAAGCTCCACTTATCCAGTGTGTCCAAAACTTGCAGCCTACTTCTCCACCTTATCCCCCCCAAGTCACGTCTAATGGCATCATAATTTCCCTTCCCCCAGCTATAACTCTTGCCCTGCGGTGTATACTTATCCCTTTCCATCATTAACGTAAACGTCACCGAATTGTGGTCACTGTCCCCAAAGTGCTCACCTACCTTCAAATCCAACACCTGGCCTGGTTCATTACCCAAAACCAAATCCAATGTGGCCTCGCCTCTTGTTGGCCTGTCAACAAACTGTGTCAGGAAACCCTCCTGCACACACTGAACAAAAAACGACCCATCTAATGTACTCGAACTATATCTTTTCCAGTCAATACTTGGAAAGTTAAAGTCTCCCATAATAACTACCCTATTACTTTCGCTCTTATCCAGGATCATCCTCGCCATCCTTTCCTCTACATCCCTAGAACTATTTGGAGGCCTATAGAAAACTCCCAACAGGGTGACCTCTCCTTTCCTGTTTCTAACCTCAGCCCATACTACCTCGGAAGATGAGTCCCCATCTAGCATCCTCTCCGCCACCGTAATACTGCTCTTGACTAGCAGAGCCACACCTCCCCCTCTTTTGCCTCCTTCTCTGAGCTTACTAAAACACCTAAACCCCGGAACCTGCAACATCCATTCCTGTCCCTGCTCTATCCACGTCTCCGAAATGGCCACAACATCGAAGTCCCAGGTACCAACCCATGCTGCCAGTTCCCCTACCTTATTTCGTATACTCCTGGCATTGAAGTAGACACACTTCAAACCACCTACCTGAACACTGGCCCCCTCCTGCGACGTCAAATCTGAGCTCCTGACCTCTATACTCTCATTCTCCCTTACCCTAAAACTACAATCCAGGTTCCCATGCCCCTGCTGCATTAGTTTAAACTCCCCCAAAGAGCACTAACAAATCTCCCCCCCAGGATATTTGTGCCCCGCAGGTTCAGATGTAGATCATCCTGTCTGTAGAGGTCCCACCTTCCCCAGAAAGCGCCCCAGTTATCCAGAAATCTGAATCCCTCCCGCCTGCACCATCCCTGTAGCCACATGTTTAATTGCTCTCTCTCCCTATTCCCCATCTCACTATCACGTGGCACGGGCAACAACCCAGAGATAACAACTCTGTTTGTTCTAGTTCTGAGCTTCCATCCTAGCTCCCTGAAAGCCTGCCTGACATCCTTATCCCCTTTCCTACCTATGTCGTTAGTGCCAATGTGGACCACGACTTGGGGCTGCTAACCCTCCCCCTTAAGGACCCGGAAAACACGATCCGAGACATCACGTACCCTTGCACCTGGGAGGCAACATACCAAACGTGAGTCTCTCACGCTCCCACAAAATCTCCTATCTGTGCCCCTGACAATAGAGTCCCCAATTACTAATGCTCTGCTCCTCTCCCCCCTTCCCTTCTGAGCAACAGGGACAGACTCTGTGCCAGAGGTCTGTACCCCATGGCTTACCCCTGGTAAGTCGTCCCCCCCCACAAGTATCCAAAGCGGTATACTTGTTTCTCAGGGGAACGACCGCAGGGGATCCCTGCACTGACTGTTTTTTCCCCGTCCCTCTTACAGTTACCCATCTATCTCCAATCTTTGGTGTAACTAATTCCCTGAAGCTGCTATCTATGACCCCCTCTGCCTCCCGAATGATCCGAAGTTCTTCCAACTCCAGCTCCAGTTCCCTAACTCGGTCTTGGAGGAGCTGGAGATGACAGCACTTCCTGCAGGTAAAATCTGCAGGGACACTAACGGCATCCCTCACCTCAAACATCCTGCAGGAGGAACATTGCACTCCCTTCCCTGCCATTCCTCTAACTTTCTACCAAGATCTGGCTAACAACTAAATTAAAAAATTTTATATATTAAAAAAAAATTATTAATAACAATAATAAAATATGGTACTTACCTCACACCAAAGGGTTTTATTATTAGGTTAGAGGAGGAGGGCGGGTGGGAGACACTACACGTGTAGTGTCTCGGGTTTCCTCTCCACCAGAATTTATTGGTGAGGGTCTTCCCAGAAGTCCGCGGGTCGACTTCCTGTTCCCACCTTAAACACTAGAATTTTTTTTTTTTAAATTTACTTAAAGGAGAAACTTACCTCAGGAAATCACTTCCGCACTGCCCCCACTGAAATGGACTAGCCTGCTCCGCTCCTGCTGAATTCGACTTGGCCTGCAAGGTAAGCAAGTTGTTAATCAGCGCTTTTTCAAAATTCCCGCGCTGATTCTAAGGTCCCAGCTCTCACTCCCGAACTCAACAGCTGACCTGCAAGGTAAGTAAGTTAACCTGTACTCACCTCACCACAGACAGCGACCTTTTAAATGGTCCCCTCTGCCTCGCAGCCCCCGCGCTTTTTCAAAATTCCCGCGCTGATTCTAAGGTCCCAGCTCTCACTCCCGAACTCAACAGCTGACCTGCAAGGTAAGTAAGTTAATCTGTACTCACCTCACCACAGACAGCGACCTTTTAAATGGTCCCCTCTGCCTCGCAGCCCCCGCGCTTTTTCAAAATTCCCGCGCTGATTCTAAGGTCCCAGCTCTCACTCCCGAACTCAACAGCTGACCTGCAAGGTAAGTAAGTTAATCTGTACTCACCTCACCACAGACAGCGACCTTTTAAATGGTCCCCTCTGCCTCGCAGCCCCCGCGCTTTTTCAAAATTCCCGCGCTGATTCTAAGGTCCCAGCTCTCACTCCCGAACTCAACAGCTGACCTGCAAGGTAAGTAAGTTAATCTGTACTCACCTCACCACAGACAGCGACCTTTTAAATGGTCCCCTCTGCCTCGCAACCCCCGCGCTTTTTCAAAATTCCCGCGCTGATTCTAAGGTCCCAGCTCTCACTCCCGAACTCAACAGCTGACCTGCAAGGTAAGTAAGTTAATCTGTCTCTATAATCATGTCACTATAATGGTTGATTATGTTTTCAGTCTTTACAAATAAAACTTATGGGACTCCATGCGCTGTTTAAAAAAAAAAAATAGATGGCTGTCCGCATACATGCCCCCTCAGGTGGATTCGGCAGTGTGCAGGCCCAGCCACCTCCTGACATCAGCGCACTGTTCCAGTACTGTCTCCTCCTTGTGTGTCCTATGACCCTGTCATTGCAATGATGCAGACAGAACTGCTGGTGACTTAACTACCATGATGATTTATTGATTAACGCGTGGAAACAACGCTGATGTCCGACTTTCCTGATGTATGCCTTACTACCAACTGCCATGAGTCGGATGTCACATGACCGATGCCTGATGCCACCAGCTGGTTGGAAATTGCATTGCCAACTATATACAATATTATTCACAGGCATATCGCCACACCCCCCTTCCTTTGGAGATGTCAACATTTATATACAACACATGACTTAACACATGCGGCATGTATATACAGATTTAACTGTGCTTACATTCACATGATATGCCTCCTAAACATGTCCCTTGTGCACAGTTGATTGTGCATCTCCAACATGGTCACCCCGCTGATCATCTGGGCTCTTGTCAGCTTTCTGGAAGACTGGTTTCTGTACCGGTCTTTTGTGCCTTATCCTTTTGATGCAATGCTTCCTGAAGTCCGGCATCCTTGCTGGTCATGCCTGCGTCACCAGCTTTTTTCGTGTCTTTGCAAGATGTTTTTTGCTATTACGTCGTTGTGTATTCTCTGGCCTGTCGGCCACATTGTCATTGTCTCCTTGCTTCGTGTCATCAGTGGGACTCACGGTGTCCCCCACTCTCCTTCTCCTCTTTTTTGATTTGAGAACAATTTTGTGACTGATTTTGTAACTGCTCCTCTTTTTTCACTTGAGTTTGGTCGCACCCATCTTGCCGCTGGCCTGCACCATGGGAGCAGTAGCTTGTGGATCGTCTGTTGAGACATCTCATGTTGCCCTGCTTCTGAGGGCCAGTGCGGTTGTGGTCAAGTCTGTACCTTGAATGGCTGGCTGCAGAGCCCCGCACTCTCGTGTTTGAGTTGGATCACATTCCCAACGTTGGGTGCTGTCCTTACATCCTGTGTTTGAGCCCCAAATGATGGCTCCTCATTACTCAAAATTACAATGCATAAGTCATCTTTTCCTGAAGAACCAAATAGTGGCTCATCCTCTCCTTGTGATATTATGTACGTATCAGTCATCGTAGAACAACATACCGATATAGCCATCTGCTCCTCTAACTCCTCTGGAGTGGCCTCTAGTACTGGGGTGTCCACTACCGGAACCATTTCATAGCCCTGGGATGATTCACCATATGCCGCTGGAGCCAGTTTCAGAATGGGTATTATATCTTCCATTATTAGTTTGTTCGCAGCTGAATCATTTTTCTCCAACGTGTGTGCTACTCCAATCTCACTTTCCATCTCTGCGTGCGCTATCTCAGAGCTTGCTCACTTCTCGGTGCCCTGCGCATGATGGTGACCACCTCGTCAGTCCCTGCCAAACCACTGGAGTGCTTCACGGGCTTCCTCATCTAGCTTACCGTCACTCCTGTGAAACAACCTTACTGTCGTTTCATAGTCGCCCTGATTTGCTCACCCGCCGAGCCTTTATCTTCTTCATCGTACTCATTGTTTTCGTAAATATCATCGTAGTACTCATCATCGGAGTCAATCTCATCATACTCATCGTCACCTTCTTCCGCGAAGTATAACACGGTTCACAGAATGATTTGTTCTTTTTTAAAAAAAATATATTTTATTGAAAATTTTTCGATCACAATTTTTTCCCCTTACACATCAAACATAACAAAAAAGAAAATTTAACAGTGAACAAATGGCTAATCAACATGGTAAACTAATCATTTAACATAAACTAAAACTTTCCACCCCCCCCCCTCCCCCCTGGGTTGCTGCTGCTGGTCACCTATCTTCCCTCTAACGTTCCCTAGGTATTCGAGGAATGGCTGCCACCGCCTGGTGAACCCTTGAGCCGATCCTCTCAGCGCAAACTTCATCTGCTCCAGTTTTATGAACCCCGCCATATCGTTTATCCAGGCCTCCAGTCCGGGGGGTTTCGCTTCCTTCCACATGAGTAAAATCCTACGCCGGGCTACTAGGGACGCAAAGGCCACAACGTTGGCCTCTTTCGCCTCCTGTACTCCCGGCTCATCTGCAACTCCAAATAAAGCTAGCCCCCAGCCTGGTTTGACCCGGACCTTCACCACCTTCGAAATCACTCCCGTCACTCCCTTCCAATACCCCTCCAGTGCCGGGCACGACCAAAACATATGTGCGTGGTTTGCCGGGCTTCCGCCGCACCTCCCACACTTGTCCTCCACTCCAAAGAACCTGCTCAATCTTTCTCCCGTCATGTGTGCTCTATGTAGCACCTTGAATTGAATCAGGCTAAGCCTGGCGCACGAGGAAGAGGAATTTACCCTGCTTAGGGCATCAGCCCACATACCCTCCTCTATCTCCTCCCCTAGCTCTTCTTCCCACTTTCCTTTTAATTCGCCCACCAGCTCCTCCCCCTCTTCCCTCATCTCTCGGTATATCTCTGACACCTTGCCCTCCCCGACCCACACCCCCGAAAGCACTCTGTCCTGAATCCCCTGTGCCGGGAGCAGCGGAAATTCCCTCACCTGTTGTCTTGTGAACGCCCTCACCTGCATATATCTAAGGAAGTTTCCCCGGGGCAACTTATACTTTTCCTCCAATGCTCCCAAGCTCGCAAACGTCCCATCTATAAATAAATCTCCCACCCTCCTAATTCCCAACTGGTGCCAGCTCTGAAATCCTCCATCCATCTTTCCTGGGGCAAACCTGTGGTTGTTCCTGATTGGGGACCCCACCAGGGCTCCCCGCGCACCTCTCTGTCGCCTCCATTGTCCCCAAATATTCAATGTTGCCGCCACCACTGGGTTTGTGGTAAACTTTTTGGGTGAGAGCGGTAGCGGCGCCGTCACCAGCGCCTCTAGGCTCGTCCCTTTACAGGACTTTCTCTCCAATCTTTTCCACGCCGCTCCCTCTCCCTCCATCATCCATTTACGAATCATCGCCACATTGGCGGCCCAATAGTAGTCGCCCAAATTCGGTAGCGCCAATCCTCCTCTGTCTCTGCTACGTTGTAGGAACCCCCTCCTTACCCTCGGGACTTTCCCTGCCCACACGAAGCTCGTGATGCTCCTGTCTATTTTTTAAAAAAAGGTCTTAGTGATTAGTATAGGGAGACATTGAAATACAAATAAGAACCTCGGGAGGACCATCATCTTAATTGCCTGCACTCTGCCCGCCAACGACAGAGGCTGCATGTCCCACCTCTTGAAGTCCTCCTCCATTTGTTCTACCAATCGTGTCAGGTTAAGTCTGTGTAAGGTTCCTCAGCTCCTAGCGATCTGAATCCCCAGGTATCGGAAGTTTCTTTCCACTTTCCTTAGAGGCAGGCCTTCTATCTCTCTACTCTGGTCCCCAGGGTGTATCACGAATAGTTCACTCTTCCCCATGTTAAGCCTATATCCCGAGAAATCTCTGAACTCCCTCAATATCTGCATGACCTCTGTCATCCCCCCCACTGGGTCCGTCACATACAACAGTAGGTCATCCGCGTATAGCGACACTCGGTGTTCTTCTCCCCCTCTAATCACCCCTCTCCATTTCCTGGAGTCTCTCAACGCCATGGCCAGAGGTTCAATTGCCAACGCGAACAACAATGGAGATAGCAGGCATCCCTGTCTTGTTCCCCTATATAGTTAGAAATACTCCGATCTTTGCCGACCCGTGACTACACTTGCCGTTGGGGCCCCATAAAGGAGTTTGACCCAGCTAATAAACCCGTTCCCGAACCCAAACCTCCTTAACACCTCCCATAAGTACTCCCACTCCACCCTATCAAATGCCTTCTCTGCATCCATTGCCGCCACTATCTCTGCCTCCCCCTCCACTGGGGGCATCATTATCACCCCTAATAGTCGTTGCACGTTGACATTCAGTTGTCTCCCCTTTACGAACCCTGTCTGGTCTTCGTGCACCACCCCCGGGACACAGTCCTCTATCCTCAATGCCAGTACCTTTGCCAGCAATTTGTCGTCCACATTCAATAATGAAATAGGTCTATAGGACCCGCACTGCAACGGATCTTTATCCCGCTTCAGAATTAGCGATATCGTCGCCTCCGACATTGTCGGGGGTAAAGTCCCTCCTTCCCTGGCCTCATTGAACGTCCTCACCAACAGCGGGGCCAACAAGTCCACGTATTTTCTATAAAATTCCCCCAGGAACCCGTCTGGTCCCGGAGCCTTCCCTGCTTGCATATTCCCCAGCCCCTTAATAACCTCGTCCACCCCAATCGGTGCCCCCAGGCCTTCCACCTCCTGCTCCTCCACCCTCGGGAACCTCAATTGATCCAGGAACTGCTGCATCCCCTCCTCTCCCTCCGGGGGTTGGGACCTGTACAGTCCTTCATAAAAGGTCTTGAACACCTCGTTTATCTTCCCTGCTCTCCGCACCGTAGCTCCCTTTTCGTCTCTAATTCCCCCTATCTCCCTCGCCGCTGTCCTCTTTCGCAGCTGATGGGCCAGCAGGCGACTAGCCTTTTCCCCATATTCATACCTCCTCCCCTGTGCCTTCCTCCACAGCACCTCCGCCCTTCTGGTAGTCAAAAGGTCGAACTCCGTCTGGAGTCGTCTTCTCTCCCTGTACAGTCCCTCCTCCGGGGTCTCCGCAAATTCCCTGTCCACCCTTAAAATCTCCCCCAGTAATCTTTCCCTTTCCTTGGCCTCTGTTTTCCCTTTGTGGGCCCTAATGGAGATCAGCTCTCCTCTGACCACCGCTTTTAGTGCTTCCCATACCACTCCCACTCGGACCTCCCCGTCGTCATTGGCCTCCAGGTACCTCTCAATACATCCCCGCACTCTTCCACACACTCCCTCATCCGCCATCAATCCCACATCTAATCGCCAGAGTGCTCGCTGCTCCCTTTCCTCTCCTAGTCCCAGGTCCACCCAGTGTGGGGCATGGTCCGAAACCACTATGGCTGAATACTCAGCTTCTTCCACCCTTGAGATCAACGACATTCCCAGAACAAAAAAATCTATCCGGGAGTACACTTTATGGACATGGGAGAAGAAGGAGAACTCCCTGGCCCTCGGTCTAAGAAATCGCCATGGATCCACTCCCCCCATTTGGTCCATAAACCTCTTGAGCACCTTGGCCGCTGCCGGCCTTCTTCCGGTCTTCGATCTGGATCTATCTAACCCTGGGTCCAGCACGGTGTTGAAGTCCCCTCCCAATATCAAGTTTCCTACCTCCAGGTCCGGTATATGACCCAACATCCGTCTCATAAATCCCGCATCGTCCCAATTCGGGGCATATACATTAACCAACACGACCTCCATTCCCTCCAGCCTGCCACTCACCATTACATATCTACCTCCGCTATCTGCTACGATGCTCCTTGCTTCAAATGCTACCCGTTTCCCCACCAATATGGCCACCCCTCTATTCTTTGCATCTAGTCCTGAGTGGAACACCTGTCCCACCCATCCTTTCCTTAACCTAACTTGGTCCGCCACCTTCAGGTGCGTCTCCTGGAGCATAGCCACGTCTGCCCTTAGTCCTTTCAAGTGCGCGAGCACTCAGGCCCTTTTAATTGGTCCATTCAGGCCTCTCACGTTCCACGTGATCAGCCTCACTAGGGGGCTACCTGCCCCCTTCCCGTGTCAACTAGCCATCACCTTCTCTAGGCCAGTCCCGTATCCCGCCTCCGCGCTCCCTCCCACTCGCTCCCCAGGCGTCGCATTCCATCCCCGTCCACCCACTCTTTAGCCATTTCCTCTTTGATTTCCGCAGCAGCAACCCAGTTATCCCCCCCCCCCCCGCTAGATCCCCTTCTAGCGTGATTGCTCCCCCATATTACTTCCGCAAGTCAGCTGACTTCAACTGACCCCGGCTACTCCTGCTCACTCCTTGACCCCCCCCGTGTGGGGAACTCCCATCCGCCTTGCGCCTGTCTTCCCGCCGTTATCTTTCTGGCGCGGGAACATCCCTTTATCTGACCCGCCTCTTGTGGCGCAGCTCCCTTTCCCCTCCCCCTCCCCTTCCTCATTCTCCGCCTATGTCCCTTCTTTCCCCCCTCACCGGCGCCCACATTTCTTAGTGTCTCCCCCCATCCCAATTTACTTCTCTATTTACATCGACAATAACATTCCCTACAGTATCAGTCCCTCAGTTCCGATCCAATTTCTCCTCTTTAATAAAGGTCCATGTTTCTTCCGCCGTATCGAAATAGTGATGTCTCTCCTGGTACGTGACCCATAGTCGTGCCGGCTGCAGCATCCCGAACTTCACCTTTTTGTGTAACACATCCTTGGCTCGGTTAAAACTCGCCCTCCTACTCGCCACCTCCACACTCCAATCCTGGTACACCCGTACCACTGCATTCTCCCATCTGCTACTCCGTACTTTTTTAGCCCATCTCAGGACCTCTTCTCTATCTTTAAGGCGGTGAAATCGCACGATTGTCGCCCTAGGTGGTTCTCCCGCTTTTGGTCTTCTCGCTGGGATCCGATGTGCCCTCTCCACCTCCAAGGGGCCCGCAGGGGCCTCAGCTCCCATCAACGAGCTTAGCATCGTGCTTACATAAGCTCCACAATCCGCTCCTTCCACTCCCTCAGGGAGACCCAGTATCCAAAGGTTCTTCCTTCGCGCTCTGTTTTCTAGGGCCTCAATGCTTTCAATGCACTTTTTGTGGAGCGCCTCGTGCGTCTGTGTTTTGACTGCCAGGCCCAGGATCTCGTCCTCATTATCCGTCACCTTCTGCTCCACTACGCGGAGCTCTGTCTCCTGGGTCCTTTGTGCCTCCTTGAGCCCCTCAATTGCCTGTAGCATCGGGGTCAGCACCTCCCTCTTTAGTAGCTCCACACACCGTCTCAAGAATTCGTCTTGCTCGGGCCCCCATGTCGCCTGGGCTTTCTCCGCCGCCATCTTGTGTCTTCTCCCTTTCTGTCCCTATCGTCGAGGATTCCTCGCGCTGCAGCCGCCGCCGACGACATTTTCCTCTTTCGTTGGGGGGGGACTCCCTATTCACTCACCCCACACCGGGTTCCGTCGCACGAAAATTTCCCGTTGGGGCTCTTAAAAGAGCCCGAAGGTCCGTTGGAGCTGGAGCCGCCGAAACATGCGGCTTAGCTGGTCATCGTCGCAACCGGAAGTCCTCCAGAATGATTTGTTCATACAGGAATTGATGTATTTTCGAATCAGCATCTTGTCTTGCTGCAGAGTTTCCATCTAACACTCCATGCTCTGGAACCTCAGCAGGAGTGAAGAAGTTGAAAAAAAGTATAATGTAGTACAGTTTTCGTAGCTGCTTTACGAGTGGGTCAACCCTTATGCGACAACTTCATTTTAATGGATCTCAGTGTGACATTTTTTCCTTTCTTTCAGTTGATGTGGCAGCCGGTGCACCAGTGGTTGGAGATATGAAGAAGCCTGCCCCATCAGGCCGTGACTCCATCTGGTATGTTTTTCCGAGCACCTCATTCGTGAAGTATTCATTCGATTCAAACTTGAACTCCAGAGTGAAGCTTATTGGCTGTCCCAGGTCTGAGAAACTTACGGTGACACCTTGTAGATGCTGCAAGATGGGCTCATCGTGCTCTTGTATCGTGCCACTGAACATATCCTCATTTCCGAAGACCCCTCACCAGAACTCTGAGGTGTCCTTTGGATCCTCTATCTCTGTCTCTGGCTGATATTCCTCCACTTTCACTAGCGCTTGTCTCTCATCGCATAATTGTGCCACTGTATCTAGTTGCGAGAATGAGTGTTCTTGTGTCGCCTCACTGACTTAGACGTACAGCCGCTTAACTAGGTTCAGGGCCTCACATGCATCCGCCCTTATGCTGGACTCACATTTTGTGTCCACAATTGAAAATGGTACAATGTGATTTCTGTTGCGTACCCATGCTTCGAGTTCACATTCCCCAAGCTTCTCAATCTCATTCACACTGTAGTCTATCAGCAGTCTTGGTTGAACTCGCAGCCTGTGAGGAGGTTTGCCCTCGTTCCCCTGTCGAGCTTGCATTTTGTCAGTGTGTCATTCAGCATCACTGGAATTATGCATCTGTTTTTGATGGTAATAGCTGGATCACCACAGTTATCCCCAATAGTCATGAGTACTTCTTCCTCTTTTATACACGGTGTCCTTGGTTGAAATCAGATCAACGAAAAATAATTCTTCAATTGGCATCTCAACGATTGCATTGACTGACCCTGTTTGGTCCACTGTAGGATGCGAAAAACATTATTTTGCAAAATGATTTGTACAGCCACACAGGAGCATACCTTTCCATAAGCTCGACATTGCCTTGGGTCATGTCGATTGCCACATTTCTGGCATAAAATGGCAGCTCTGGTCAGCTGCTCAAAATGCCGCCTGCACTGACACCATGTTTCTTATTAATCTGCGTCACAGTGCTCATGGCACTGCCGTCTTTTCCATGTTGGCACCAAAATGTTTTGTGCTGAGTGAACTGATCTGCTGTGCAGCCAGCTCACTCGCATGGCAGATCTTAATCGCATTTTCCAATTTCATGTCTTCTTCCCGTAACAATCTCTCAGGGAGCTTATCATTTAATATCCCAAACACTATTTGGTCACGGATCGTCAATAACTTTAGATTGCTGAAATTGCAGGACTGGGCCTTCAGCTTCAGGTCAGCTACAAAACCGTCGAAAGATTCGCCTGGTTTCTGGGTACACATACGAAAAATGTATCTTCAAATGTTTTATTTTTTTTCGGAGAGCAATGCCGATCGAAGTGCTTTATCATCGTATCTGCTGCTTTCCTCTTCGCTCTCAAAGGAGAAGGTATTGCAGATTTTGATTGCTTGTCATGAGCAGAAATGCAATGCACCTTTCGTCAGGCTGTGCCTGCAGGCCAAGGGCTGAGACATAGGGTTTAAACTACTCTTGGAAAACGTGGCAGTTTTCGTCTACGTTACCCAAGACTTGAAGCTGGCGGGGTGCCTTTAAACCTTCCATCTCGAACTTCACCATCGTTTGTTGTGTTCAGTCACCAATGGCCGTATTTCATCAGGTCGGTGGAAGAATCTTCTCTTTTTTGTTCTTCACTTTGTTATTTCTGCTGTTACTTTTAAACGTTCAATACACCTGGTACCATGTTGTATCCTGTGACCTTGCCATTGCAATGATGCACACATTTTAACTACAATGATTAACACGTGGCAAGATAACAACCAGAATACTATACCAACTAAGTTACTATGTGAGTCTCCTGGAACTAGGCTTATGTCCGACTGTCCTGTTGTAGGCCTTACTACCAACTGCCACGGGTCGGATGTCAGATGACTGATGTCTAACGCCACCAGCTGGTTGGAGGTCGCATTGCTAAATATATACAATATTATTCACAGGCATGTCACCACACTCCTGACATCAGCGTGCTATCCCCTGACCAAATATATTTTTTTAAATGGCAGCATCTTTCCACCAGAAGTGAAGGCAAAGAACAGGTCATACGCCCGACACATACACTGACTTCATGCGATCTGGGCTTTAGAGACATCCCTCCATTTTGTAGCTGCCAGCAATCAAGGAACAGGAGTGTGTGAAGAACTGAAGATGGATCAATTTGTAATAAGGAAGAGAGGGCCAGAGACACAAACGCCAGGATCTCGCAACTGAATCTGGTGGCGACAGCTTCTCAGGAGTGTTCTTGGCAGGAATAAAGCAGTGCTGGTGTAAGCTCCAGGGCCTTAAATAAACAACCCATGAAGAAGAAGCTGAAATTGGGAACATCACTATTAGGATGATTTCTTGAGGTATGTCTTTATTAATTGTGCCAATGCACATGAGGATGCAAAGCCAATGTGTGTTATATGCAGGGAGGTACTGGCAAATGAAAGTTTAAAACCCTCAAAACTTTTGAAGAGCAAGCATGGTGAGTTCGAGGACAAAGGTATTGATTTTTTTCAAAGGATGCAGCGAGAACTTACATCATCAGCTGAAGTGCTTCACAGAAATGTAACATTGAATGACAAACCCAAGTGAGATCGTGAGAAACAAGCAGGTAAAAAGGTAAGCGAAAATGGTGGGTCGCAAAGTTCGGGCGAAATGGATCACGAAGTTCGGGGCGGCATAAGTCACAAAGTTCAGCCGGCATGGGTCGCGAAGGTTAGCCAGCTGACCTGGGACCCGAAGGATAGTTGGTTGATAAAAATTGGTCGCGGGCAAAAAAGTTTGAAAAACACGGGACTTAAAGATAGTCCAGATTGATACTCAGATTTGCAGAAAAGCTTGTTCTAGTATAGCAACCGGCAAAAACAGCTATTCTAATTTCTGATGCTCTCTTTGAGAGGGTATAATTACATAGGGAAGAAAGAAAGAATCTAGTTGTGGCAGCGATAGAAAATAAGTATAGAAATGACGGTTTGATCAAGAACAGTCAGCACAAATTTGTTAAAAACAAATCATATTTGACAAACATTATTTTTTTTTAGATAAAGGAAATACAGTAGATGGAATGTACATGGATTTTCAAAATATGATTGATAGATGACTTGTTTTTTTTAAATTGATGGACATAAGGGCAGCACAATGGCACAGTGGTTAGCACTGCTCACAGCGTCAGGGACCTGGGATCCATTCCAGCCTTGGGTGACTGTCTGTGTAGAGTTGGCACGTTCTCCCCGTATCTGTATGGGTTTCTTCCCAGAGTCCAAAGGTGTGCAGGTTAGGTGGATTGACCATGCTAAATTGCCCTTAGTGTCCGAAGATGTGCAGGTTAGGTAGGATTAAGGGGATAGGGGGTGGGAGTTAGCTGAGATAGCATGCTCTTTCAGAGGGTCGGTGCATACGGGATGGGCTGAATGGTCTTCGTCTGTACTTCTACAGATAATAGGGGAAATATAGTAGCATGTATAAAAAGTTGGGGAAAAAAATAAATGGTTCTGTTTACAGGGGTTTCTCAGAATGGAGCAGATTTGGAATGATGTTCTGCAGCCCAAGAGTGGTGGACGCTGGGGACCCCAATCGGGCTGAGGGAGGTAATGGATTGCATGGGGTCAATGCAAGCGGGAAAGGCCCGGGGGCTGATGGGTTTCCAGCCAAGATCTATAAGAAGTTAGTCTGTTAGTCGAAATGTATAATGAGATGATGGTGAGGGGGAGCCCCTCCCCACCCCCCACGTTGTTTCAGGCTTCGATATTGCTCATTTTTTTAAAAACAAGGACCCAGAGCAGGGTGGGTCGTACCGCCCGATTTCGCTGTTGACTGTGAAGCTGCAGGCAAGGCACTGACGACGCAGATAGTCAAAGTGGCCCGGGGGTGAGAGATGAGAACCAGACATGATTTATGAAGAGGCAGCAGCTATCGACAAATGTCCGGAGGTTAATGAATGTCATTATGATGCCCTCAGAGGGCCGAAAAGTGGAAGCGTTTATGGTGATGGACACAGAGAAAGCTTTCGATCGGGTGGAGTGGGTGTACTTATTTGAGGTGCTGGGGCGGTTTGGGTTTGGGCAGGAATTTGTGGACTGATCCACATTAATAATTTAGCAAATATCTAATATAACATTGAGTCCCTTATAAAACTTTTAGTGAAAATTATTTTGAAAATCAAAAATGATACTTTTTATTTGGTGCCGAAAAGTGACTACACTTGTTAGTGGATCAATCACTATAGGTGAGTTGACAATTGAGTTAATTCACTAGCAGTCTCAAAGAGGCCCATGATGAGATGTTAAATGTCCATATCGATTATACAGTTAATTAGAATCCTCTTCTTCGATCAGCAATGCCTATCTGTATTTTCTTAACTGCTCCTGAAATATCTGGAGGAAAACCATTCTGAGGCAGACATTCCTGTGTTTCCTGAAAATCATAATGTTTTGCAAAGTGAACTGAACCCCACATGAATGTACAATAAGCCGACGTGGCAACAGTGAGAAATGAAAATTCATAAATGGAAATGAAAGAGTAGCAACTAATGTACAATACTTTTGTTTCCATGTGTTCGAAGCAGCAGATGAAATATCTGCCTCCTCTCAATTTCAAAATGTTTGAGAACCTCGTTGCAGTGTGGAATTATGGTGGAAAATCACCCCAAACCAAAAATGCAAACCCCATTTTGTCATGCGGACTCTGCAATAAATTTGAAAGATGGGAGTGCAATTTGGGGTGGGGGGCAGGGCTGCCCCATAGATAAAGAAAGCACCCAAGAACTAGACACCCTTGTTATTATATCGTAGTGGCAACCTTGTTTATGAAGTCAGACCACAAACCTTACCCAGAGCCAGTAGTTTTAACCAACTGAATAAAATTCATGTACACAAAATCATTAATTAAGTTCAAAACAACTAAATACAATGATAAGGAATGAATGATTGGTCGACAACAGCCTTAATGGGCCAAGTCACTCTTACTTTCAAAAGCAAATTTCTCATCTAAGACAGTCATGGAATATCAGAACATAATTAGATGTATTCATCAAGGCAATTAATCTGTGGAGATCAGCATATCACAACAATTTTTGCTATTGTATAATTGGATATTCCATAATCTGTACAATATATTTACATTAAAACGTTTCAGACAGTTTGGTAATAAATGTAATCTTATTCAATACTGTTATGGGCGAGGCGTTTTCAGAACCCCAAAATGTATCATGGGGTTCAACCAACCTCCCCCTTTAATGTATTTGTTGCTTTTCCTAGCACATGGCTTTTTCCCTAGGTGTGGGATTACAATTATGGACACGTGGGTTTTTAAACACGAAACAATGTTTATTCAATGAACTCAACTTAACATCTTAAATAAACATTGGATCTCTTAACACCCCTTACTTCAAAGATAACTCAGAAAATATTGCAACAGTAAATAATTCCTTAAAATGTTCCTTCAAACTTCCAAGAGACTTAACATCTTTAAAAGTATCACATCAGGTTAAAGGATATATATATTTTCTGTAGAATGGCAGAGATATATTAGCTTGGGTGACTTCAGCTCCAGCACCTTGCTTTCTTCATGCAGCTCTCTGGAAACCCACAGACACACCCACGCTGCTTTCTCAAACCTGGCTTTCTCCCTCCTAAGCAGATCACAGCAAACCAGAACTTCTCAAGTTGCTGTCTCAAACTGGCTTTCTGCTTTTAAACTGCTCTCAGCAAAACCAGCCAGGCATTTTTTAAACTGCAAAACCAAACTGCAAAATGGCTGAACTGAGCTGAGCTCCACCCACTCTATGACATCACTGTTTTCTTACAGGTACATTGCTTAAACATCCAGTTCTTAAAGGCACTCTCGCATGACAAATACCCATATAAAATGTGTCCTTCGTACACATTGTATGGTACTTGCATTGAAATAGATGACTCAGTACACCCACAGAACACTACACACTGAGCATTGACTATCAGTTCTCTTCTTAAAGCATGTGCCGACACAATATGGCAAACATTGATACAAGTGAGTAAAAGCTAAGAGTGGTGATCATTGATGACAGAGGACCAAAGTACCTCAGTGCCCGCCTCAATTGCCTGGGAATACAAATTGACTTGCTGTATTCTTCACGCGCTCCATACTAGGTAATCATATGTAATCTTGTACTCAATATTAGAAGGTGGTCTGGGTATTGTGCAAGCGTCCAAAACCCATTTATTTCTAGCCATCTCCAAAACGCAACGGTTGTCGATACTGCAGACTGCTGTAGGACTGTGGTGAACCACTGTATTAGGGGATGTAAGGTAGGACCTGCACTACAGGTTGGCCGGTAGCCCCTGCCGGCTGGCTCCACCCACTAAGAACTGTATAAATATGCATGACCTCCAGTGCCCTGCCATTTCGCCAGCTGCAGCAGGAGGCCACGCATCAACACACAGCGGGGCAAGATCAAAAATGATAAAATCTTGTGGTGGAGAATCGAGCTCTCCACCTATAATTACGAGATTTTGTATCACCCCGGTAACCTCAATGAGCCCCCAGATGCCCTCTCCCGAGGTACATGTGCCAGCGCACAAGCGGACCAACTCCAGGCTTTACACGACAGCCTTTGTCACCCGGGGGTCACTCGATTGTACCATCTGGTCAAAGCTCGCAATTTGCCCTACTCCGTCGAGGAAGTAAGGACAGTCACCAGGGACTGCCAGGTCTGTGCGGAGTGCAAGCCACACTTCTACCGGCCAGACCGTGTGCACCTGGTGAAGGCTTCCCGCCCCTTTGAATGCCTCAGCGTGGATTTCAAAGGGCCCCTCCCCTCCACCGACCATAACACGTTCATTCTCAGTGTGGTCGGTGAGTACTCCAGATTCCCCTTCGCCATCCCATGCCCCGATATGACGTCTGCCACCGTCATCAAGGCCCTCAACACCATCTTCACTCTGTTCGGTTTCCCCGCTTACATCCACAGTGACAGGGGATCCTCATTCATGAGCGATGAGCTGCGTCAGTTCCTGCTCAGCAGGGGTATAGCCTCCAGCAGGACGACCAGCTACAACCCCTGGGGAAACGGGCAAGTAGAACGGGAGAATGGGACGGTTTGGAGGGCCGTCCAGCTGGCCCTACAGTCCAGGAACCTCCCAGCCTCTCGCTGGCAGGAGGTCCTCCCTGATGCTCTACACTCCATCCGGTCACTATTGTGCACCGCCACTAATAACACACCCCATGAACGTGTTTTTACCTTCCCCAGGAAGTCTACATCTGGGGTGTCGCTCCCGACTTGGCTCGCAGCTCCAGGACCGGTCCTTCTCCGTAGGCACGTCTGACTCCACAAGGCGGACCCCTTGGTGAACAGGGTTCACCTGCTCCACGCCAACCCTCCATAAGACTACGTTGAGTTCCCCGACAGCCGCCAAGATACTGTCTCACTCAGGGACCTGGCACCGTCAGGTTCCACCCCAACACACTCCCCCACCCATGTGCCCCCCTCCCCCCCTCCCCTTTTCCGAACAAGAGGACGAAGAGGACTTTGGCACGCTCCCGGAGTTCCCCGATGACTGGCCAGCATCAGCACCACCACCATCGCCATCGGTGCCACCTCCACCACCGCCAGCACCGACTTCGCCGCCACCGTTACGCCACTCCCAACGAAGCACCAAAGCACCGGACCGGCTGAACCCTTTGACGGACTCCGGACCGTCAACATGGACTTTTTCTTTTTTTCTTCTTAACACTGTACATAATTACACTATTTGTATATAGTTTCACATCACCCCCGCCAGACTCATTTTTAACAGGGGGTGAATGTGGTGAACCACTGTATTAGGAGATGTAAGGTAGGACCTGCACTACAGGTTCGCCGGTAGCCCCTGCCGGCTGGCTCCACCCACTAAGAACTGTATAAATATGCATGACCTCCATTGCCCTGCCATTTTGCCAGCTGCAGCAGGAGGCCACGCATCTGACTGCAATAACGCCACAGTTGTACCCAATCTGCGTCTGTGTGCAATTGATTGTGCATCAAGGACGTGCATCAACACCTGCCAATTCCATAATTTCAATGCATCTTAACAACACTTAATGCTGCAATGGAACCTTCGGATACAAAGCTGCACACCGTGGGTGAATTTCAACTCACTTTGTAAATAGTTACAAGATCTTTAGGTGAATACCGATAATAGTAGTAATTGGTCCAACTTAGCTCATCCACCCAGAATAAAGAAAAAATGTATCATGCCCTTTAAGTCTATTCAAAAGAACTGTTTTGTTCCACTACTTCACCTTCAAGATAGTTATCAGAGTTACATACGTACAAGGAGCAGGAGTGGCCATTCAGCTCCTCGAGCCTGCTCTGCCATTTGAGAAGAATATGGTCGATCTGAGACCTCAAATCTGCATTCGCCTAACATCCTATCATCCCCTTGTTTACCAAGAATCTATTCACCTCTGCCTTAAAAATATTCAAAGATTCTGCTTCCACCACCTACTGAGGAAGAGTGTTCCAGAGACTCTCGACTCTGAGTGAAAAAAGTTCACCACATCTCCATTTTAAATGGGTGACCCCTTATTTTTAACAATGACCACTAGTTCTAGATTCTCCCACAATAGGAAACATCCTCTCCACATCCACACTGTTAATATCCCTCAGGATCTTATATGTTTCAATCAAGTCGCTTCTTACTCTTCTAAACTCCAGGGATTATAAGCCTAACCTGTCCAACCTTTCCTCATAAGGCAACCCACTCAATCCAAGTATTAGTCTGGTAAACATTCTCTGAACTGCTTCCTTCCTAAATAAGGTGACTGGTACTGAACACAAGACTCCAGATGTGGACTCACTAGGGCCCTGCACAACTGGAGCACATCCTCCCTACCTTTGTACTTAATTCCCCTCACAATAAATGAAAACATTCTAGTAGCGTTCCTGATTAGTTGTTTTACCGGGAAGATAGCCTTTTGTGATTCATGTACTAGGACACCCAAATCCCTCTGTGCTGATCATTCTCTGCTTGAAAACATTATTTCGGACATCTGACATAATGGTCTTTGTGGCAGATTTAGTCTTTGCCCCCTTGTTCCACATTATGCAGATCAATGACATCTTATACAGGAGACAGTTATCACTACATCATCCCAACCTTCCAAACTACCATCCTGGTGTGATTCTGCAACTAATACACCTAAACGCCCTTTCCTAATAAAATATCATAGTGGGCAGCACAGTAGCACATGTGATTAGCACTGTGGCTTCACAGCGCCAGGGACCCAGGTTAGATTCCCTGCTGGGTCACTGTCTGTGCGGAGTCTGCACGTTCTCCCCGTGTCTGCATGGGTTTCCTCCGGGTGCTCCGATTTCCTCCCACAGTCCAAAGACGTGCAGGTAAGGTGGATTGGCCATGATAAATTGCCCTTAGTGACCAAAAAAAAGGTTAGGAGGGGTTATTGGGTTACGGGTATAGGGTGGAAGTAAGAGCTTAAATGAGTAGGTGCAGACACGATGGGCCGAATGACGTTCTTTTGCACTGTATGTTCTATGTTCTATCATCAAGTCCTTCCATTCTACAATTCTATTATTCTCTTTTTTAATTATCAGATCTAACCATGATCTTATCAAATGGTGGAGCAAGTGCAAGAGGCCAAAGGATCTACTCCTGCTCCCAATTCTTAAGTTCATTTAGAAAAAACTTGCATGAATTTCCTATTTCGTTTGTTTGCCCTGAACTCTAAATTGCCTTCTGTAGTTCTCTGCACAATAGAAAGCTTACTTGGATCCAAATACTTCACACTATGTAAATCTTAATCCTCCATCAACAAACACGATTTAATGGCCGCGTGGTGCATGAGTGAGAGCATGACGTGGCCATTTGATCGTGGGAGAGGTCAAAATCTGGGCGGCACTCTCGCACAGTGGTTAGCACTGTTGCTTCACAGCACCAGGCACCCGGGTTTGATTCATGCTTGGATCACTGTCTGTGTGGAGTCTGGCCCATTCCCATTGACGAGAACCGAACCCCGCCGTGACATAGTGAGGAACCAATCATCACCAATCCATAGAATTAAGAGGAACAACCCCCTATCTGATGTCCTCCTGTAATCTAACCGCCTCCCCAGCAAGTTGTCATGCGGCGCCGATTAGTATACCTTTTTAAAACATGAATCTGGCTGAATGACTGCTGTGCGGATCTGAAGAGGTGAGTACCCATCTTCAATCCCAGGTAGTTTCCTGGGGGCACTGCTGCCCCAGTCCTTGGGATGGAGGGGGGGGGGTGGGGAGAGCCCCCATGTGGGGCGGCCTCGGCAGGCTCCGGGGGTGGGCTGCCATCGGTGGGGAGGGGTAGGGCCACCCCTGGGCTAGGGGTGTGGTGGGTGCCTCAGCGTCCATGGGTCCGCCATACCACCCGTGGATCATGTGTACCCATAATAAGGGCAACCGCAGCTCCTGCCCGTCTGTCCCACTGACCACCCATACTCCCACTGACCGTGGCGGCGCTGGCAATCGTAGTAAAGTGAACACTTCACAGCCCCCAACATAGGGTGTCTGATCTGTGAGCTCCTGCTTTCTTGCTGCAAGACTGCCTGAGGGCTTGCTAATGTTCCTTGGCTGTTGCCTGACTGCCTGGAGGAGAGAGGGATGCCCCTGCTGCCTGGAAGAGGGAGGTGGAAGTGTTAATGTAAGCCTACTTGTGACAATAAAATATTATATTACGTGGAAAATTGCCCAGGTGTGTACTGTACACGAGAAACAGGAGAAATCCAATCCAGCCAATTACCATCCTATCAGTCTACGCTCCATCATCGGCGAAGTGATGGAAGGAGGGCAGCATGGTGGCACAGTGGTTAGCACTGTTGCCTCACGGCACCGAGGATCCAGGTTTGTTCCCAGCCCCGGGTCACTGTCTGTGAGGAGTTTGCACATTCTCCCCATGTCTGCACGGGTCTCACTCCACAACCCAAAGATGTGTAGTGTAGGTGAATTGGCCACGCTAAATTTGTCCCTTAATTAGAAACAAAAAGAATTGGGCACTTTACATTTAAAAAAAAGAAAAATGATGGAAGGAGTCATCAACAGTGCTATCAAGCGGCACTTACTCAGCAGTAACCTGCTCACGGCCATTTTATTTGGGTTCCGCCAGGGTCACTCAGCTCCTGATCTCATTACAGCCTTGGTTCAAATCTGGAGAAAAGAGCTGAATACCAGAGGTGAGGGCAGAGTGACTGCCTTTGACATCAAGGCAGCATTTGACCGAGTATGGCATCAAGGAGCCCGAGCTAAACTGGAGTCAATGGGAATCAGAGGGAAAACTCTCCTCTGGTCGGAGTCATACCTGGCAAAAAGAAAGATGTTTGTGGTGGTTGAAAGATAATCATTCAGCTCCAGGACATCACTGCAGGGGTTTCTTGGGTAGCTATTCCAAGGCTTAACCATCTTCAGCTGCTTCATTAATGATCTTCCTTCCATCATTAGGTAAGAAGTGGGGATGTTCCCAAATGACTGCACAATGTTCAGCACCATTCGTGCCTCCTCAGATACTGAAGCCGTCCATGTCCAAATGCAGCAAGACCTGGACAATATCCAGGCTTGGAATGACAAGTGGCAATGTGCTAGGCAATGATCATCTCCTACAAGAGAGGATCTAACCATCGCCCCTTGACATTCAATGGCATTACCATCGCTGAATCCCCCACAATCAACATCTTGGGGGTTGCCATTGATCAGAAACTGAACTGGACCAGCCATATTAATACTATGGCTACCAGGGCAGGTCAAAGGCTTAAATACATGAACCGGATGGGAATAGTGGGATACGGACTCCGGAAGTGTAGCCGTTTTTAGTTTAGATGGGCAGCATTTACAGTGCAGGCTTGGAGGGCCGAAGGGCCTGTTCCTGTGCTGTACTTTTCTTTGTTCTTTGTTCCTTCTAATCCTACTGCGAGTAACGCACCTCCTGACCCCCCCCCCAAAGCTTGTCCACCATCTACAAGGTACAAGTCAGGAATGTAATCCATTTGCCTAGATGAGTGCAGCTCCAACAAGAGTCAAGAAGATCAACACCATCCAGGACAAAGCAGCCCACTCGATTGCTCTGCCTTCCACAAACATACAAACTCTCCACCACCGACGACAAGTGACAGCCAAGGTTCCTTGGACAGCACCTTCCAAACCCATGACAACTACCGCCTAGAAGGACAAGAGCAGCAGATACCTCGGAACCCCACCACCTGGAGGTTCCCTTCCAAGTCACTCACCACCCTGACTTGGAAATATATCGCCATTCCTTCAGTGTTGTTGGGGCAAATTCCTGGCACTCCTGCCCTAACTGCACTGTGGGTGTACCTACACCTCAAAATTGCAACACTTCAAGAAGGCAGCTCACCACCATCTTCTGAAGAGCAATTAGGGATGGGAAATAAATGATGGCCTCACCAGCGACACCCACATCCCATAAACAAATTTAAAAAGTATATATATATATAGTCAACAGTGACAAAGTACTAACAAGATATGAGTAAGCTGCAAAAAATTATACAAGCAGGTCCTTCCTTAACCAAAAATGCACAAATCAAAAAGTATCCTAAACCAACCAATTATTCAAATAATTTCTTAATATTTTAGATGTCATTTGCCTGTTAGATATTCCATCATATTACTATATATTTGAATGCTTTATAGTAGAATATAAAAATAAATTGTATCCAGTGTGAAACGTGACCTGTAAAACTAGATTTTAAGAAAATGTATTATCACCACAATAGGCTCTGCTATAACTCAGATTCTCACATGTTTATTTGCAGATTTGTATCCAACATGGTGCCAACTCCCCTCATTTTCCTTGCAGCCTGTTTACTGCTTGTCACTCGCATCCCTCCCACTGTGTGTCGTGCTGTAGATTTGAAGATCTTTGACAAACGGGAACCCAATGTCAATACAGCCACTGATGAAGAAAATGACACACCTCTTATTCCAGTCTTTGGAACAAGTCCTAAATACATGATGATTCGTTCTCAGCTACCACCAGATTACCTGCAGATGGTGAAAGATATCTTTGCTAAAGAAGCCACTCGTTTCCTACGTGAACTTTCCTTAAATACAAAAAGCCTCATGTCCACTCAAGAAGCTGACCAAAAAGTTAGCAGCTTTCGCAGGACCTCTTCCATGAACTATTCCTTGGATCTCACGTTTAAACTCTTGCTAGAATTGAACGCGATTGCAAAGTTGGAATGGGAACACAAAGTGGCAGCGTCAAATCGTAAAATTATGGACAAAATTGGCAAATGATGTGTGTGTTTTGAATCTAACACTGTAATGACTTAGTTCTGTCATCAAGTTTGAGTCTAATCTTTGAGATTCATCATGTGGACCCCAAAGTCACTAAACAAAGCACTAACCAAATCTGTTTTATGAAACCTGAAAGAAATGTTCAGTTCCAAAATTACCAAATAAATAGATTATTCATGAAATATTTGTTCAGCATGAAATAATTCGTTGGTCATATATTTTAGTCATAAAAATTATTTAAAAGCATTAGTTTGACCCAACACTTTGTTCAGTCTGAAAAGGCTGTATAATTAATGGTTGTAAAGGGACTAGGGTTATCAGGCTGCATCTTTGGATTCTGCTAAAAGTCCATATATAAAATAATGAAATCAATTATTGGTTGGGTTATAGAGTAGCTAACAGTTTCATTAATGTTTGACTTTAGGAATGGAACAGAATTGAAAACCTTCAAATTAATAACATTAAACACAGTACTGGAAAATAGTTTTTTTTACTTGATCCTTGTTCAAGTAGTTTTGTGTTGGCTGATTTTAAGAGATTAAATTAAGAGTAATTTACTTGTTAAACCAGTCTTTTTCTAAAACATATTAACATGAATAATATTGAAGGTGTTTTGTTTCTGTTAGAAGAATCGACTAATTAAATATTGTCATTAGATAAAGACAGCATTTTTTGATTTTATGATGGATACTGAATAGATATATTTTGATGCAGGACTTTTGAAATAAATCTTTAGCATTGTCTTCATACGGTGACTTCCGGAGGCGGCCATGGAGTTGAGTGGTCGCTTATTTGGTAGCTCCCACTCGTGGTGGATCTTTGAGACCTTTTCGCCCCGACTTATGGGAGATTTGATCGGCAAAATAGGAGATTGGTGAGGTAGAGGAGTAGGATTCCCCACCAATGTATGGATTTGTGCACCAGAAGTGGTCTGAAAAGGAGAGATCGTTGGTTAAAGAAGGGAGTGGACTCTGCAGCACAGAAAAATATGGCCAAGGCTCAGGGACTGGGACTGTCAGCCCAATCGTCAACGGAGCAGCTGGTGGACTTTCTCCAGAAGAACTGTGCCAAGCAAAGACAGGTCTTAACGTGGACCCGATTAAGATGGGGATTGACCGGGTGGAGCAAAGATTGGAAGCCCAGGGCCAGGCGATCCAGAAGATGGAAGTGGTGGTTGCTGAGCATGATGACCAGCTAGCCAATGGCGGCGGAGATGGGAATGTTGAAGGACCACCAGAAAAGGCTGCAAGAGAAGGTGGAGGATTTGGAGAACAGGTCGCGCAGGCAGAACCTGAGGCCTCCCGGAAGGCCGCAAGGGATTGGACGCAGGGACATATGTGATAAGTATGTTTGAGAAGCTGCTGGGGAAAGATGTGTTTACTCGGCCCTTGGAGATGGACCGGGTGCACAGAGCGCTTATGGGAAAGCTGCTGAGGGCGATGGTGGTACCAATGCAACGGTTCCTGAACAAGGAACAGATCTTGAGGTGGGCCAGGCAGCCGAGGAGCTGCAAATGGGGAGATAACGAGCTGCACATTTACGAGGACTTGGGTGCGGAACTGGCCAAAAGAACGGCGAGCTTCAATGAAGTTAAATCGACCCTTTTTAAGAATGGGGTGAAGTTCGGCATGCTGTACCCAGCTCGTTTGTGGGCCACTTACGAGGGCCAAGAACTTTATTTTGGATCGCCAGATGAGGCGATGAACTTTGTTAAGGTCAGGGGACTGGCAGGTGATGGAGGACATTGAACTTGGAGGCGAGTAATTCTGTACTTATGCTTCATAAATTTCTTTTCTCTTTGGGTTCTGTGTGTATTGTTTTTGTATTAAATTTTGGGCTGTTGCGCAGTTTTGTATGCGGGTGAACTCTGTTCTTAATGGAGGATGGTGAGTGGAATTTTCTTTGTTGTGTTTGTTGATGTTTTGCATATGTATGTTTGAGCGGGGGGGGAGATCAGTGGGGGGTAGGCTGCTTGGCGCCATGGGTGGGGGCTACCAGACTAGCTGGGTGGGCTAGCTCACGGAAGCGCAGTGGGGGGTGAGCAGGTGATAAGTTTGTTGAGGGGGTTGGGATTGTTATTTTGTTTTGGGGGGGAGAGGAAAGGAGGGTGGGAATTGTTCTGCTGACAGGGGAGGGACTGGTGCTTGGAGACAAATTAAGAACATAAGAACTAGGAACAGGAGTAGGCCATCTGGCCCCTCGAGCCTGCTCCGCCATTCAGTGAGATCATGGCTGATCTTTGTGGACTCAGCTCCACTCTCCGGCCCGTACACCATATCGTGGTGGGCATCCAAGGGCAGGCCTGAGGAGGCGTGGGACGCGGCTGTAGACTGGCCTAACAGGGGTGATGGCTGATCAGAGTGGGGGAGGGGGATGCTCCCCGACCTGGCTGATCACATGGAACGTAAGAGGGGTGAATGGGCCGGTCAAGAGAGCTCGCGTGTTCACGCATTTGAAGAGTTTGAAGACGGATGTGGCAATGTTACAGGAGACACACCTGAGGGTAATGGATCAGACTAGGCTGAGGAAGGTATTTCATTCGGGGCTAGACTCTAAAACTAGAGGGGTAGTGATCTTGATCAATAAGTGGGTGTCATATGAGGTGGGGAGTATAGTGGGGGACTCAGAGCGTAGGTGCCTTATGGTGAGTGGGAAGCTAGAGGGGATGCCGGTGGTATTAGTGAATATCTATGCTGGGACGACGCTAAACTGGGACGACGCGGAGTTTATGAGTCGGGTGTTGGGGAAGATCCCGGACTTGGACTCACATACGCTGATCATGGGGGCGGACTTTAATACGGTCATTGATCCGAGGTTGGATCGGTCGAGTTCAAGGACAGGGGGGGTAACAGCCGCAGTGAAGGAACTAAAATAGTTTATGGAGCAGATGGGAGGGGTGGTTCCGTGGAGGTTCGGACGGCCAAGAGCAAAGGAGTTTTCATTTTTTTCCCACGTGCACAAAATGTACTCCCGGATTCATTTTCTCATTTTGAACAGGGCTTTGCTGGCGGGGGTGGTAGATGCTGAGTATTAGGCGATTGAGGTGTCGGACCATGCCCCACACTGGGATGATCTATGGGTGAGCAAGGAGGGAGCTCAGCGCCCGCAATGGAGATTGAATGTAGGACTGTTAGTGGATGAAGAGGTGTGTGGGAGGGTAAGGGAGGCCATCCAGAATTATTTGGAGATTTGCTGTATGTGGCACCAAGGGTGAGGATGAATGATGTGAGCTCACAAAGCTTTGACTTACACAGGGGTACGAGGCAGGGGTGCCCGGTATCATCGCTGCTGTTTGCGGTGGCCATAGAGCCATTGGCGATGGCTCTCAGGGGGTCGATGGAGTGGCAGGAGATTATGAGGGGACAGAGGGAGCATCGGGTGTTGCTCTTTGCCGATGACCTCTTGCTGTCTGTTGGAGAGTATGGGAGGGATTATGGGCCTGCTAGGGAGGTTTGGAGGGTTCTCAGGGTACTAGCTGAATGTAGGGAAAAGCGAGGTATTCCCGGTGAATGAGCTGGCACAGCAGGCTAATTTAGGGGGGGATGCCATTTACGGTAGCGAGGGATAGGTTTAGGTACTTGGGGATTCAGGTAGCGAGGGAATGGACGGGGCTCCATAAGTGGAACTTAACGAAGCTGGTGGTCGAGGCTAGGGAGGATCTTAAGAGGTGGGATACACTGTACTTAACGTTGGCGGGGAGGGTCCAAGTGTGAAAATGAATATTCTGCCGAGATTCTTGTTTATCTTTCAAGCTCTCCCGATCTTTATACCAAAGGCCTTTTGTCGGAAAGTGGACACAATCATTTCTGACTTTGTATGGGTGGGGAAGGTGCCGAGGGTGGGGAGGACCCTACTATGGAGGCAGAGGCAGCAGGGGGGGTTGGCATTGCCGAACTTGCTTCATTATTATTGGGCGGCGAATGTGGACAAGGTATGGTGATAGTGGGAAGGAGAAGGTGTAGAGTGGGTTAGGATGGAGGAGGAATCTTGTAAGGGGTCTAGTTTGAGGGCTATGGTGACGGCAGCATTGCCAATGGCTCCGAATAGGTATTCAAGGAGCCCGGTGGTGCAGTACACGGTGAAGATATGGAATCAGTTGAGGAGGCATTTTAGGGTGGAAGGGATGTCGGTGCTAACGCCGCTGTGCGAGAATCATGGGTTTGAGCTGGGCGGGATGGATAGTGTATACAGGAGGTAGAGGGAAGTGGGGCTGGTCATGGTGAGGGATCTGTATTTGGAGGAAAGATTATCGAGTCTGGAGGAGCTGAGGGAGAGGGTAGAGCTGCCAAGGGGAAGTGAGTTCAGGTATCTGCAGGTTAGGGACTTTACGCGAAAGGTCTGGAGGGGGTTTTCTAGGTTGCCGGGATACACCCTGCTGGAGCGACTGCTGCTTCCGGATGTGGAAGGGAAGGGAAGAATTGGGGACATGTATAAGTGGCTGGGGGAGCAGGGAGGCGAGCAGGTGATGAAGGTCAAGGAGAAATGGGAAGGGGAGTTGGGAGGGGAGATCAATTGAGGAACATGGAGTGAGGCACTGCGCAGGGTAAACAAGCTCTCTCCTGTGCAAGGATGAGCCTGATACAGTTTAAGGTGATTCACAAGGTGCATATCACTCGGGCGAGAATGAGTGGGTTCTTTCAGGGGGTAGCAGATGAGTGTGAGAGGTTTGGGCAGGGGCCAGCGAATCACACACACATGTTTTGGGGCTGCGAAAAATTGGGAAGATTCTGGGAGGGAGTGTTCGCGGTCATAGTCAGAATAGTGGAGGAGGAGGTGGACCCGAACCCTTTGGTGGTGATATTTGGGGTTTCAGAGAAGCCGGAGCTCATGGAGAGGTGGAAGGCCTTCACCTCTCTGATTGCACGGCGGAGAATTTTGCTGGAGTAGCAGTCGGCATCACCACCGGGGGCAGCAGCATGGTTGGGTGATCTGTACGACTTCCTGCGGTTAGAGAAGATAAAATATGAGTTAAGAGTCTCTTCAGGGAGGTTTGAAGAAAGGTGGGGGATGTTTGTGACCGTGTTTGAGAGGCTGTTCATCATGGGGGAGAGGGGGGTTAAAAAAAAAGGAAAAATCTGTACGGACTGTTTAGTTGATTGCTGGGAAATATGTTTCCTGCGGTGTTTGTTCACTGTAGCCTGTTTTGATACATGTTTGTAACAAAATACATTTTCAAAAAAATAATTATTTGGAGATAAATGACACATGGGAGGTTTCGGCAGCAACGGTGTGGGAGGTGCAGAAGGCAGTAGTTAGTGGGGAGCTGATTTTGATATGGGCTCATAGGGAGAAAGTGGAGCGGGCAGAGATGGATAGGTTGGGTAAGGAGATACTCCATGATTGCTTGTGGTCTGTGGACTGATCCATATTCAAGGCCACCGCAGCTAACCTGGACGAGTACGCAACCACCGTCACAGACTTCATCAGTAAGTGTGTCGAGGACTGTGCACCAAAGAAGACAATACGGGTATTCCCCAATCGGAAACCCTGGGTCAAACAAAAGGTTCACTCCCTGCTGAAGTTCCGGACGGAGGCGTTCAAGTCTGACGACCCTGACCTATATAAGAAATCCAGGTACGACGTACGGAAAGTCATCAGGGATGCAAAAAGACAATACGGCATCAAACTAGAGTCCCAGGCCAACGACACTAACCCAAGACGTCTATGGCAGGGCTTACATGAGATCACAGGCTACAAAGCAAGGCCAGGTGGAATCTCTGGGGCTGGAGAATCCCTACCCGATGAACTGAACAAGTCCCATGCCCGCTTTGAACAGTCATCCAATACATCAGTGCCACCCGCTCCAACAGCCCTGGACACACCCATACCAACTATTACACCCTCCGAGGTAAGAGCTGCCTTCTTGAAAGTGAACCCGCGGAAGCGACGGGTCCCGACAGAGTCCCTGGGCGAGCACTCAGAACCTGCGCAGACCAGCTGGCGAGTGTATTCACAGATATCTTCAACACCTCACTCCTCCGCTCTGAGGTCCCCACCTCCTTCAAGAAGACCACCATAATACCAGTACCAAAGAAGAACAAGGTAGCCTGACTCAATGACTACCGACCGGTGGCCCTGACGTCTGTTATTGTGAAATGCTTCGAGCGGCTAATCGTGAGCCAGATCAACGCCAGCCTCCCAGATGGTCTTGATCCACTGCAGTTCGCCTACCACGGAAACCGATCCACACCAGATGTTATCTCTCTGGCCCTCCAATCACCTCTCGAACATCTCGACAACAAGGACACCTATGTCAGACTGCTGTTCATAGACTACAGCTCTGCCTTCAACATTATCCCAACATGACTAATAACCAAACTCCACAATCTTGGACTTGACCCCTCCCTGTGCAGCTGGACCCTTGACTTCCTCACCAACAGACCGCAATCTGTCAGAATAGGTACCAACATCTCCTCCACAATAGTCCTCAACACCGGGGCCCCGCAGGGATGAGTGCTCAGTCCTCTACTGTACTCCGTATACACACACGATTAGGTGGCAAGATTCAACTCCAATTCAATCTATGAGTTTGCAGATGATATGACTGTGGTGGGTCGTATCTTAAACAACAATGAATCAGACTACAGAAGGGAGATAGATGACTTGGTTGCATGGTGCACCAAAAACAACCTCTCTCTAAATGTTGGAAAGACCAAGGAACTGATCATCAACTTCATGAAGTGCAGCATGACACACTCCCGTCTGCATCAATGGCTCCGAAGTCGAGATGGTCGATAGATTTAAGTTCCTGAGGGTCACCATCACCAACAGTCTGTCCTTGTCCAATCACGTTGATGCAACAGTCAAGAAAGCTCAACATGTCTTTACTTCCTCCAGAAGCTAAAGAAATTTGGCATGTCTGCATCGACTCTCGCAAACTTCTACAGATGTGCGATAGAGAGTATCCTATCCAGCTGCGTCACAGCCTGGTATGGCAACTGCTCGGCCCAAGATCGCAAGAAACTGCAGACTGTGGTGAACTCAGCCCAACGCATCACAGAAACTTGCCACCCCCACATTGATTCTGTACACCTCTCGCTGCCTCAGGAAGGCAGACAGCATTATCAGAGACCCCTCACACCCAGGTTTTACCCTCTTCCAGACACTTCCATCAGGCAGAAGATGCAAAAGTCTGAAGACCCGCACTCCAGACATAACAACAGCTTCTTCCCCACAGCTACCAGGCTCCTCAATGACTCTCCCTTGGACTGATCTGTTCCCTGTAAGAATACAATTCACGGCACCCTATGCTGCTGTTGGTAGGCTCTTGTTTTGCACTGTAACCAATCAGTATTTCTTGATGTACCATTGGCAATGTACTCTTTCGATTATTCTTTTGCCTACAATGTACGTACTGTGTACGTTCCCTTGGCCGCAGAAAAATACTTTTCACTGTACTTCGGTACATGTGACAATAAATATCAATCAATCAATCAATCCAAGTGGACAGAAGGTACTCTGAAGCTCCAGAGGCGGGGCTGTTGAAGGAGCGGCAGAAGCTGCAGATGGAGTTTGGGCTGATATCTACAGGGAAGGCAGTGGGGCAGTTGAGGAAGGCGAGTATATATGAGTATGGTGAGCAGGCCAGTAGGATGCTAGCACACCAGCTCATAAAAGGGAGGCGGCCAGGGAGATAGGAAGAATGAAGGACAGAGGGAGAAACACAGTCTTGGACCCAGCGGGGTTGAACGGGGTGTTCAAGGAGTTTTACAGTCGGCTGTATGAGTTGGAGCCCCCAGCTGGGGTAGAGGGGATTAGGCAGTTTTTGGAGGGGTTGGAATTTCCGAAGGTGGAGGAAGGGTTGGTGGCAGGATTGGGAGCCCCGATCGGGATTGTAGAAATACTAGAGGGTTTGGAGGCCATGCAGTCGGACAAGGCCCCGGGACCGGACGGCTACCCAGTGGAATTTTATAAGAGGTTCTCTGGGATGCTGGGTCCGCTGCTGGTGAGGGCATTTAATGAGGCAAGGGAGCGGGGTGTTCTTCCCCCAACAATGTCACAGGCCTCGATTTCATTGATCCTGAAGTGGGAGAAGGACCCAGAGCAATGCGTGTTATACAGACCAATCTCCCTGTTAAATATTGACGCCAAAATGCTGGCCACGATTTTGGCCTCGAGAATAGAGGACTGCGTTCTGAGAATGATAGCCAAAGACCAGACGGGGTTTGTCAAAGGCAAGCAGTTAATGGCCAATGTTAGTAGGTTCTTTCTTGAATGTAATCATGATGCCCTCCAAGGGGAGGGAGGTGGAGGTAGTGGTTGCAATGGATGCGGAGAAGGCCTTTGACTGGGTGGAGTGAAATTATCTGTGGCAGGTCCTGAGAAGGTTTGGGTTTGGGCAGGGCTTTGTTGATTGGTTCCGGTTGCTGTACCAGGCACCGGTAGCGAGTGTGCGGATGAACCCGGTGAGATCGGACTACTTTAGCCTGCACATGGGACAAGACAGGGATGTCCACTCTCCCCACTGTTGTTTGCCTTGGCTATAGTGCCATTGGTGATGGCGCTGAGAGCGTCAAAGGACTGGAAGGGGCTAGTCTGGCCTGGGTGGAACACAGGGACTCGTTGTATGCAGATTACCTCCTCCTGTATATTTCTGACCCATTAGGCGGGATGGGAGAGATTATGCGGATATGAGGGGAATTTGGCCAGTTTACAGGGTACAAATTGAAATGGGAAGAGCGAGGTTTTTGTGATCCA